>NC_053448.1:39668360-39978033 GCF_007990345.1 Gossypium hirsutum | reverse complement strand
TTTTTGTATTTGTTTTATATTTTATAATTTGTATCTATATATCTATATACATATTTTTTCTAAATATATACACATACTTGTATGTTTTACATTTTCATATAGTTTTTATATACATACATATTCCTACGTACGCATACATACATTTTCATACTTTAAAATTTTAACTTACCTATATATATATATATATGATAATTTTAAAATACGTACATGCATATATTTTTCATATTTTCATATTTATGTATATACACTCATGTATATGTTTTATATTTTATATTTATATATTTTTTGTTTGTTTATTATTTATTTATTTATTTCATTTCCATTATTATTTTGAATGAATGTTTAACTTTATTCGTTTATATACCTGTTATTTAGTATGTTTAGATCTGACTTTTATTTATTTTATATTGTTCTATTGCTCGTATCATTTTTGTATTTATCGTAGTTTTGCCATACATAACAACGAAATTTACTTTCACATTTACTACGACTTTGTGTTTTTTTTTCCCACAAATTTTCAACCAAAACTTTTTAATATCACAGGAATCGTATTTCTAAATGTTCCTTTAAAGTTTTTCCAAGATTTTCGGACATTAAGACATTAAGTAATCAACTAGGCACCAATTTTGGGCGTATCGAGGGTGCTAATCCTTCCTCGAGCATAACCGACTCCCAACCCGTTTTTCTAAATTTCGTGGACCAAAACCGTTGTTTTAATAAAATCAAATTATTTATCAAAAAAACAACATTTTTTCAAGGTGACCAATCACACCTCAAAAAAGGGAATTGGTGGCGACTCCCGTTTCTTTTTTCAAACCCAAGTCGACCCCGTTTTCCATAAAAAAAACGGTGTCAACAGCTTGGCGACTCCACTGGGGACGACGATAAGAGGGTCAAGCCACGTGGTGATTACTTTTTGTCTTTTGTCAAAAATTGAAAATTCGGTTTAAAATTCGATCCTTTCATCGCATTTTATCTGTCTTTATCATAATCATCACCATTGGGGTTTATAATTGCTCTGTTTGTTTAAGTTTTGGTATCTTTCCGCATTGCATTGCATGACCGTTGGTCACACCTTTAAGTGGGAGTGAGAAGCTACGCCTTCGTGAGGTTTTCACCTCCGCATGGGATAGTGAATCGCTTTCGGGATATATCCGTACCTATGTCTTCGTGAGATTTTCATCTCCGCATGGCCATAGGGAAATGTCCCCCTGAATCGAACTCGTCCGTATGAGCCTATAATGGGTAAGGATCAGGAATCTGCTGGTTCAGGTACCCTACTTAAACCAAACCACATGTAATGAGCCATAGGAACTCACCTAGGTAGAGCTACTCCAAATTTTAGTGCTTAAATGAATGTTGTATTTATTGTCGCTTATTTTAAATCTTATTCTGTGTTAATGCTAATTTACTTGTTTGTGATTGCATGGCATCTTCATTCTAAAAGAGGTGTCGATTTACGTTCAGTTTCTTGGTAGAAAGCTTATCATGGAAAAGGGGTTTGTTGATAAAGTAGAGGATAATGCGGCTGTGCGAATATGGGCTGAAACGACACAACGAGAGAAAGGCGATAGTCTTACCGAAGGGTACGTGTCAGAATTGTGGGATTTTACCCGTATCAGTGTAATCCAGAATGACCTTCGAGAAATGAAAGAAGTCTGGGATCAATGGGATGTCGAGGCCAAGCAGCTGTTCTGTTGTAACTACGGTGACCTACCTTATCTGCTTAATGTCAAAGTGGACAAGTATTTATTCCGAGCCCTTGCTCAGTTTGGAATCCTGCCTACAGTTGTTTCACTTTGGGAAAGTAGATTTGACGCCTACTGTGGAGGAGTATACGACCTTGCTTCGGTGCCCAAAGATTCAAGTCGACAAGGCTTATTCCAGAGCTGCTTGTGTCCCTCCGTTGTTAAAGAAATTAATGAACATCACTGGGATGAGCGAGCAGTGGGTCGCTGCCCGGATCCAACAGAAGGGCGACAGTAAATGTGTTCCTTGGAAAGTTTGCGAGATTTGGTGCTTGTACATCCTGACTAAAGAAAAGGGTCGATGTCTTCGCTTTAGGTATCTATGGACTAGTGGTTTTCCCCAAAGCTTTAGGACACATAGACGAGGCTGTATCTAATTTGTTTGATCGGCTTAGTAAAGGGGTTACACCGGTTCCGGCAATACTCGCTGAAACTTTTAGATCCTTGAATGCGTGTCGAAAAGCAGGGAGGAAGGTTATTAGATGCGCGCAGCTCTTATTGGCATGGTTCCATAGCCACTTCTGGAAAGTCGAAAAGGTCTCTTATCGGGTATCTCTGATAGCTACTCCCCTCTAGGAGAATTGGTGGCCACGCCAAGACGGGATGATATTCAGAAGAAAAATGGATAGAGATACTCCAGAATCTCCAGGATGAAGATATTGAATGGAGGGCTCCTTGGTTAATTCCTGATGAGATATTGTACCGATGTGGAGATTTCGACTGGGTTCCGCTGCTCGGGATATGGAGAGCTATCGGATATGCTCCTCTACTCGTATCAAGACAGTATAGATCACGGCAATTCATACCAGCAACGCAGGGGTTGGCCTATTGTGATTTTCCTATAGGGAGGACAATTACAAGAAGAAGGTTCGAGAAATATCTAGTGCCTGGAACCAGACTCGTCGAATGAAGATCTTAGCCGTGGGTCCGACAATTACCCCCGAGTATAGTCAGTAGCGTGATCAAAGGATCAACGACAACATCCGGCGTCAAATTTAGAAACTGCTCGATCTTTAGAGGAACACTTACAAGTTTTGCCTTCTGAGATGGAAATCATCAAACAAGAATTTGAAAAAAGGAGTTTAGAATTAGGGAAGAAGATAGAACAACTAGAGGAAGAAAAAATGCAGTTAGGACTGGATGTGGACATTCAAAGATTAGAGGCCGATAAATTGAGAAAAGGAAAGAACAAAGCAGAAGAAGATTTGGACAGCCTGAAGACAGATTACAAGAAGTTGCGTAGGTCGGTAAGAGCTGCTGGCTTGGGTAAAACGCCAGAACAATGGCGACAAGAAATTCAGGAGGAAAAGACGAAAGCTAACAATGGGAAAAGAAATTTCAGGATACTCGGGCTCGAGAAGTCGCCTTGGGAAAGAGTCTACTAGTTTGCCAAGACGAGAAGACGGAGTTGAAGGTCCGGATAACTGAACTAGAAAGATCGCTTCACCAGTACTGTAATCGTAATGCTACGGTTGAATTAAGGGCGAGCTTAGACAAAATTGAAGAATTAAAAGGACAAATAGGAGGGCTAGAGAATGCATTGCAAAATAGTGAAATCCGGATAGAGCTTCTGGAAGAAAATAATGAGCAGTGGCAAAGACAATTCCGTCGGTCTCAAGAGCAGATTAGAGAAAGAGATTATATTATGGGAGAGGCGGTGGCTCAAGTGCGCGAAGTAGCTGATCATCTGCAGACTCTAGCGGTTCAGGCTGATCTATTAAGTTTGAAGTATGAGTCAGAGTCGGACAGGGGCCGAGAATTAGCTTGGCTTCTTAGAAAGGTTAAGGCTTTGAGTGTGAGGGCAAAGCCATATATGTAGTCTATTTATGTAAGGAAACTCTTTATCTAGTAAAGTTTTCTAATGAAGTTGAATTAGAATCAGTGCCTCTTTTTCTTTGCATTCTTTTCATGCATTGCATCACATCATATGCATTAATGACCATTAAAAAAAACTTAATCGAATAAAATCATTTCAGTTAACCTGGAAAACCAACAGAGTTATGGCACCCGAGCTAAGGCAAAAATTATGGACCAAAGGTTGGAGAAGCTAGAGCGACTTCAAAAAGAAATGCAAGACCAGTTGCAGGCGCAAATGAAAGAGCAAATAGAAAAGATTCAGCATGACATGGTGCAAAAGATGGAGGAGTCCCAAAATGATCTGGTGGCTAAGATGACGCAATTATTGAAGGGAGTAGATAAGGGTAAAGGTCCTGTGATTGTTAGTGAAGAAGAAAACAATGGTGAACCACTTTATCCTCCAGGTTTCACGCCTCCGCATGCGCAGGTACAGACTGAGCTGCATCCGCGGAGACCCTCTGTGTCGGTTAGGCCCCAGCAGTTCCAAGGCGATGCTTCAATCCCAATGAATTTTCAACCCGGAGCGGGCTTAATCCCGGTGATAGCCCGAATAATATTGCTGACCCAGATCTTGACGAGATGGTTGAAAAGGACAAGGCGAAGGAGGAATTTCCAAAACAATTTGAGGAGAAATGGAAATGGATAGAAGAGAAGTTTAGGGCAATAGAAAGCATCGAAAGCTATGGAATAGATGCAAAGGATCTGAGCTTGGTTCCGGACTTGGTGCTCCCTTACAAATTAAGATGCCGGAATTCGAGAAATACAACGAGACTAGTTGCCCAGGATCCCACATTACTATGTTTGTAGAAGAATGATGGGCATATTAATAATGATCAATTATTAATACATTGCTTTCAGGAAAGTCTTACGGGAGCGGCGTCAAAGTGGTACAATCAGCTAAGCCGAGCTAAAATTGCTACTTGGAGGGATTTAGCACAGGCTTTCCTGAGACAATACAATCATGTCTCAGAAATGATGCCTGACAGGATAACTCTGCAAAATTTAGAGAAGAAATCGAACGAAAGCTTCAGACAATATGCGCAGAGGTGGCGAGAGGTGGCGGTTCAGGTGCAACCACCGCTTTTGGAAAAAGAGATGACGACGCTTTTTATTAATACTTGAAAGCCCCGTTCATCACTCACATGTTGGGAAGCGCTTCAAAAAATTTCTCGGATATAATCATGAATGGTGAAATGATTGAGCATGCCATTAAAAGTGGAAAAATAGATGGAGGAGAAAATAATAGGAGGGCACCCCCGAGGAAAAGAGAAAATGAAGTAAATAATGTGAATACTTATGGTAGGTCAATTACCGTGAATCAACCAAAGAAAGTGGTTGCTAATCAACAGGGATCATCAAGACAAGAGTCGGGAGCTAGGCAAACTACTGAAAAGCCCCAATTCACGCCAATCCCGATGTCATACAAGGAGTTGTATCAGACTTTATTCGATGCACATGTTGTTGCTCCTCGCTACTTGAGTCCTCTACAACCCCCGTATCCAAAATGGTATGATACGAACGCGCAATGTGATTATCATGCGGGAATTTCTGGGCACTCGATAGAAAATTGTACTGCCTTCAAGAAGGTAGTAGAAGGACTTATCAACTTAGGTGTTGTCAAACTTGATGACTCACCTAACGCAAAGAATCCGTTACCTAATCACGCAGATAAGGGGGTGAATATGGTTAACGAAGGTACGGGAGAAGAAGTCAAGACTGACATTGCTGAAGTAAAAACTCCATTGAAACGGGTCTGGAAAGAAATGGCGAAAAGAGGGTTGGTTATTTCAGATTTTGAGGAAGGGCATGAGATGGGAAATTATTGTGAATTTCACCATAAAACAGGGCATGAAATCCAAGAATGTGAAGGATTCAAGGCTTTGGTTCAAAGCATGATGGATAACAAGGAGATGAGGTTTTATGAAGATGCGAAAGAAATGAGGAGCATATGCGCGACAGAGTTGGGAACAAAGGCTCCAAAAACAAATCATCCTGTGGTCATTATCTCACGCCCTAAGGGTAATGAGGTTAGGGCTCAGGTAACACCGAAAATTGTAATCCAGAAACCATCAAATTTCTCTTATAAGGATAACAAAATGGTGCCGTGGAATTACGGGTGTAATGTGACCATTTTGGGAAAAGAAGCCGAAAGGAATCAGGAAGTAGGTTCTTACACGCGCAATGAAAAAGATATGACGCTCAAGCAGAGTCGTCCAGGGAAGAGAATTGGAAGAAAGAACAGAGGAAAGGGAAAGCAGTAGAAGTTGAGCCATTGATAAATGAACCAATAAAAGAAGAGGAGGCAAAGGAGTTTTTGAAGTTTTTGAAACACAGTGAATACAGTGTTGTGGAGCAACTGCACAAACAGCCAGCCCGCATTTCTGTACTAGCTTTACTCTTAAACTCAGAAGTACATCGGAATGCACTTTTAAAGGTGCTAAACGAAACATATGTGGCTGACGATATTTCGGTAAACAAGCTGGATCGGTTGATCAACAATATTGGTGCTGACAATTTTATCTTCTTCAATGATGATGAAATACCATCCGGAGGAAGAGGTTCTACTAAAGCCCTGCATGTTACTGTCCGATGCAAAGGGTACACACTCTTGGGGGCCTTGGTTGATAATGGATCTGCACTAAATGTATTGCCTTTGTCCACTCTTAGTCGATTACCAATAGGCAGTTCGCACATGAAAGCATGCCAGAGCATAGTAAGGGCATTTGATGGAACAAAAAAGGAGGTTATGGGGAGAATTGAGGTACCATTAAAGATTGGCCCAGTCACTTATGAGGTGGATTTCTTGGTAATGGATATTAAACCCTCCTACAACTGTCTATTGGGGAGACCGTGGATACACTCAGCAGGGGCAGTGCCTTCATCATTACATCAGAAGGTGAAGTTGGTATCGGAGGATCGGTTGGTAACAATAGATGCAGAGGAGGATATTATCGCAATGATGACCAGCGACGCACCTTATGTGGACATCAACAATGAGGCACTAGAATGTTCTTTTCGGTCGTTAGAATTTGTGAACGCGATGTTTATTGCGGAGGGAAATAGAATTCCAGTACCGAAAATATCCAGGACCACTGAGATGGGATTGCGATTGATGGTAGGAAGAGGAGCCTTGCCCGGGAAAGGATTGGGAAAATATCTTCAGGGAAGGATTGAGGCACCAATACCGAAGGAAAAGTTTGATAGATTTGGTTTAGGGTACAAGCCAGACATGAAGCAGAAGAAGAAAGAAGTAGAGAAGAGACAAGAGAGAAGAAGGGCGCGTTTGAATGGACATGAAGCTAAGTGGGAGCCTTTAACCTTTCCCCACATATCTACATCTTTTGTGTCGGGAGGATTTATTCATTCTGAATGTGGAGTGTCCGGTAGCGGCATGGGAGGAATGTTGGAAAACGTTTATACCAATGCCATAGAAGCAACGGAAAGGAGGGCCTTGTTGGAGATCTGCCCTTATGAGCCTGGAAGCGAGCTAAAAAATTGGACTGCTGAAGAAATCCCTGTAGTCTTTAGGGCTTATTCAGAGTAATGCTCAAAACATTCCTGTTGTTTGTTGGCCTAGAAACGATATGAAATCTTTTGTGAAATAGGCATTGGGCCTAAGTATCATTATTTTAATGAAATACGTGTCTACGTTCATCTCGATCAGTCACTTTTTTCCTTTACATTTTTCATTTGGTTGATTGTCTTACAAATAATTCTTTCATTTGTAATTCTTTTGCACAAACATATTCATAAATTTATATATTCTTGGTATATTCTTTGATGTGCCCTCATAGGTCTTCAGATATCAATGACATGAGTGACGCTGCCTCAAACGCGGAGCCTATTTTTGAGCAAGAAGTGTGTTTAGAGGGATCCCGCGACTTTGAAAATAACGAAGATTATGATGCATCTCCGGACTTGTTAAGAATGGTGGAACAAGAGGATAAGCATATCCTACCTCATAGGGAATCATTAGAAATAGTGAGCCTAGAGGATGGAAAGGAGGTGAAAATTGGAACTGAAATCACCGCAAAGACAAGGCAAGACCTCATTAATTTGCTCCGAGAGTTCAAAGATGTTTTCGCGTGGTCGTACCAAGATATGCCTGGGCTAAGTACTAATATTGTGGTGCATCGTCTGCCCATAAAGGAGGATTGTAAACCCGTTCAACAGAAGCTCAGGAGAACGAGACCTGACATTGTGTTGAAAATAAGAGAAGAAGTCAAAAGACAATTCGACGCTGGATTCTTACAAGAGGTCAAGTATTCGGATTGGGTAGCCAACATCGTCCCTGTTCCCAAAAAAGATGGAAAGGTACGAATGTGTGTGGATTATAGGGATTTGAACAAGGCTAGTCCAAAGGACAACTTCCCACTGCCTCACATTGATACTTTGGTAGATAACACGGCGGGCTATTCATTATTTTCTTTCATGGATGGTTTCTCTGGATACAATCAAATAAAGATGCATCCTGGAGACATGAGGAAGACCACATTTATTACCTTATGGGGAACATTCTGTTACAAGGTAATGCCCTTCGGATTGAATAATGCGGGAGCAACATACCAAAGAGCTATGGTGACTTTGTTTCACGACATGATGCACAAGGAGATCGAAGTCTATGTTGACGATATGATCGCGAAGTCTAGAACGGAAGAAGAGCATGTTCAGGTCTTGAAAAGGTTATTTTTGAGATTAAAGAAATTTCAGCTCAAGCTTAACCCGGCCAAATGCACGTTTGGAGCCAGATCAGGGAAGTTATTAGGCTTCATAGTTAGCAAAAAGGGGATCGAGGTTGACCCAGACAAAGTAAAGGCAATACGAGATTTACCTCCCCCGCGCACTCAGAAGGAGGTTCGAGGTTTCCTAGGGAGGCTGAATTACATTGCTCGGTTCATCTCACAGCTGACAGAGTAATGTGGTCCAGTATTCCGGCTCTTAAAGAAACATAATCCGGGTGAATGGGATGAAGAGTGTCAGAGGGCTTTCGATAAGATAAAGCAGTACTTGGCTAATACCCCAGTCTTATCACCTCCAAGTCCAGATAGGCCATTGATATTGTATCTAACAGTGTTGGAGAATTCCATGGGATGCGTACTGGGCCAACATGATGAGACAGGAAAGAAAGAAAGGGCAATATACTACCTCAGTAAGAAATTTACCGATTGCGAAATGAGGTACTCATCAATTGAGAAGTTGTGTTGTGCTCTAATCTGGGCAACCCGAAGACTGAGGCAGTATATGTTGTATCACACGACTTGGCTGATTTCAAAGTTAGATCCTTTAAAGTATATGATGGAATCGACTGCTTTGAACGAGAGAACGGCTAGATGGCAGATCTTGCTCTCAGAATTTGATATAGTATATGTCAGTCAGAAGGCCATAAAGGGAAGTGCAATAGCCGATTTCCTAGCTAGTAGAGCCTTGGAGGACTATGAATCTTTGAATTTCGATTTTCCAAACGAGGACTTGATGTATGTGGCGAATACTGAAGAAAATCCTCAAATGGATCGCGTATGGAAGTTAAATTTTGATGGAGCTTCAAATGCTACGGGTAATGGAGTTGGGGCAGTTTTGGTATCCCCAAGTGGAGATCATTATCCTGTTGCTAGCAAGTTGGACTTCGATTGTACAAATAACATGGCAGAATATGAAGCATGTATTATGGGCATTCGTGCAGCCATTGAACGGAACATCAAAGTACTGAGAGTATACGGGGATTCAGTGTTGGTGATATACCAACTCAAAGGGGAGTGGGAGACTAGAGATCCTAAGCTAATCGGTTATAGAAAACTAGTTCTTGAATTGGCTGAGGAGTTTGACGATATCACCTTCTATTACCTCCCACGGGAGGAAAACCAAATGGCTGATGCATTAGCTACTCTAGCTTCGATGATTCAGGTGAATAGACTTGAGGCAATGAGGCCTGTTCAGATGAGTATCTCTGAGACCCCGGCTAATTGCTGCAATATTGAGGAGGAGGGAAAAGA
Source organism: Gossypium hirsutum (assembly GCF_007990345.1). Taxonomy (NCBI): domain Eukaryota; kingdom Viridiplantae; phylum Streptophyta; class Magnoliopsida; order Malvales; family Malvaceae; genus Gossypium; species Gossypium hirsutum. Next base: position 39,968,438 of record NC_053448.1, on the reverse strand, counting down.
TGATTGTCCTTGGTATCAGAGTATCCTACAATATGTGAAGAATCGGGAATACCCTGATCAAGCGACAGAGAATGACAAAAGAACTCTGAGAAAGATGGCCATTGAATATGTCTTAGATGGAGAAGTGTTATATAAAAGAAGGAAGGATCAAGTACTGTTGAGATGTGTGGACGCTGTGGAAGCCAAGAAAATTTTGGAAGAAGTCCATGAGGGTATTTGTGGGACGCACGCCAGTGGTTTCACGATAGCCAGACAGATCATGAGATTTGGGTACTATTGGCCCACCATGGAAGGAGATTGTATTGATCATGCCAGGAAGTGCCACAAATGCCAAATTTACGGAGACAAAATACACGCGCCTCCTTCACCTCTTCACGTCATGACCTCTCCTTGGCCGTTTTCCATGTGGGGTATGGATGTTATTGGGCCAATATCACCAAAGGCTTCTAATGGGCATCGCTTCATCTTCGTAGTAATTGATTACTTTACCAAGTGGGTGGAGGCTGCTTCATATGCAAATGTCACGAAAGCAGTAGTCAGCAAATTCTTGAAGAAAGAGATCATTTGTCGATATGGAATGCCTGAGAGGATCATATCCGACAATGCGATGAACTTGAATAATAGCACAATAGCTGAAGTTTGTAGCAAATTTAAAATTAAGCATCATAACTCATCGCCGTATCGTCCAAAAATGAATGGTGCAGTGGAGGCGGCCAATAAAAACATTAAAAGAATTATGGGGAAAATGACTGAGACCTACAAGGATTGGCATGAGAAATTATCATTTGCTCTCCTTGCCTATCGAACATCTGTTAGAACTTCTACTGGGGCAACGCCTTTTTCTCTGGTTTATGGAATGGAGGCAGTATTACCCATTGAAGTTGAAATCCCTTCTCTACGGGTGTTATCTGAGCTACAGTTGGATAAAGCCGATTGGATCCAATCTCGGTACGATCAGTTGAACCTAATAGAGGAAAAGAGGCTAAGAGCTATTCACCATGGGCAAATGTACCAGAAACGAATGATGCGAGCCTATAATAAAAAGGTTCGCCCCCGAGAATTTCGTGAAGGGGACTTGGTACTAAAAAAGATTCTTCCTATGCAAAGAGATTTTAGAGGAAAATGGATGCCAAATTGGGAAGGCCCTTATGTTGTAAAGAAGGCCTTTTCTGGTGGAGCTTTGATCCTATGCGAGATGGATGGCAAAAGTTTACCAAATCCTGTAAACGCAGACTCCGTCAAGAAGTACTTCACTTGAAAGAAAGGGGAACCAAAGTGAAAAACCGTGAAGGGCGTTTTGCTTCCTAAAAAAACAAAAAAAAAACAAAAAAACAAAAAAAATAAAAAAAAAAACTTTGGAGAGGCTAAGGTGAAAACCCGTAAAGGGCACTTTGAGACCAAAGAGGGCTTAAGTCGAAAACCCGAAAAGGGCGACTCAAGTATTGGGTAGGATTGGAACATCAGGATTTGAGCGGATCAAATTTTGATCGGGGGGATATGATGATCTTGCTTTACTTGAACCAACAAGAAAGGATATGCAACGTCTTGAAACATTGACAGAGTATTGCAGATCTCCTGAACACCTGTCAAACTCAGAAGGGTCTTCGGAAAGTTTGTACAGAGAAACTCAAGCTGCGATAACTGGGGCACCTAGTTCTTATGTGTATTCTTGAAAATACATTCTTTTATTTTCTTTCTTCTTTTCTTTTTGTGAAAACACACATTCTCAATCCACTTCTTTGTTGCCTTTCTTTCGCCATCTTTGATGTTTTATTTGAGTTATGATCAGAACCGACTTTATTCTTATCCATTGTTATGACCTTTTTGCAAACATGTTGCATTGGAATAATGATTAATGGACTAATAAAACGTTCACAAAGGAAGTTTTGCATATTGCTCTGAAAAGTTCTAAATAATATAGGAACCTGAAACAGGACTATTGTTTAGAACACGCCAATTTTAAAGGTTGGAAATTTGAGAAGGAAGAGTCTAAGTTTGGACTCTCTCTTTGGATTTTGTCGTCAAATGCACTGATTGAACAAAATGACAAGATGTTATGTTAATGACAAAGCTAAATAAATAAGCAAGCAATGATTATCAGGCAATAGGAAGAGGTTACCTCGGAGAAGAGATCCTTCATTTGCACATGAGTACGACACCTTGAGAATGGTGTAGGAAGCTAGAACGATTCAGGTCATGTATCCTCGAATAGTGATAGGAGAAGATTGAGGAAAAGTCACATATTTCTACCCTTGGATTACAGTGGGAGAATGATGGTACAAAATTTAGCACCCCAATGGATTAAACTTCAAGGTTCACAGTAGGGGCAACCTGGCTAAATGTTGCTTCAGAAAAGCCAGTCAAGCAAGAAGGCGTCGTAGCACGTTAGTCACAAAGCCTTAATAAACTTCGAGTAATGACAACCTAAGCGGGATCATTCTCGAAAAAAAATAAAATTTTACATCATGCAGACACCATTCACACATGTCTAGTTAGGAGCATTTGATTCATTTAGATCATGCCATCCTAATCATTAGGCATAATCAGGTTCATTATACAGGTCATCTTCCCTAGAGAACAGATCAATGAAGACATCAGATCCTGCTGACTGCGAAGCAGATCAAAGATAGAAGATCTTGCCTTCCTGCATCGACAACGAAGTAGATCGAAGAATTTCAGATCTTATCTCCCTGAGATTACAGCGGAGCAGATTGAAGCTAGTAATCCTATCTCCCTGAGATTACAGTGGAGCGGATTAAAACCAAGGATCTTATCTCTCTGAAGTTACAGTAGAGTAGATCGCACTAGGTCTTATTCCCCTGAGATTACAGTGGAACAGACCGAAGAATTTCAAATCTTATCTCCCTGAGATTACAGCGGAGCAGATTGAAGCTAGTAATCCTATCTCCCTGAGATTATAATGGAGCGGATTAAAATAAAGGATCTTATCTCTCTGAAGTTATAGTAGAGAAGATCGTATCAGGTCTTATCTCCCTGAGGTTACAGTGGAGTAGACCGAAGAATTTCAGATCTTGTCTCCCTGAGATTACAGCGGAGTAGATCGAAGACACTATCCTATCTCCCCGAGTTTACAGTGGGGCAGATTAAAATAAGGGATCTCATCTCTCTGAAGTTACAGCGGAGTAGATCGCATCAGGTCTTATCTCCCTGAAGTCACAGTGGAGTAGACCAAAGATACAAGTATTATCTCATTGATGTTACGGTGGAGCAGACTAAAACCATAAACTTCATCCCCCTGAAGTTGCTGCAAAGAAGATTGAAGCTACAAATCGTATCTTTCCGAAGTGTAGTGGAGCGGATCGACGCAACAAAACATAGTGGACTGAAACAAAGCTACTTGAAGAAAGGCGTTAAGAGAAATCAAGACTCAACGAGACCGGGTAAATTGGGTCTTTCTTAGTCTTTGCTCTGTTCTCGTTACGCGACAACGAGCAAAGAGGGGCAGCTGTACAGACCAATTTTACCCAGCCCATTTCCAGCAGACCCAAAACCCAACCACCCACCTAAACACTAGCCCAATACCCAAATAACATTACAGGCCCCGGGCAAACCCAAAATAATTAAACTAATCTACCAGCCCAACTAGCAAAACCCGAACAGCCCAATACCCTTCAGCCCAAACCAATGCCCAAGCCCGAAAACCAAAGTCAACTTAGGGTTTCAGTGTCTGAAACCCTAAGCACCGCCTGCCGCAGACCTTTGGTCTTCAGCCGCCACCACCGCGCGTCTGTCACCGCCCCTGTCGTCCGTCAATCATCTACAGGAAACGTACACGCAAGCAGCAAAAAACACAGCAAAAATAGCATAAAAATAGAAGGAAATCGGCTATAAAAGGCCGGATTTTCCCCTTGTATTTTTTTAACCAGATCAATACAGAAGCAAATATAAAAAAACAAAAAACAAAAAAGGTTGACTCCAAATTTTTTCTGTTCTTGCATTTTTTAGTGTTTGTTTTCTACCTTTTCTGTTCTTGCATTTTTGTTTATTTTATTCTATTTTGTTGTTTGCTTGCTACTCTTTTTAATAAAACGGAAAAAGAAGGGAAAGGAAGCACTTACCGGTCTCGAAAGCCGTCGCCGGAGACTTTCGATGTTGGAATCGGACCGAAAAGGAAGTGAAAGATCCCTCCTTTCTTGGCTTTTTCGATCAAGAGAATAGGGCCTCTGATCTAGATCTAAAGTGGGGTCCAAAAGGCGGATCTTTGCCTGGATCCGACTACCGCCTGCGGCGGCGCGGCCGTTCGCCGGTGGTGACCATGGCCGGAGGAGGGAAAGGTTTTAAAAAAGGGAAGGGTTCTGTTTTTTTGTTTTTAAAACAGTGACAGAAATGATTTTTTTAAAAAGATTTGGGTTTTAATAACCATTGCAAAACGGCGCCGTTTAAGCCCCATGACCCGCGCGCGATCCGACCCGCTCCAGGGGGATCCGCGTGCTTTCATGAAATGGGCTATTTGTGCAATAGGTCCCTCCGCTTTTGCAATTTGCTTCAATGTGGTCTTTTGTTTTTCTCAGATTTTGGCCTGTGGATTTTGCTTCTATTCCGGTTTGGTCCTTAGACCAATTGCTGCCCATGGTTGAAACGCAGCGTTTCAGGACGGGGAAATATTTCCCTACAAGTCCTTCACGCTTTAAGCGTGTTTCACTTTGGTCCTGTATTATTCCTTTTGTTTATTTCATATTTAAGCCCCGAAGTTCGTTTAAAGTTTTAATTTAGCCCTTTTGTATTTTGTTTGTTTTCTTATTAAATAATAAATTTGATGTCATACTGTTATCATTAATTATTATTGCTGTTATTTTTTTATTTATATCTTTAAAATTTCAAATTTTATCATATATATATATATGTATATACTTATTTTTGTATTTGTTTTATATTTTATAATTTGTATCTATATATCTATATACATATTTTTTCTAAATATATACACATACTTGTATGTTTTTACATTTTCATATAGTTTTATATACATACATATTCCTACGTACGCATACATACATTTCTATACTTTAAAATTTTAACTTACCTATATATATATTATATGATAATTTTAAAATACGTACATGCATATATTTTTCATATTTTCATAATTTTATGTATATACACTCATGTATATGTTTTATATTTTTATAGTTTTATATATTTTCTTTGTTTGTTTTTATTATTTATTTATTTATTTCATTTCCATTATTATTTTGAATGAATGTTTAACTTTATTCGTTTATATACCTGGTTATTTTAGTATGTTATAGATCTGACTTTTTATTTATTTTATATTGTTACTATTGCTCGTATCATTTTTGGTATTTATCGTAGTTTTGCCATACATAACAACGAAATTTACTTTCACATGTTACTACGACTTTGTGTTTTTATTTCACTCGATATAACTAAATTTGTTTTAAAAAATGGCATTTCGTATTTAGATTCGAGAAGATCGTACCCTAACTCACTGGGTTTCGATTTTCATAATAAATCTAAATACACGAATCTTTTCAAACTTAAGTTTTTAAATGATCTCGGGAATTAAGAAAAGATTGTGTCTTAACTTACTGGGCATGATCCATTTCCTAAACCCGAGATAATAAAATATCTTTAAATAAATAAATTTTGACATTCATTCGCATATCGGAAATTCGAGACATTGTGTCCTAACTTACTGGATATGATGCTTTCTTTCTCGATTAACGTAGAACGTGCTCGTTTTTTCCAAAATTTTCAACTTTTTAATACAAGGATCGTATTTCTAAATTTCTTTAAAGTTTTCAGATTTTCGACATTAAGACATTAAGTAATCAACTAGGCACCAATTTTGGACGTATCGAGGGTGCTAATCCTTCCTCGAGCGTAACCGACTCCCGAACCCGTTTTCTAAATTTCGTGGACCAAAACCGTTGTTTTAATAAAATCAAATTATTTATCAAAAACAACATTTTTCAAGGTGACCCAATCACACCTCAAAAAAGGGATTGGTGGCGACTCCCGTTTCTTTTTTCAAAACCCAAATCGACCCCGTTTTCCATAAAAAAAAAACGGTGTCAACAATAAGCATAGTTCTCAAGTGCATTCTTAGCTTCAACCTTCTTCTTCACTAGTTCATCCTCAGCTCTGTACCTCTCTGCTTCTTGTACCATTCTTTCAATCTCTTCTTTACTTAATCTTCCTTTATCATTAGTGATTGTAATCTTATTTTTCACTCCTGCTGTCTTGTCTTCTGCAGACACATTCAAAATCCCATTTGCATCAATGTCGAAACAAACATTGATTTGCGGCACACCTCTCGGTGCCGGTGGGATACCGGTCAGCTCAAATTTACCGAGCAAGTTGTTGTCTTTAGTTCTTGCCCTTTCACCTTCATACACTTGAATCAAAACCCCCGGTTGATTATCAGCATAAGTAGAAAAAATCTGTTCTTTTTTTGTCGGAATCGTTGTATTCCTCGGAATCAACACCGTCATCACACCGCCGGCAGTTTCAATACCAAGACTAAGAGGTGTAACATCAAGAAGCAAATCTTGTACTTTATCATCCCCTTCGCCACTTAAAATAGCAGCTTGTACAGCAGCACCATAAGCAACTGCTTCATCAGGATTTATACTCTTACAAAGTTCCTTACCATTGAAGAAATCTTGTAAAAGTTGTTGAACTTTAGGAATCCTTGTCGACCCACCGACAAGAACAACCTCGTTAACTTGACTCTTATCAAGTTTAGAATCTTTAAGACATTTCTCAACAGGTTCCATACATTTCCTAAACAAATCCATGTTCAGTTCTTCAAACCTAGCTCTTGTAATAGTGGAATAAAAATCAATACCTTCATATAACGAATCAATTTCAATGGCGGTTTGAGCAGTAGATGACAATGTCCTCTTCGCCCTTTCACAAGCAGTCCTTAGCCGTCTCAACGCCCTTGCATTACTACTAATATCCTTCTTATGCTTCCTTTTAAACTCTTGTAGAAAATGATTCACCAACCTATTATCAAAATCCTCGCCGCCGAGATGAGTATCACCGGCGGTGGCTTTAACTTCAAAAATCCCTTCTTCAATCGTCAACAATGAAACATCAAAAGTACCTCTACCGAGATCAAAGATCAAAACATTTTTTTCACCAGATTTCGAACCTTTCTTATCCAAACCATAAGCAATAGCAGCAGCAGTTGGTTCATTGATGATCCTTAAAACATTTAGTCCAGCAATGGCCCCAGCATCCTTTGTAGCTTGTCTTTGTGAGTCATTGAAATAAGCAGGGACTGTAATAACAGCATTTTTCACAGTTTGACCCAAATAAGCCTCAGCAACCTCCTTCATTTTAGTCAGCACCATTGAAGATATCTCTTCTGCAGCAAACTGTTTCTCTTCACCTTTATAAGTAACCACAATCATTGGCTTATCACCAGGACCAGCAACCACCTTGAATGGCCAATGCTTCATATCGCTTTGCACTGATGGGTCAGTGAACCGACGACCAATGAGACGTTTAGCATCGAACACAGTGTTTGAAGGGTTCATAGCGACTTGGTTCTTGGCTGCATCACCAATGAGCCGCTCGGTGTCAGTGAAGGCTACGTAAGAAGGAGTGGTGCGGTTGCCTTGATCGTTGGCTATTATCTCCACTCGATCATTTTGCCACAACCCAACACAACTGTACGTGATTCCAAGATCAATCCCGATCGCTTTTCCTTCAGCTTTGGCCACCATTGTTGATAAACAAACAGTAGGCACAAGAAGAAACTAAACTGAATGGTTTTGGGAGATTCTTTTTGTGTTGTCAACTTGGGTCTGCTGAATTTTTCCGGTCGAAGAGTTAATGGGGAAGAGGGTGGTATTTTATAGATGAAACAATGGGAATAGGCAAGAAATTAGCAGAGAAATGTAGAAAGTAATAGAGATTTGAAGAAGAAACGAAAGAGGGGAGGATAGGTCAGGGTGATGAAGGTGGAGAATTCTGGATTTACTGCAACCCACCAAGATTGTTTAGTTCCAAAATAAATGTTATGGTTTTTATTTATACTTGATTTGGAGTTAGGGTGGGTTTGGATGGATGATTGGTGCGGTGTGTTTAGCTTACTTTTGTCTCACCTTATAGTATAGCTATAGTATCTAATCTTACCGACACCGTTGTTTTTACACTAAGTGCAAGTAAACATATTGCCCATCCAAACCCACTCTTAGTTTAGGAATGTTTCTCAAAACTTCTTTCGTTGAGAATTTAAAATTTTTAGTTTCTAAAAAGAGTGTTTTTAAGTAAATTTTTAACTTGAGAAAAATACTTTTTCTCTTAAAAAGCAACTTATTTATAAATATTTTTATCTCAAAAGTATTTTTGAAAAGTATTCCTAAACTAGGCCTTCATTTCTCCTTTAAAACTTAAATTTTTAATATTTTACTTTTAAATTTATTAAATTACTATTTTTATTTTTTATCAATCATATGACACTTCATAAGAAGATAACCTAATAAAATTTTTGATAGAAAATACAAAAGATTTTTAAATTAAAAAAACTTAAAATTTAACTTTTCAAGTATAAAAAATAAAGTTTAAATTTTGTTAGAATACAAAGATTAACAACAAATTTAAACATTTTTCTAATAGTCGATTGAGTCTTAGCTCGATTGGCATGAACATTATTGTTAGCATATGAAGATGTAGATTCAAAGTACATTATAGGTTGATGAGGGGCTAGTTGTTGGATCCTTTTTGATGATTTAACTTTATTTTTCGTTGTAAGAAGAAATTCAGGCCCAAGGGGCCATGTCCAAAAGGCCCAACTTTTCTTCTATATTAGCAGTTAGGGTAAATATATATTTTTGTACTTAAATTTGACTTCAAGGTTCAAATTAGTAATCCAATTAGGTATCTAAACCTTTTTAGGATAAACATCAAAATTATTTATGAATACTAATCCAACGTGTAATTTGATACATAAACTTTGAAACAAATTAGCAAAATTAGTAGTTCAACAACTTAACAATTTATATAATGAAAATCAACAATTCAACAATTTATATGCAATAAATTAATAAAAGTAAGTAGTTCAACAATTTATACGCAACAAATTATCAAAATTAGTAGATCAAGTTCATAGAACCAAAATTTGACAAATTAAAGGGACAAACTTCTTAGTTTTCATTAAAGAAAGGGATAAGTCAAAATTAAACAAAAAAGATAAGGGTTTAGGAAATAATTTTTCCTCATTCACTTGCTTAAAATTTAAAAAAATTTAAGCTTAAAATTGGGCAAAATTAGGCAAAAATGTCAGTTTTAAATGAAAATGAGGGAAATAAGCCATTTCTTTTAAATTTTAGGGAAATAAGTTAGTATTTGATATATGTGACCAAAGCACACATGAAAGGACGCATTTTTAGCCGATATGGTAAGAGAGCGAGTGAAAGCACGTCTAGGATGCAATTAAAAAAATCTTTTATAAATTTAGCTGTTAGATAAAAAAGAAAAAAATGACCATTTATTGAAATTTGATGAAATAGAGAAAAGTTTAATAATTTTGTAAAAACCCGAAAATCCTAAGATGACATTTGTAGTTCGTCTGATCTTTTCCATTACAGATTCTTCATGTTACAATAATATCAAGAACCTTGGAAAGAAAAACTTTTAAATCTGATTTGTGAGTCATGTTCGGTCTTTTCCAACATTTTGAAAAATGTTTTATATTTTGTGGTAGAGTTTTTCCATAAAATGAAGATTATATGGAGAGTGTTTCATAGTTAAATTTCAAGCAAAAGATTTGCATTATGAGGAGAAGATTGTTTGTACAGGCCCATTTTGACCTAACCCATTACAACCCATAACCCAAACAAAAACAAAACCTACTCAGGCTGAACTAAGCCTAACCCACCAAAACCAAAGCCCAAATCAACAACCCAATTCAGCCCAATCTACCTAACCCTAGCCAATTTGCAGAAAAAAGAAACAGCAGCCACCCTAGGTGCGCCGCACCTAGGGCCTTCGTCCACCTACCCCCTGCCACCGCCTCTGACCAGCGCCGCACCTGCTCTCTGCCATCGCCCAACTGCTCACCTGCAAACAAGCAAAGAAAACAGCAACAACAACAAAAAAGAAGAAGAGAAATGACAGCATAATAGATTAAAAAGAGAAAGTTGTAAATGGCTATATAAGCCATTCAAACCAAAAAGTAAGGGGTTTTTTTTTTAAAAAAAGAAAACAAATTCAATAAAATTAAAGGAAACAAAGAGGTGATTTTCGTTTTTTCTGCTCTTGAGTTCTTTTTCTTTTTCATTTACTTACTTTTATTTTTATTTTTACTTTATTTTCTGAGTTTTCTTTTAATCTTATTTTTCGAAATATCTATAAACTAACATTTGTTTTATTATTTTCTTTAAAAAAAAAGTCTACAAATACATATACAAAATAAAAAAATCTGACCTTTTGAATTTTCCTGCCACCGTGTACGGTGGTCGACGCGGCGGCGGCACGACGGCGGTGTTGGCCTGATTCTGGGCAGTGCCCAGGGAAAGGGAGAGTTGAGAGAGTATTCTGAAGTTTTTTTTGTGAAAGAGGGGAAAAATGAAGTTTTTAGCAAAATTTTTGAAATTTATAGGGGCATGAAACGGCGCGGTTTTGGCCTAGCCCCAGAACGCCCAAAATGACGCCGTTTAGGAGGCCAACCCGAGATCCGGCCCAGATGCCCCCAGATTCGCGTGTTTTTCTACTGAAGGGCTAATTGCACTTTTAGCCCTTCCCCTTTTTAGTGATTTTTCAATTAAGCGTTTTGTTTTTTTAATTGCACCCGGTAATTTGTTGCGTTTTCATTTTGGTCCTTGATGGAACTGTGCGTTTTGGGAAAACAGGGAATATTTCTAGTTTGGTCCCTCCCAGTTGTTTGCACATCCAATTAGGTCCTATTTTAATTTATTTCAGATTTGACCCCAAATTTTGTGTTAAAATTTCAATTTGATACTTTTTCCGTTATTTTGGTTATTTTATTAACAAATTTATTATTACTATTATTATTATTATTTGTTCATTTATACTTTTTTAAATTTTTGATTTAATTATATATACATATATACATGCATATCTTTGAATTATATATATACATACCTCTATACTTTATATACATTATAATTTACATACGTTGTACATATATTTTTATAATATATATACATATATATCTATGTATGTACATAGTTTTATAACTCATTTAATATATACGTACATACTCATATTTTTTATATTTTATAATTTATCTACATATCTATATATATATCCATATACATTTTTTTCTTTCACGAATACATATATATATCTTTTTATATTTTTATAGTTTTATACATTTTCTTTGTTCATTTCTTCATTTACATTTTCATTATTTAGAATGGATGTTTTAATTTTATTGCTTATATGCTTGTGATTGTATATTATATTAGTTCGTCTCTGTATTTATTTTACTTTGTAGCCTTTGCTTGTATTATTTTAATTACATCATCATTATTGTTATTCCATTACACATATTTTGTTAGAATTGTGTGACCCAAATTCTAAGAGATTGCTTGCAAGTCAAGTTAAACAAAAATATATTTTCTTTCTAGAAGATTTAGTATTTATTAGTATAATATATTTAGCATTTATTAGTATAGTTTATTTGACTTACTAATTTAGCCTATAAATAGGCTCCTTTACAATCTTAGAATTAAGAGACACCCATTAGATTAGAACTCATAACACATTCAGAGAATTTTGTGTTTACGTTTGAGGGTTCTTTGTTTTCAGGTTTTCGGGGTTTAGTTTTTATCTCCATCTTTTGTACTCTTCATTCTTTTGCCATTATAGTAAATTTATCTTTGCCCGTGGTTTTTTATCCTCTTTTGAGGGGTTTTTCCACGTTAAATTTGTGTGTTCATCTTCTCAATTTCTTCTACTATTTTTACTTGTTCGTTGCTTAATCAGGACGATCCTAACAAGTGGTATCAGAGCTAGTTTAACTTTCATAGATCAGCCCGGTCAGAGATGACAGCAATAAGGTTTGAAATTGAGAAGTTCGATGGTGAGACAAATTTCAATCTGTGGCAAGTTCGGATGATGGCAATTCTAGTTCAAAATGGCTTGAAAAAGGTTGTTACAGGGAAAAAGCCTGAGAATCTAAATCAAACAGAATGGGAAGAGCTTGATGAAAAGGCCTTGTCTACAATCCAGTTGTGCCTCGCGAATACAGTATTGCAGGAGGTATTGATGGAGAAGACCTCATTCGCCTTGTGGAAAAGGTTAGAAACTCTTTATGCGACTAAGTCTCTGGCTAACCGTTTAGTGTTGAAACAACGTCTATTTACGTTTCGCATGAACGAAGGTGAGCTTCTTAAAGATCACATCAGTCAATTCATTACTCTTTTAAATGATTTAAAGAACGTTGAGGTTCATATTGACGATGAAGATCAAGCTATGCTATTATTGTGCTCTTTACTCTCTTCATACAAGTCTTTCAGGGAGACCCTGATTTATGGCAGAGACAAACTCTCGTTCGAAGATGTGAAGGGTCATTTGTTGAGTAGAGACAAACTCGATAATGAGTTTGATTTGAATAGCAAAGCAGATAGACAAGCTTCCGTTTTGGTAGCATCAAAGAAACGAGACAAAAGGTGTCGCTATTGCAAAAAGTTAGGTCACGTCAAAGCAGATTGTTATAAACTGCGAAATAAAAGAGCTGCTGAGAGTAACGAGGAAGATGTTGCTGGTGCTAATTTGGTCGATGAAGGCGGTGATGATTTCTTGTTAGTGTCAACGAGCGATAACTCCAAGCTTACGTCTGAGTGGATCCTAGATTCAGGATGTTCTTTCCACATGTGTCCCAATAGAGAATGGTTCTCCACATACAGTTCAGTTGAAGGTGGAGTTGTGCACATGGGAAACGATTCATCTAGTAAAATAATCGGTATTGGTACTGTTAAAATTAGGATACACGATGGGACGATTAGGACACTCTCAGATGTCAGGTATGTACCTGATTTACGAAAGAATCTCATCTCCTTGAGTATTTTAGACTTGAAAGGATGCAGAATCAACATCGAGTCGAGCGACATTAAAGTATCTCGTGGAGCTCTCGTTTTGTTAAAAGGTAAAAGAACCGGCAGTCTTTATATTCTGGAAGGTTCTACAGTGACCGGTGAAATCAGACGTCCCTCGTCCGTTACGGAGTCAAAGTCAACTCTTTTGAAGCGGAGGCAACTTGGTCATAGGAGGGAAAAAGGTATGACTGTTTCGTTGAAGAGAGGTTCTCTTTTGGATGCAGGTTTTGAAAAGTTAGGGCACTGTATTCGTGAAAATGAGACCCGGGTTAGTTTTGATTTGGCAGTGCACAAGTCGAAGGCTAGAAGTCTTCCAGCTTCTAAGCATAGATTCGACTCAGTTAATTCCCTGCATAGTTCAAGATAGGCCCGTGGCGGGTTTTGGCAAAGATGGCATTGAAAGAATTTGTGTCAAGGTGGAGATTATTAGAATTGTGTGACCCAAATTCTAAGAGTTTGCTTGCAAGTCAAGTTAAACAAAAATATATTTTCTTTCTAGAAGATTTAGTATTTATTAGTATAATATATTTAGCATTTATTAGTATAGTTTATTTGACTTACTAATTTAGCCTATAAATAGGCTCCTTTACAATCTTAGAATTAAGAGACACCCATTAGATTAGAACTCATAACACATTCAGAGAATTTTGTGTTTACGTTTGAGGGTTCTTTGTTTTCGGGTTTTCGGGGTTTAGTTTTTATCTCCATCTTTTGTACTCTTCATTCTTTTGCCATTATAGTAAATTTATCTTTGCCCATGGTTTTTTATCCTCTTTTGAGGGGTTTTTCCACGTTAAATTTGTGTGTTCATCTTCTCAATTTCTTCTACTATTTTTACTTGTTCGTTGCTTAATCGGGACGATCCTAACATATTTTTATCTAGATTTCAAAAAAAAAGAAGAAATTTTAAAAATATGAGTAATACTCGGCATTTGGATCTTTGAGAGAATTGAGCCCTAACGTATTGGGTTCCGATTTTCTTCGTTGAATTTAAATAATCGAGATTACTCTTTTAAAAATGATAAAAAGCTCGTTATTGAGAATTCAATACGTTGTGTCCTAACGCATTGGATGTGACACGTTGTTTTCTCGAGATGAGGTTTTTTTCGAAATAAATGCAATATTCAATGTTTAATATTTTGAGAAATTGTGCCCTAATGTATTGGGTTGCGATTTCTTCATTTGATTTAAACAATTGAATATTCTTTTAAACTTTATCACACGAATTTTTTTAAACTCAAGTTTTAAACGATATCGGGAATTAAAAAAGGATCGTGTCCTAACTTACTGGTCGTGATCCTTTTTTTAATCCAAGATAGTTAAATATTTTTCAAATAAGCATTTTTTATTCGCGTTTTGAGAATTCGAAACATTGTGTCCTAACTTACTGGATATGATTCTTTTTCTCGATTAACTTAAAATATGTTACTTTTCCCAAAAATTTTCATTTTAATATAAGGATCGTATTTTTAATTCTTCCAAGTTATCAATTCTCGACATCAAGACATTAACTAATCAACTAGGTACCAATTTTGGGCGTTACGAGGGTGCTAATCCTTCCTCGTACGTAACTGACTCCCGAACCCGTTTTCTGAGTTTTGTGGACCAAAATCGTTGTTTTAATAAAATCAAACCGTTTATTAAAAACAACCACTTTTCGAGGTGATCCAATCACACCTCATAAAAAAGGATTGGTGGCGACTCCCGTTCGTTTCATTTTTCAAAACCCAAGTCGACCCGTTTTTCATCCAAAAAATGGTGTCAACATTGTTGATGTTAAAAATTTGAAATTGAAAAATCAACCCAACAAACTAAATTAGCTCAAGTAAGTAAATTTGGTTGTTGTTTGAATTTGGTTAACAAATATTTCTTACCATCTCCCTAGAAAAGCACGAAAGATGGAATGTGCGTGTTTCAAGTCTCCATTTCTCTAGAAAAGCATTGATAAGTGCAAGCTCCAATGTAGTTCTATCAAGCATATGGGACGCATGTAAGAATCCCGCTTCATTCAATTATTGTCCTATAACATGTGGTGCTCTCGTACTTAAATTGTGGATATATGTTTCAGTAATTCAATCTTCATCCTAATTATATAAACACAAAACTCAACCAAAATACTAAATAAATTTCAACAACTTAATAATAATATTAACAAATATGAAAAATATAAAAAATATTTTTTTACCATTTGTAATTGGACACTGAATATATGTGTGAGATCCAAACTAATAAGTGACGTTAACATTTTTAAAATCTATAACATTTATCAAATTGAATATAATAAATTAATTTAACAATGAAATAGTTTAAAATTTTATAATATTATTAAAATACCACTAAATTAACAATTTATCTGACATAAAAATAATATAATTCAACCCTATAAATAGATGCAAACAACTTAATAAATTTTTTGGTGAAAAAAAACTAATTACATTAAATAATCCTAATCCTATTTATACCTACCTATTAACCTAAAACTTCTCCTAATAAGTGTCTTGACTCCTCACTAGAATTTTTAGACGGATCCCATGTCTGGATAGCAATGTACTGTCTTGCTCAACAAAGCGATATTTTAATAGTTTTCATTATACTTCATGTTAAACCTTGAAAAACAAATAAGTTTCTATTCTTCTATAAGCGCAATGCTATCAAACCAAAAAGAGTAGCCAAGAGAGCCTTACCTCTTGGCAACCACCCACTAATTTTTAAATTTGTCCCCGCCCAATTGAGATGCTACTTGAAAAGAAGTGGGATCTCCAGCTTGTAAGTATGAGAACCTTATGTTACGTGAGATATTTGAGATGCTGAATCAAGACACAAAATTGATTTTGAGAGAGAAAATATTTTAGAATTTATTTAAGAATTTAAATAGAAAATTAAGAGGAAATGAATTTTGAGAATGAAAATAAAATTTGGAATTGATGAAATTAAGTGAGAAAACATTGAAATTAGTTTGGGTATATATAGGGGATTTTAGGGACCTTGGGGAATTTTTTCTACCGTTGCTTTTGATTTTTTTCACTTAAAATTCATTTTGCCGTTGGGCAAATAGTTAAAAATTAATTTGTTTTGCATAGACGCAATGTTATGGGGGTGAAAGCATATCCCATTGGCTTGGAAACGCGTTCAGCAGGGCACGCTTTCACCCACGTAGCACCCTATTCCTCAAAATTAACCTATTTTTTAAAATTTTGTTTAAAAAAAGTGACCTATTTCCTTGTCACTTATAATATGTCGTATATTATTCAACATTGTTGTATTTAGGTCAAAATATAACGTCATTTCTTATAAGTTTGACACTTACAATTTTAAATATTTAATTCTCTTACTTTTTTACAATTTAAAAATTTTAATTTAATAGTTGACGCTGATAAATATTTTTCTGTCAAAATTTGTTATTAATACACCCCTGAAATTTTACTAATTTTATAAACAAGTCATTATGTATGCATGATAAAAAGCAAATTCTAAAAAGAAAATCAACTGTTTCAACAATTGGACTAAAACTTTTAAATAGAAAAAACAAGGGTTAAAATTCAAAATTTACCAAAATATAAGAGCTGTCTATTCACCTAATTTTTAGGTTAATACCTTTCCTATTTGTTTAAAGATTCTTGTAATGGGACATATTGGACTATTAAGAAAAAAATTCAGTTTCAAATTTTAAAGATAATGTTGTTGTGAGGAGTAGTGGCAGAGCTAGGGGGCTGGTAGAGGCCTCAACCCTCTTAAAATGAAACTTTTTTCATTTAAACTTTTTATAATTTATAAAATTTTAAATTAGTAATGGAAAAATTGTATTTTGACCCAAAAAATGAGAAAAAATTAGTTTAATCTTTTTAACAATTATAAAGATATAAACTACTAAAATAAAAAAATTATACTTTTATTATCGTAAAATATATACAATTTAATTTTGTCTCCCAAAATGAAGAAGAGCAATCACCAATCCTAATATGAACAATAAAATAGATATAAAGGATATCTTAGTTCCAAAAAGAAAAGTTTATGGCTAACCTTGAGAAATATATAAAAGATGCTTACGGCTCTCTACAATGATTTTAAACAGAAGCTGAGATGCTCTATCTCCCAACATTGTTATGATTCCAACCACGCAATTATGGAAAAATTTAACCTTTTGTGTCACATTGTTCACCTTCTTCCGATACTTTCAATAAAATTACTTTAAAAATGTGAGGGCTGCTTTTCTATATAAACCCCCACATCTTCATGTTCTTTGGCACCAATCAACAAAGATTTAACAAAAGAAATTCAATATGAATATTTTCAAGGGATTTCCCACTATTTTCCTTTTCATTTGCTTTGTTTTAATTATTGCAGATTGTTTCATGGTTGAAGCAGATACTTGCAAACCCAGTGGCAAGCTGAGAGGGAAAAAGCCTCCGCCAGGGCAATGCGATTCTAATTGTTGTGAAGACGGAAAGTTTTATACAACGTATAAATGTTCACCGCCTGTGTCGAGCCATACAAAAGGAAAATTGACAATTAACAGCTTTGCAGCTGGTGGGGAAGGTGGAGGACCGTCGGAATGCGACAACCGTTACCACTCGGATGATGAACCTGTGGTGGCACTTTCGACCGGGTGGTTTAACAATAAAAAGAGGTGTTCGAAGTATATAACAATCCATGGAAATGGAAAAAGTGTGAAGGCTAGGGTTGTGGATGAATGTGATTCTGCGAAGGGATGTGATTCGGAGCATGGTTATGAGCCTCCTTGTCCCAACAACATTGTCGATGCCTCGAAAGCAGTCTGGAAAGCTCTTGGAGTTCCTGAAAACGACTGGGGCTTAATGAATATCTATTGGTCAGATGCCAATTGATTTTTTAATCATATTTTTAATTTCCATTTGCAATTGAATAAAGATTTAAGATGTGATTTGGGTTAATGTTAAAATCAACACTAATGTAAAAGTCATACAACATACGTTGTATGTTTGATAATATGTTAAAAGCAATAATACTATGTCCTGGAAGTCCAAAGTGTCACAAATTTATCCTAATTTCATGTTCCAATGATTGGTATTTTGAAGTTGAAAGTATAAAGCAATAAAGTCACTGATGAATGTGATTTTACGATGGGATGTCATTTGAAATATGATTATTAGTCTCCTTGTCTTAACAACACTATTGATGTTTTGAAAGCAATTTAAAAGGCTTTTGAATATTTACTGATCGGATATTGATTGATCTCTTCAATTATATTTTTAATGTCTATATGTATTAAAATAAATTTTTCTTGTGTGTTTTAAGTTAAATTAATATTAATGTAAGAGTCGTCCACTGTATGCTTTCTATAATGTTAAAGCATTAAGGTAAATTGCACCAAATATTCTCAAACTATCTTTCAGATTTTAAATTGATTTTTAAACATTCAAACATTTTAATTGAGTCCTCAAAATATTTGTATTGTCTCAATTATGTTCTTCCCATAAGCTTAGTTTTCACTATATTGGTATTAAATATCGATTTGGATCTAACAAGGAGTATTTTTAAAATATGTAGATCAAGATATCAATACTTATGTAATTACCTTATGGACAATTTTGATTTGACTAGATATATGCTTAGTCAGATTCTAATCTTATCTTTTTCACCTTCTTATAATTTAAAACATAATTGCAAGTTTAAACACAGAAAACAAGATTACAGCCTTGTTACTTAGAGCCATGACTACTTTACGGAAGTTGTGGATTTAGTTTCCGTACTTTTATTTGATTAATTTTAGTCCTTAATTTTTTTGAATTAGTGAATTTTAGTTTCTGTATTTTTTCAAAATTTGAAAGTTTAGTTTTGGTTCAAATAGTAACAGTTAAATCCATTTAGTTAAGTTCAATTACTAGTCCTAAACCATGCGTATAGTTGTAGATTCAGTCCATTTTATCCAATTAAATCATTGTAAGCCCCCATAATTTTATGAATTTTGAAATTTCAGTCTTAACGCAAATAACAGTTGGTAATTCATTAACTGCATTTTTAGTGAGTAATACATGGACGTAATAAGCTCACATGATAATACACATATAATAATGGCGCATCATGACTTATTTGCCCCTCTAACTTTACCAAAAAAGTCATTTGTCTTCCATTTAATTTTTCGCCTCTTTTAACTCTTAAACTTGCAATGTTTGTCAAATCATCTCAAAATGGATGGAAAAACTAACATCTACTAACTTTGCAAACGTGGCATATACGTGGATTGCCATGCAGATGCCATGTTAACAATTAATTGTTTTTAAAATATAAAAATTCAAAAAAGTATAAAAATATTAAAATATATATTTTTAATATTTTTAATTTTTAAAAATTAATTAATTGCTAATGTGGCATACATGTGGACTTCCATTTCGATGCCACGTCAGCAAAGTTAACAAACATTAACTTTTTCATCCAAACATTGCAAGTTCAATGACTAAAAGAGGTGAAAAATTAAATAGAGAGTTAAAATGTCCTTTTTGGAAAGTTGGAGGGACAAATAAGTCATTATGCCTAATAAATTTAACAATTATTAAATAGAGGCTGAAATAGTTTATTCCAACATAATAATAAATTTAGGTTTTAACGTTTACATTTTTTTATTAAATTATAAAAATAAAAAAAATAAATCAAAACCATAAAAGTTCATAAAAATTCAAAAATATAATCATGAAGTACATGTAAATTGCCATACAGACTGCTATGTTTAAAAAAAATTAACATTTTAGTCAGTATTTCCATTAAAAAAACATCAATTCGACTATTTTTTTCAAAAGGTTGATGGTTAAAATTGACACATTTTCAAATGTCAAGGGCCAAATTTAGGTAAAAGAAGAAGAAGAAAAAGAACCAAATTAATAGAAAATGTAAACATTAATGACTAAATTTCAGATTATGCCTTTATTTTCCAACACATATTGCTTTGTCCAATGATGATTTTTTGATGTTTTAACTTTGCTACATAAATGTGGCAAATTTTAACCTTTTGTGACACATTGTTTACCTTCTTCCAATACTTTTTATAAAATTGTGAGGGCTGATCTCTATATAAACCCTCCACATCGTCATGTTCTTTGGCACCAATCAACAAAGAGTTAACAAAAGAAATTCAATATGAATATTATCAAGGGTTTTCCCACTATTTTCCTTTTCATTTGCTTTGTTTTAATTATTACAGATTGTTTCGTTGTTGAAGCAGATACATGCAAACCCAGTGGCAAGCTTAAAGGGAAAAACCCAATGGCCAGGCCATGTGACTCACATAGTTTGGAGATATGCCCGTGTCTCAGGCCGTGTGGGCATTCTGTTTTATGTAAATTTAAGATATAGAGGACACACAGCCATGTCACCTGGCCGTGTGTCACACATGGTTGAGACACACGCCCGTGTGGATAAAAATAGGCTATTTTCAAGCCATATTTCTCACCCAATTTGTTACTAACCTAGCCCCACCAATTCACAAATCTACAAACTATAACATGGCATTCAACACAAGCTAAAATAAGTGGCTAATGTCAAAAATTTACATATAAACCAACATTAAACAAAACACCTATACATGCCATTATGACTAAAATTAAAACATTTGAAAATACCGATAAAACCAATGGATAGTGTGATATATCTCCAACAGCTTCCAACTTAATCGAGCTCCCGATAATCTGAAAAGTAAAGGAAAATAATTACGTAAGCAGTGAGTGCTTAGTAGGCTCGTATAAACTTTAATCATATCAATTCATTTTAAATAAAAAAATTTATAAATATCTAGAATAATCCAATATTGATACCCTAATATTCATAAAGTATATTCAACAAATTTAACTATTCCAAATTTCTAAATTTTCATTTGCATTTCTTTACTTTCCTCACTCTTTCCATATGCATAACTCACCAATCATAAAAATACCATACCACTATAACCACAAGCTAATGCATTTTAACATAGCTCTTTTTAAAATTAATCACATGATAAACCATTTTATAAGAAATTGCATAACTTAAAACTTACCACTCTTTCATGAGCACAAGTAGGGGTGTGCAAAATTCGGGTAAAACCGAAAAAATTCAGTTAACCGACCGAATTAACCGAATTCGGTCGGTTAACCGAATTTTTTCGGTCGGGGGTCGGTTAATTATTTTTTGATTTTTCGGTTAACGGTTAATTCAATTCGAAACCGGTCGGTTAACCGAATTTTTTCGGTTAACCGAAAAAATTAATAAATAAAATTATAATATATAAATAGGCCCACTATTCACCTAAACCCAATCTAAACCCAAGTATTCAACCCAACCCAATTACCCAACCCAACCCAATTATAAAATTAAATTACAAATAATTTAATAAATAAAAATAAAATTTTAAAACTAAGACTAAAACTAAAGTCTAAAAGTCTAAAAATAATTTAATTACATAGTGATTCAATTTGGTTAATTTGGTTAATTCGGGTAATTCGGTTAATTCGGGTAATTCGGGTAATTCGGTTAATTCGGGTAATTCGGTTAATTCGGGTAATTCGGTTAATTTTTAACCAAAAATAAAAAAAAACATATAATTTTTGGTTAATTAGGTTAATCGATCGAATTAACCGAAAAAATTTCGGTTCGGTTAACGGTTAAAGATTTTGAAAGGTTGGTTAATTCAGTTAATGTTATTTCGGGTCAGTTAACCGGTCGGTTAACCGAATGAACACCCCTAAGCACAAGCATATTTTATTTTGAGCACTTCCCTTTCAACGCATCATATAAATAAACATATTACCATTTAACCAGTAGCTTGGCACTTGCCTAAGCATCAACAACAACATTTGTTAGCATACTTGAACATATTTCATATAAATTCAACATTGATAAACTTATTATCTCAACATGTCACACTTGAATTTATACTCGTCTCAACTTACATAATTTTTATGTATCACATATTAATATATTAATATATATACATTTCATGATACATATCATCTTTTATTGTTTCTTCATATATCATCCTTTACATTTTCCGTCAATTCATCCTTTACATTCGTAGTGCCATAACCCAGTTATGATCTTATCATCAGAATGCCATAGCCCAGCTATGGTCTTACATATAAACACTGCCATGGTCCAACCATGGTCTTACGTTCATAGTGCCATAACCCAATTATGGTCTTATCATCAGAATGCCATAGCCCAACTATGGTCTTACATATAAACACTATCATGGTCCAACCATGGTCTTACGTTCATAGTGCCATAACTCAGTTATGGTCTTTTCATTAAAATGCCATAGCCCAGCTATGGTCTTACATTTAAACATTGCCATGGTCCAACCATGGTCTTCTCCGTCAATTCATTCTTTGCCGTGGAACGCTCGTACTCAATCTTGCGTTCTACTCATTTTAAACATTCAATTTAGTTTTCATACTTTTACAATAATCTTAATTTCAACAACACAATATGAATAAATATATTATACCATTCCTAAATTAACACATAATCATGAAATTTTAAACATATGAACTTACCTGAATTGAATTGTAATAATTGCAGGAGTTTAAGAACTATTCCATTATTTTTCTTTTTTTACAAGTATCTACGGAATCTTAATCTAAAATATAAAATTACTCATTCATTAGCATATATTTCAGTTCCAATTTATTTCACAATTTATACCCTTCAGTTTTTCAAATTTACACAATCACCCCAGCTTTTCAACTTTTACAATTTAGTCCCTTAACTAGTTAATCTATCAAATCAACTAATTTTTCTCAATTAATAATTTATCCAAATATTATCGGCTATCTTGCAACCCTTAATAAAATAGAAATTTAATACCAAACCCTAATATTTTAACTATTTTCACAATTTGATATTAACATTAATATTTACAAAATCACTTTATAATATCATCATATAACAAAATTAAAGTTCTAAACCCACTTGATATTAATAATTTCTTTCAATATATATATATTAATTTAGACAATAAAACAATTCATTTCATGCAATTTGGTCATATTTGAAATTTTTACAAAAGTACCACTAAAATTTTACTTTTATTCAATTTAGTCCTTGAGCCTAAAACATGCAAATTAGCCATTTTTAATGTAAACCCATGCTAGCTAAATATTCGTATATTTTCCTCCTCTCCATTCCACATCCTTAATGTATATAACATGCTTATATGTAATATTATCTATAAATTCACTATTTACTTATGTTCATATCAAAGTTGTCCACTTGAGTCATAGTCACTAAATTATTTATATCTTTAGCTACAAAATTCTAAATTAAGATCCACTTGATGTTTTTGAAACTAAAATCAAATATATTTTTACCATAAAAATTTTAGAATTTAATATTTAGCCAATAAGTACAGTAAAATCTTCAAATTTATCCCTGTTCTGCTGTTTGACAGCTTCAACCTTTCTTTACTAAAAATTAATTATCTCTTAGTACAGGATTTAGATTATGTTTCCATTTGTTGATCTTGAAAATAAACTTATTAATAATTTAAACATATAAATTTAAATCACTAATTATTTTTTTACAATTTTTGATGATTTTCCAAAATCAGAACAAGGGAACCCGAAATCAATCTGACATTGTCTCACAAAAATTCATATATCTCATAATATGAAATTCTTTTGCTTACACCATTTCTTCTATGTAAAACTAGACTCAATAGGATTTAATTTAATACTTTAATTAACCTATAATTCAATTTCTACAATTTTTGGTAAATTTTCAAAGTCAGACTACTGCTACTGTCCAAAATTGTTTTAGTGTAAAATTTTGATAACTAAGTTTATAACACCCTCATTTCCTTTCTCTACAATATTTCCAATCACTTCCTCTTATTTCCCTTCACTAACATATCAAGAAAATAGAACCTTATATAATAAAACTCTACTTTAACATCATTTTCATGCTTTTACAATAATATCAAACTTAAAAATATATTAAAATCTTGATGTTCTTACCTTGTTCTATTGATTTCAATCTTTAACTTGATTTTCTCTCCTCTAGCTTCTACTTCTTGAATCTAACTTGATATTCTAGCTCCTCATAGTCTCCTTATTATTTTACTCTCTTAGTAGCTATGGAAATTCTTTTGATTTCTAAGTGAAAATGGTGAATTTTTTTGGTAAAAGGACCAAATTGAAAAGAAAAGAAAATTTATTTCTTCTCTTCTCTTCTCACGTGGGTGCATGGAAAGATGAAGAGAATTCTTCATCTTTCTTTCCTTATATACTAAATAAAATAATAATAAAATATCTCATTAAAATATTAATAAAATAATATTTATTTAATTAAATAATTATAAAATATCATCAAAATATCTCTAATATCATCATTGCCTTCTAGAGTTCTCTCTTTTTCTAATTGACCATTTTTCCCTTTATTATCTTTTAAAATTCCATCATTGAGTCATCACTTAATTTGGTAAAATTGCGATTTAGTCCTTCATAATTCTTCACCTATTCAATTTGGTCCTAATTCATCCATTTTCCTTAGTTTCTAGATCATTCCACCCTTAAATTATTTGCACTATTGGTCCTTCAAATTTTTTATATTTATACTTTAACCCCTTAAATTTTGAGTATTTACTCTTGGGCCACAAAACTTTTCTTACTTTTGCGATTTAGTTTTTTCTTGAATTAATATATCATAATATATTTCCCAATGTTGACATAACTCAAAATTTCCTTTTTTGTCACTTTATTTCCTTACTTTACTATATCAAGGATAACATCTTACTTTCTTACTGTAGTAATTTTTGGGGTATTACAGTTTTACACAACGTATAAATGTTCGTCGCTTGTGTCCAGCCATACAAAAGCAAAGTTGATAATTAACAGCTTTAAGCCTGGCGGGGATGGTGGCAGACTGTGAGAATGTGGCAACCACTACCACTCAGATGATGACCCTGTGGTGGCATTTTCGACCGGATGGTTTAACTACAAAAAGAGGTGTTTGAAGTATATCAATATCCATGGCAATGGAAAAAGCGTGAAGGCTAAAGTTGTGGATGAATGTGATTCTAGGATGGGATGTGATTTGGTGCATGATTACTAGCCTCCTTGTCCTAACAATATCGTTAATGCCTCGAAAGCAGTTTGGAAAGCTCTTGGATTTCTTGAAAACAATTGGGGTGAAATGGATATTTACTGGTCGAACACCGATTGATATCATTGTTAGATTTGTAAAATAAATCTAAAATAAAACTTAATAAACCGGGATCTATCATGTCAAATCATCAAGAATAAATCAAGAACAAAACTAGATGCGGAAGCGTACCTGAATCCATGAGTTCCTTGAAGTTTTACTGGATCTTGGGGATTTGGTCTTCCAAATTAGCACACAAGAAATTCAAAGAATATCTGCTCTCTCTTTCCTAATGATGGAATATTAGAAAAGATATCTTGTGTGTAATTTGGGGACCATAACCTTAATATTTATAACCTTGTCATATTAGTTCTAATTCCTAATTATCCCATCATTAATTAGAATTTGATTAGAACTCAATTACTAGAGTATCTACACATATTTGACCCATAATTTATTTAATAATTAAAGCCCAATAAAACTTTAACTAAATTAAAACAATTTTAATTTGGGTAACCTATCCTGATAGTAAATAATAACATGTAATTACCATTATTATATATGTGATGTCCATATTTTCCAACAATCTCGCACTTGGGCCACATATATATACTAATTAATCTACAATTGCATGTCATTATGTAACCTTATGAGCTCAAAATTTTACTATCATATTCAAAATGTATTTCGAACAATCTCGTCCATTAATTATGTTAACATAGAACCAAAGCGACTTTCGTTACATATATCATAACTAAATCCATCCCTAATCATGTATATTAACACAACCAAATGACATAGATCAAGTATGAATGTGTAGCATGGAAATTACATGCAATATGATCTAAACATGTCTATTTCCAACTAGTCTTCCTTAGTGAGATCAAACCTTACAAATCAGAGTGTGAATAAACCAAATAAATTTAATTTTTGCAGAAAATAAACTTAATATCCGTAAACTAAAATAACTGAAAATGTGTCTATAACATAAAAGCATTTAAAAGTACAAACTCCCACTAAAACCAAATATCTTTAAATATATTACACTCAGATGAGCAATGTGCTCATGAAAAACCTTGGGTGTAGCCCCTTAGTAAGCGGATCTGCAATCATGGAGTTTGCCCTAATATGCTTTATAGGCACCTAACCACTCTGAACTTTTACTTTAACAACCAGGAACTTAAAGTCTATATGTCTTGACTTTGATGTACTCCTGTTGCTATTGGAATAAAAAACTGCAATTTATTTTCACAATTTGCACCTTAGTGATAAAATATTGTATCCATATTCCATCAAAATCAGAGTTTTGTATACCTAATGATCTCTAACTGATTAGACCTCCGATATGTGAGTATGTAATCTTTTGTTCTCTGAAAATACCTTATAACTCTATTGGATGTTATCCAATGGTCCAAACCAGGGTTGCTTAAAATATCTGCCTAACATCCCAATAGTGTACACAATATTCCAATGTATACAAACCTGAACGTACATTAGACTTTCCACGGCTAAAATGTAAAAAATCTTATACATTTTTGTAATCTCAAAATCATTCTTAGGGAATTGATTGAGGCTATACTTATTATTGACAAGCAGTATGTCATTAATATATAAAACCAAATATAGAACCTTACTCCCACTAAACTTATGGTATATACGATTATAAAAAAAAATCATCTCTAAACTGAAGGAGATAATCATTTAGTAAAATTTGTAATTTTATTGACGAAAAGTCTACTTAAGCCCATAGATGAAATTCTTTAATTTTCAAATCATTACCTTTGCATCATCAGACACAAAGTTTTCTAATTGCGTCATATAAATGTATGATCAATGTTGCCATTGAGAAACCATTAACTTAATATTCATATGATGATGCAATTAGAAACCCTTTCTCTAGTTGACCTTTTTAACCCTTTCTCTAGTGGACCTTTTTAATGACATTCATTCTTGAGGTTGTTGAGTTTGTTCTTCAAGAACAATTACCTCATCTTGAATAGGGAGTTGTTCAACATTGTCTTATTGAGGTTCTGGATTCACTTTTTAATCAATAATAGGTATGAGAACTTAAACATCATTAAAAGTGATAGCAGAAACTGAGTTAGAATTCAATCCTTCCTTAAAAGCAATGTTTCTAAGCTTATTTCTCCCTCCAAACTCAACATCCTAAAAGAATGTTGCAATTCTCATCTCAAAGATGTTCTTAATTGTGGGATCATAAAACTCATAGCCTTTAGATTGCTCAAAATTTCCTTGAACCTTATACTTTATAGACATCAAAGAAGTTAGAAGTGATGTCATTTCAACCTTATCATTTTTAGCAAAATGTTTCTCAAATTCGTCAAGGAAACCTTGTCCTGAGTAATCTTTTCAAATTTTGTGCCCCTAAAGGCTTCTGAAATGTTGTGCTTCATGATCATTAGACTCATGCAATTTGACCGATCCCACCTCTCAAAATCCCTTTTAACATAAGGGGTGTTTTCTGCAGTGAGAGGTGTGGGTTGTTCTTCCCTTAGTGCAATGTCTATGTTCATACAACCAAACACTATAAGTAAGTGCCTTTTCCATTCATTGAAATTAGTCCCATTAAGCATGGGTATAGAATTTATATTAGCAGATATTGTGGCTGTAGAAGATGAATTAGCTGAATATAGAACAAAAAATAAATAAAAATAAGCTCACATCAATATTCATAAGTAAACAATAAATTCAGGATAATGGCTAATCCCATCTCAAGATACCAAGCACAACAATAATATCAAGTCTTTGGAAAGTAATATTAACAGTAAGCGGTACTCTTGTTGTAGCAATCAAACATTGACAATAAATTATGTCAAACAATGAATTAATCTTTGGACTAACATATTGCTCACATAAAGTACCTTACAATTGTCACACATTTATCACCACAAATGTCGTTGAAATTCTGCCAAATATTAACTTACCTTTGGGTCAATTAATAAACGCATGAATCACAAAAACATATAGTCATCTTGATATTTTAAATAATCTAATCTACGCAAAATAGGTCACTTTGGCGGCATCTTGTTTCAACTAATCTATTTAAAATATTAGACATCCTTAATTAAAATCCAAAGCAAAAATTTGAATTTATTTGTTTCAAAATATTTCTCTTAATTTCATTTTTCAATCAAATTAAAAGATAATAGTACATATATGTATATATATTTATCCCAAAAGAACATACAATGGTGTTGGCAAATATAATAATAGTTGAATAAATCATAAATCATAAGCCATAAACAACCTCACATAAGACTTCAAATTTAAACCAAAATAATTTGAATAAAGGTAAACATCATCTCAAGATATCGAACACTCTACTAATATTTTATCTTTGGACAAAATATTAACTTGTAAGTGATATATTGGTGTAATAATCAAACATTGACAATAAGAACATGTCGAACCATAAATCTTCCTTTGGGCCAATTTATTACTCACATGTAAAATTGAATAATTGTCACATGTAATATTATTAACCTTCATTTGGGCTGATCAATATTAACATAACTTAAGTTACATGCACACAACCTTTTATATTTTAAAACAAAATAATTTATAAAAAAAAATCACTTTGGTGACTTATTGCTTCAATTAAGTTATTTTAAAAAAATATATAAACATACCAATATTTAAATTTAAAATTTACCCAATAGTCAAATGTCAAAACTATTTTTTATTGCTTTATAGACTCCAAAATAACCCAAAGTAAGATTGTCTTAATAATACAATAAAAAACCTTTTTTTTGTTCCAAAATCATATATATCAAAACCAAACAGAAATAATGTAGTGGTTCAAAGTCAAATAATTAACAAACACATGTATTCATAATTTTGGCATGGACAAAAAAACCAAAGTAATTCACGCATATACATGCATCCATAATCAAATACAAAAAATTACTTTGAATTTACCATGTAAATCCAAAGTTGTATTTATGATTAAGCAGATATTCACATGAATATTTGAAAAATATTTTCAAGCCAATAAATCTCAAAAACAAAATCATAATAGTTGACATATCCCACAATTCATACTATAAACCATATCATCATAATTTAACCAAATATTTGGAACTATAAGATGCCAAAACCTAAGATTATAGAAACAAACTTAAAACCAAATTATTTAAATATGCATATAGTTGACATGAATTTGCACCAAAGCACTCATAAAATTGAATATAAAACCCATTGCAAAAAAAAAGAAAAGAACTTTAACGATATCCATCAAAACTTAATTTCACCAATTAAACTATAAAAGATATCTTATTGAATAATGGTTGTAAACACATATCCATACAATCTATAATCATGCATTAAACCTCAAAATCATTTATATGCATATAATATATATACACAATTATAATAATAGAAAAATAATATTGGCTTACCTTACATATTTCATGTAAACTCAAATTTATATTCATGACTAAAGACATTATCATAAAACTTCTTTATACGCACAAATAATCAAAAAAAAAACCACAACCACCAAAGAATCCCAAATTGTATAAAAGCATTCATATGCGTAACTACTTATGAAAATTCATAGCCACCATATAACAATATAACAAAACCCAAATCTATTAGTCCTAATACTCGAAACATAGATTTCAAAGATATTACCATAGATAGTCAAAATTAAAAAATTGATTCTAATAGTTGAACACATTATTGCAATTGAAGAATAACAGTCAAACCAACTTTCATGAAATCAAGAATGAACAGATTCTTAATTTTGGAAATTCTAGAGTAATAAGTTCACTTAATTCCTCATTATTGATTAACAATGAAAGAATATTGAAGCATAATTGAATCTAGAGAATCAACAAATAATAACTGAAGCTGTATGAATACTCAAAATATACATGTCTGCTATTTCTTTAAAATATATAATAATCGACTAAAGAAAAAAAAACCAACTTGCATTCAATGCACTTCAAAACCAAATATGATTCTCGTTTGTTTTATTACAAAGAATATATAACTCAAGCAAAGCATTTATATATATACATGCATATCGCATTAAAAAAAAAACACTCAAGTAATACTACTGAAACATTAATAATATAGTCATATTTTAAATTCAATTGTCAGGCTTCAATTCCATTAAAACTTACCCTGATTCCTTCGAGATTCAAAACTTTTTTTTAATAGATTTTCCCTTTAAAACCAACACCTATATAGTTTAGGTTTTCTGACCGAAAGTGAAAAGCCATGATAATTTCATATTAATCCAAAAACTTAACATTGAATGAAAATCAAATTAAAAATAACCCTAAAAAGATTGAATCATAATTAATCAAAACCTAAAAAAAGTTATCTAGAATTTCAAAGATTCAACATTATATATAATTGAAATATCATATCTATAAAATCTGAAAATCGAATCGATCCAAAATAATAGAAAGTTAATTCATTCTCAATGATTCAACATGATGAGGCTCTGATACCACTTGTTAGATTTGTAAAATAAATATGAAATAAAATTTAATAAACCAGGATCTATTATGTCAAATTATCAAGAATAAATCAAGAACAAAACTAGATACAGAAGCATACCTGAATCCATGAATTCCTTGAACTTTTACTAGATCTTGGGGATTTGATCTTCTAAATTAGCACACAAGGAATTTAGAGAATATCTGCTCTCTCTTTCCTAATGATGGGATATTAGAAAAGATATCTTGTGTGTAATTTGAGGACCATAACCCTAATATTTATAATATTATCATATTAGTTCTAATTCCTAATTAGCCCATCATTAATTAGAATTTGATTAGAACTCAATTATTAGAGTATCTACACATATTTGACTCATACTTTATTTAATAATTAAAGCCTAATAAAACTTTAACTAAATTAAATCACTTTTAATTTGGGCTAAACTATCATGATAGTAAATAATAAAATGTAATTACCATTACTATATATGTGATGTCCATATTTTCCAACAATCATCACTCACATTTTTAATATATGTTTGCAGTTGAATAAAGATTTCTTATATACTTTGGGTTAATGTTAAAATTAATAATGTAAAAGTGATACATGGTGTGTTTTCTAAAATGTAAAAGCAATAAAACTATGTCTTAAGGGTTATTGCACCAAATTTATTCATATCTTGATGTGTTGGTGCTATCAATTGCAGTTCACTATGCAATTGGACTGAATGCAACTTACTAATTTTGTTGTGATTTCTTGGACTATTTTATATGCATCTTTTAAAGGATTTTTAGCAGCAATTTTCAAGATCACTGTACAAGCCCAATTTTCATGCTCGGGCCCAATTAACCCCTAGCCCAAGCAAAAACAAAACATAAAACCTGTTAACAATTAAACCCAAACCTCACCAGCCCAACTAGCCTAACCCGGAGCCCAATTACAAACAGGCCCAATTACCATTAACCTAACCTACCCAACCCATTACAGAAAAGGCCCCAACCCGAGGCCCAATGTCTTAACCCAGCAAGCTAACAGCCAAAACTAGGGTTTCAGAAAGTCTGAAACCCTAGAGCCGCACCTAGTACTGCCGCCGCATGTCTCATCGGCCACTTGCCCCAGACCTACCGCCACTCCTCTGGTAGCCACCAACTCCACCGCCATCGTCACATCACCTGCAAAGAAGAGGGCAAACACGTAAGCAGAAACGAAGAAAAAAACATGTTTTCTATTCTTTCCTTCGGCTATAAAAAGCCAAATCTTTTCTGTTTTAGGGGCTTTTTTCTTTTCTGGTTTTTTTCCTTTTGTAATTTTCTCTCGGAAATAAAAACAACAAAATCAAAAAAAGGTGATTCTATTTTTCGTTTTCGCATCTTTCTTTTATACACGTTTTTTTACATATACATACATATATATACATATATATATTAAAAACGTTTGATATTTGAGAAAAAAATTTTTACCTTCTTTTTAATTCACATGGTGCCCGGCAAGGTGCCGGTGAGGCAAGACGATGATCGGCATGACGGGGGGTTGAGAACCCCAAAAGGCCGGAGCTTTAGAGAGAAAATAGAGAGTTTTTGAAAATTTTTTAGAAAAAATGGGGGCTGAATGTTTTTTTTAGAAAAATTGGGTTTAAATACCCAGCTTGAAACGGTGCCGTTTTGAGATATCCCTGACCCGCGCGGTGACCCGACCCAGGGGGAGGATCCGTGCATTTTTTGAAAATGGGATATTTCCGCAATAAGTCCCTCCGCTTTTGTAGTGTGTTCAAAGCGGTTCCTTCAAATTTTTTTACAATTTCGGCCACAAATTTTCGCATCCGTTTCAATTTAGTCCAGGAACCATGCGCCTGGGCCTTGGCAGAACGACGCCGTTCGATTAATAGGGATAATTTCCTAATTGGCCCTTCTACTTTTCGCGCGCCTCACATTTTAATCCCTTACTCTATTTTATTTTTGATTTCAGCCCTGAGATTTCGTTTCCGTTTTGATTTAGTCCTATTATTATTATTATTATTATTATTATTATTATTATTATTATTATTGTTTTTATATATATAGGAGTATATTTTTTATATTTATATATATACTTATATACATACTTTTTATATTTTATGGTAGTTATATACGTATATATGTACATATTTACTTATATATATTATAATGCACATATACATATATTTTTCATGTTTTTTTATTATAAATTTACGTACATACACTCGTTTTTATAACGTACATACTTATATTATATATATCTTTGTATTTTATAACCTATTTATATATATATGTAAATACTTATATTTATATATATATCTTTTATTTATTTTCTTCATTTATTTATTTATTTACATGTCCGTTATTATTATTTGTTATGCTTTATATTTGTTTATTATTGTACATACGTGTTTGATTTTATTTATATATATGTGACTTCTTATTTACTTATATTTTGTTTGCCTCGTGATTATTTTGCTTACACCATCATCATTCCATTACGCTCATTTTTATTTAGATTTCAAAAAAGAAATTTTAAAAAATATATAAGTAATAATCGATATTTGAGATCTTTGAAAGAATCGAGTCTTAACGTATTGGGTTCCGATTTTCTTCGTTGAATCCAAATAATCGAGATTACTCTTTCAAAAAAAAGCTCACCATCGGGAATTCGATACGTTGTGTCCTAACGCATTGGATATTACATGTCGTTTTCTCGAGATGAGGATTTTTCTAAAAAATAATAAGGTAATATTTAACGTTTGGAAATTCGAGGAAACGTGCCCTAATGTGCTGGGTTTCGATTTTTTTCGTTCAACCTAATAGCCAAATATCCTTTCAAAAATTTCAAAATAAGGCAATGTTTCGCATTTGGTAATTCGAGGAATGTGCCCTAATGTGCTGGGTTTCGATTTCTCGTTTAACCAAATAGCCAAATATCCTCTTGAATTTTAATCCATGTCATTCGAGTTTTTTAAGGATCGTATTTTAAATTTCTTTAAAGTTTTCAATTTTCGGCATTAAGACATTAACTAATCAAATTGGTACCAATTTTTTGGGCGTTACGAGGGTGCTAATCCTTCCTCGTACGTAACCGACTCCCGAACCCGTTTTTCTAAATTTCGTGGACCAAAACCGTTGTTTTAATAAAATCAAATCGTTTATTAAAAACAACCACTTTTCGAGGTGATCCAATCACACCTCATTAAAAAGGATTGGTGGCGACTCCCGTTTTTTTCGTTTTCGTCAAAACCCAAGTTGACCCCGTTTTCATAAAAAAAATGGTGTTAACAATCACAGTTGATGAAAATATTAAGTCAAGCAAGGATATCCTAAAGCAATCCTAGTATGTTTCTTTTGCCTTCTTTAGGGGTGATCAAATCTATATAATATGCCCAAATCTTTATAATGTGTAAAAGTTGATGGTTAAATTTGTTATTATACCGTTTTTTTAACTGTCATGCTACCTTCCCTAGGGGGAGCATTCAATTGAATCAAGTAAAAAAAATTCGAGTTAATCAAGTTGATGAGTCTCATTTTATCATCCTAACTCGATTTAAATATTTTTCAAATCGAGTCAAGTACTGAAATGAAATTCGAGTCGAGTCGAATCGAGTGAAATTTTTTGAGTTAAATTAAAAAAATTAAACATGTCAAATTAAAATCTTATTACAACATGAATAATTACATGTTACATCACATTAATATGAAACCATATATATTTGAAAACTCTTTCAGAGCAAAATAAGAGAAAAAAAATAAAATGCTTTAATATGATAAATTTGAATGATTAATTTACTTATTTAGGTCTAAAAATTATTATTTTAGAAAATGTTAAATTTTTTTCACCTTTTTATATATTCTTTATATTTATATTTTATTTTTTATTTTAAAAAAAATATAAAATTTATAATTTTTATAAATATTTTGAATTTTAAAAGATCTTTTTTGAATTTTGTTTATTTTATTTGTAATTTTTGTTGAGAGAGACCAATATGTTGATTTTCAAATTTGATAGGGATTAAAAGGGTATTTACACAAATTTGTTATTTGAGTTATTCGAATTATTCGAGTTATTTGAGCTATTCGAATTGTAAAATTAAACTCGACTCAAACTTGAAACTCGAATTACTTATTCGAGTTAACTTGAGAAAACCGAATAACTCTATTCGATTAACTCAAAATTTAAAATATTTTTATTTTTTTGAGTCGAACCGAGTTTTGCTTACCCCTATCCCTTTCACCAAAGATTTAACAATACTTAACGGAAATGAAAAAAAAAGAAAAAGAAAAGGGGCAATAGTTTGGTGTCCAAATTAAAAAAAAATAATAGTTGAGTGACAAAAAAAAAAGAGAGCAATACTTAGGTGTAGTTTACCCATTAAATTATAATATATATTTATATATTTCAACGAAATCCTTAAAAAAAATTCAAAACGATGTTTATTTATTTAATTAACAATCAAATTTAATATTTTAGATTAATCATGAAAAGATTTTTTTTAGTTATGCAAATGTTTATGTTGTGTTATTTTATTTAAAATAATGTTTGGAAAATGAGTTTTGGAAAGTTTGTGAGATAACAGAAAATGTTTTATGTAAAATTATTTAAACATCATAAAATTTTGTATTTTTCAGAATTCATTTTCCAAAAGTAATTTTAGTGAATCAAACAGATCCTCGTTTATTATTTTTTTCTGACTATATATAAATCTTTTACATCCTATCAATATATATATATATGCATAGTCATAGTTTAGGTATAACTTTGAGTAATTGAGTATAATGAAAAAGATATTTTCCACATATATTTGCCACCAACATGTTCAAGCACTTTAGAAGCAAATCATTATAAACTCAGTAAATATACTCGAGTAGTAAATAAATTTAGACCGAAAACACTAATGGTATCAATGACTGAACTACAATATTAAGTAAAAAAAAATAGGGATAAATCTAAAAAATATGCATGAACTTTGATTTATTCAATTTTCACAAGTTATTAAAAAACTTATCAATATAACATTAATTAGGCTTGCATATTGTATACACAAATAATTATATTTATCTAATACGAATAGAAAGAGATGTATTTATCTATTTAAATGTGTATAGTTAAATCAGAATCAAAACTTCACGGATACATTCGAGCAACAATTAAAATTTCATGTATTGAAATTCATGTATCAAATTGCACATTAAATTAAAATTCATGTGTAGCGTAACATTTATCTTTAAAAAGATTAATAGATCTCCAACTTTATCCCAGTATAAAAACTGGTTGACATTTTGATGTAAGATGCTTCCGGCTCTACAACCATTAAATAGAAGCTTAGATGCTTTATTTCCCAACATATATTGCTTCGTCCAATGATGATTTATTGGTGTTTTAACATTGTTATGATTCCAGCCACGTAAATGTGGCAAATTTTAACCTTTTGTGCCACATTGTTCACCTTCTTGCGATACTTTTTATAAAATTGTGAGGGCTGATTTCTATATAAACCCCCACATCTTCATGTTCATTGGCACCAATCAACAAAGAGTTAACAAAAGAAATTCAATATGAATCTTATCAAGGGATTCTCCACTGTTTTTCTTTTCATTTGCTTTGTTTTAATTATTACAGATTGTTTCGCTGTTGAAGCAGATACGTGCAAACCCAGTGGCAAGCTTAAAGGGAAAAAGCCTCCGCCGGGGAAATGCAACCAAGAAAATGACTCTGATTGTTGTATAGAAGGAAAGTTTTACACAACGTATAAATGTTCGCCACCTGTGTCGAGCCATACAAAAGCAAAGTTGACAATTAACAGCTTTGAGCCTGGCGGGGATGGAGGCGGACGGTCGGAATGTGACAACCATTACCACTCAGATGATGACCCTGTGGTGGCACTTTCGACCGGGTGGTTTAACCACAAAAAGAGGTGTTTGAAGTATATCAACATCCATGGCAATGGAAAAAGCGTTAAGGCTAAGGTTGTGGACGAATGTGATTCTACGATGGGATGTGATTCGGTGCATGATTACCAGCCTCCTTGTCCTAATAACATCGTTGATGCCTCGAAAGCAGTTTGGAAAGCTCTTGGAGTCCCTAAAGACGATTGGGGAGAAATGAATATTTACTGGTCGGACACTGATTGATATCTTCAGTCACATTTTTAATATCTGTTTGCAGTTGAACAAAGATTTCTTATATGCTTTGAGTTAATGTTAAAATTAATAATAATGTAAAAGTGATATGTCTGTGTGTTCTCTAAAATGTAAAAGCAATAAACTTGTGTTTTATGCCAACAATTTCTTGACCTAATGACAAGAGCATTATGTTGTAGGAACGAGAGCTTGTGTTCGTTCCTAAACAACTCTATTTCTCTCCCAATTATATATAAAAAGAAGTGTTAAGGGTTAATTGCACCAAATATTTCCAAATTATTCTCGAGATTCTAAGTTATCTTTAAACTTTAAAACGTTCTGATTGAGTCCATGATTTATTTCTTCGTTTGTAATTATGTGTTCATTTTGATCCTTAAGAATGGCTCACATACAATCACCATCACAAGCATGGCATTGAACACGATCGAATAATCATTTTTACATATCTTTAACCGAGCAATGAATGTACCAAGCAATAGTGGCAGACTTTGACCCGATTACTTTGACTATTTTTATGCATCAGAAAATTCCGAGATCATGATTCATGAAGGTATTCAATCATGGAAGGGTATTCCGCAGAAGTCTTCAGCATGATTCACTTGCCTTGTGTAAAATTTTTTGCAATCAATAGAGGTTTAATGGATGAAGTTTCTTTTTATTTCATTTCATATCAAGTGTTTAATCGCTCAAAATTTCAATAATTTAATTCTATCATACTATTGGGATTTACAAGTATATAAAAGTCAATATATTGAAGATTTGTTCAGAGTTATAATTTGAATCAATTTAAATACTAGGGACACTTTGATAAATTAATTTAAAAAGAGACCACATAATATTATCACTTAACCAATAAAAATAATATTTATTTTATAGTTTTTTTTAACAATACCATTCTAGGTTATGATCATATCTGTTCTTTTTTATACAATATCTACAACTATTTATAACCTCTCTCCAACTCTTAAATAGGAGGATAAACCCACATCATCCTGCATTCACAACAATACCCATACCAATCAATTTTATTTTATAGTTAAATTATAAGTTGGATTCATAAAAAAAACACGTGGACAAAAATTTTCCATCGGTTAAAATCAATGTTGTTCACTTAACTTAGAATGTAAATTTCTTCGCAATGTTTAATAGTTATTGCATCTTTGGCTCTTTTCACTTGGTTGTTTGCTGTAAGAAGAATTTTATGCTGAAAGAGTTAATAAACCAATGCTGTAAAAATTTAGATTATCGGTTTTTAATTCAATAATAATAAAATAAAATAAAATAAATAAAAAATTAGTAAATGAATTCAATCGGTTGAATAGTCTAATTCTTCACCTCTAATTTTCAATTTTTTATTGATTTAAGTAATTTATTTTATATTTAAATACATATCACAATCGAACCAATCAAATCACTAATTTTTTATTTATCCATTTTGGGATCCCTACTTATAACCATGTTGGTGAAGTCTCTAACAGCCCAAATTTGCCCGGCCCAAATCAAAAATAAATAAACAATAAATATAAAACTAAAATTAAACGTCCAAAAATAGTCCTTTTACACTGGGCTCAATAAGGCCCAAACTAAACACAACCCACTACCTAGAATCAAACCCGAATTACCCAATACACCCCATCCCAATAACCAAAGCCCTAAATCTAAACCCAATAAACCGATTCAGCCCAAAAGACCCAATATCATAATGCACTGTGGCAAACCCTAGCAGCCTCCACGCACACCAGTTAGCCTCTATACGTGCCACGTCGCAGCCACCCAAGGCCTTCGTCCCCACGTGTCGAGCCTCTGCCAGCGTACGTGCCTTCGCACATACGCCACCACTGCTCGTTTTGCCTCCGTACATGCCACGTCAGCCTCTGCCCTCGTACCTACAAAATACACATGAAAACACGCAGAGAAAGATGGCAGAATAGGGGCAACAGAGGGGATTTTGGGGGGAGCATTTTCTTTTATTTTTTTTTATTTTTATTTCATTTTGAAGGCGGGCCATAAAAAGGCCATTCGAATGCTGTAAACAGGGGGAGGGAAAATACCAAAAAAAGATAAAAAAAAGAGAGCATACACTTATTGTAAAAAAAAATTCAGAAATCAAAGAGAAAGAGGTTTTCGAAAGGTGATTCTCCTTCGATTTTCTTTTTCTGTGATGTTTTCATGTTTGTTTTTTTTCATATTCATTTTTTTTAATGATTGAAGGAAGAGAGTAAGAAGAGGAGAAGTAGAAACTCACCTTCGAGGTGGGGGCGTCGGATCCTGGTTCACTCCGCCGTAATCGGAGTTGGAACGGGATGAAAGGGTTGAAGCGGCGCGCCGTTTGAATGGAGGGGATTAGTTTCTTTTAGGGTTTTCTTTTCTTTTCTGCTTAGGGTAATGTAGTTTTAATGTTGGTTAAGGGGGAAATCATGAAATGACACCGTTTGGGCCGGATTCAATGGCCCTGAAACGGTGTCGTTTAGGCCACGACCCGATGACCCTACCCAGACGCGGCTAGATCCGCGTGTTCTGGCGTAGGGAGGGATATTTGCATGGCCAGCCCCTTCCCTTTTCTGGTGCTTTCGAATCAAGTGTTTTCTTTCTTTCTGATTTGGCCTCACATTCTGTTTTTGTTTCATTTTGGTCCAGCGTGCAACGCCGCGTTTTGGAGGGTGGAGAATATTCCCCTTTCGGTCCCCCATGTCATTCGCGCTTTGCAATTTGGACCCGTTCTTTTGTTTGTTTTAAATTTCTCCCCTGCATTATTGTTTTATTGCTAATTTTGTCCTCTGTTATATTATTATTGCTAAAAATCATTTAATTTATTATCCTTATTATTGTTATTATTGTTATTATGATTATCTTAGTATACATAGTTACTTATTTTCACATATATATGCACATACATTATTTTATTTCATTATACATCGTTACTTTTTTTTATATTCTAATATATTAGCATATATTTTAGGTTAATTATTATTTATATATTTTATAATACGTTTTTTAAATGTGTCTTCATATACTTTTGTGCTTTAAAAAATAATAATAATAATGCCCTTATAATATTATTTTATACACATGTGTATATATAATTTATATCAAATATGTTTATTTTACATAAATGTATATTATTGATTTTATCATTGTATTTTCTACTTATATTTAAAACATACGTAATTTATTCCATAAAAAAAAAACCCTCCTTGGTGTATTTTACCTATTTCATTTTATGTATTATACGTTATTATCCTTTTTTTACAAATATTATTTATTTAAATTAATAAATATATGTTATTTTTTAATTATGATATTTTTATTATTATTCCATTTGACAATTGTTCTTCAACTATAATTGTGATTTACTTCAAATTCTTATATATAATATTTATTTTCAATTTATTTGAATTATAATTCTTTATTTCATACATCTTAAATTATTTTAAAATTTGTACATTTTCATGTGCATTAATTTATTTAGTGTTTTGATGGACTTTAAATTCATTAGCTTTTAAATGTTAACATAATATATGATGTGAGAATTGCTCTTGGGTGTATTGTATTGCTTGTTTGTATTTGTTAATTATTCGTAGATCATTAGATTGCATTTTGTTTACAAATGACTGCTTAATATTGTACATTATTCCATCGAATTTCTTTCATTAAAATTTTGTGTTTAATATGGTTTAAGTTTCGAAATCCCTTTTAGATGTTATAATACTCGACATTCATAATTCGCGAGAGAATTGTGCCCTAACTTACTGGGGTTCAATTTTTATGATGAATTTGGGGAATTAAGCATCTCTTTGGTAATAAAAAAACCTCATGGTTTCTACAATAAAATTCTTAAGATTTCAAAATGTTGGATCCTAACTTACTGGATACGACATTTTGTTATCTCAATTTTAAAATAAAGGCAATGTTTGATGTTTAAGAATTTCGAGAAAATTGATCCCTAACTTATTGGGTTTGGATTTCTCTATCGACTTAAATAATCGAATATCCTTCTTCGAATACATGATTTCCTTAAAAAATGGGTACACATTTAATTTCGAAGATAGAATTGTAACACCCTAACTCACTGGGTATGATAATTTATTTCTTCGAGATAAGTGCGTCTCATTATTCAATCTAGTTTGTTCAAAGTCTTTTATCAAGGAACGTATTTAAAATATTTTCAAGGTTTCGACATTAAGACATTAAACAATGAATTCGGTACCAATTTTGGGCATCATGAGGTTGCTAACCCTTCCTCGTGCGTAATCGACTCCCGAATCTATTTTCTCAAAATTTCGCAGACCAAAAAAATAATTTTCATGGTGAACCGATCACACATTAATAAAAGATCGGTGGCAACTCCTATTTTCTTTTTTAAAAGTCGATCCCCATTTTTTAAATTGTAATAAAAAGTGGTTTCGACAAAGTCTAAGTTCCCTTCTATATTAGCCAATTATTTACTGCAACATCCTTCGTTTTTTTTTTTTACTTTATGCATATTATTCGACAATACAAAAATATTCAATATATTTTATAAATTCCAATAACAATTACAAAATTTTGGTATATGATGTTGTACTTATATATGTCTTTCGATTATAGTGGTCCACCAGAAGGTTTTAAGCAAATTAAAAAAATATCATTTTTGTCAATTGAGTCTAAGTTCGACTGGTATAGATATTGTTATCAATATATGAGAATGTGGATTTGAGTGTGCTGAAGCACATTATCCACCTATTTATGGGTTGGGGAGGAGATATGAGTAGTTCTAAACATTGTGTTAAAAAAAGTAAATATAATCAGAACCTATAATAAAATTGTTCAAAAAAATTATCTTTCTTAAAAGTCGAAAGTACCACAAATTTGTCCTAATTTCATGTTTCCAAGCTATTGATATCTTGAATCACTTAAAGGTATAATCTCTATCTATTGCTTTTTTCCCAGTTGTAGTTTTTCACATCCCAGACATTAAACCCAAATTGGATTTCAAAGGAAAAAACAAAGAAGAAACAAAGTTGGTTCAACTGTCTTTTTAATTCTCCTTTGTGTTATTTATATTTTTGCAAGTGTTGAAGCTCAATCATGCAAGACCTAGTGGGAAGATAAGAGGGAAAAATCCACCGCCGGGTCAATGTAATCTTGAAAATGTCTCGAATTGTTGTAAGGATGGAAAGTTTTACATGACGTACAAGTGTTCACCGCCTATGCTGAGTAGTACAAAAGCAATGTTGACACTTAACAATTTCGAGGCTGGCGGGGATGGCAGTGGACCGTCAGAATGTAACAACCAATACCACTCAAATGATTACCTTGTAGTGGCACTTTTGACTGGGTGGTTTAACTACGGAAAGAGGGGTTTGAAGTATATCAACATCCATAGTAATGGAAAAAGTGTGAGGGTTAAGGTTGTGGATGAATGTGATTCGAACTATGAATATCGATTTCCTTATTTTAATAATATTGTTGATTCCTCGAAAGCAGTTTGGAAGGCTCTTGGAGGACTTAAAAGTGATTGAGGTGAAATGAATATTTATTGGTCAGATACCGATTCATCTTTTTAACTATATTTTTTAATGTATGTTTGTATTAGAATAAATATTTCTAATTCCTTGTGTGTTTTAAGTTAAAGTCAATATTAATGTAAGAGTCATACATGGTATGTTTTGTATAATGGTTTTTTTAATGGATGTTTTGTATAATGTTAAAGCATTAAAATTATGTTTTAAATCTTAAGAATTAATTTTATGAAACATTCCCAAATTATTTTTCAAATTTTAAGTTGGTGTTCAAACTTTATTATATTTTAATTGAGTTCTTAAAATATTTGTATTGTCTCAATCATGTCCTTCCATAAGCTTAGTTGTCACTATTGGTGTTCCAATCTAACATGCAATGGCAAATCTAGAAATTTTTTAGAGAGCCAAAATTGAATTATAAATTTTAGAGACGTCAAATATATATTTTTATTATGTATTAAATATTAATTTATGATTTTATAATTTTATAATTTTTAAAAGAACTAAATAGAATTTATTTCATTTTTTGGGATGCCAAAGCAATAATTACAATTTTTCAATTTAGGGGGGCGGGGCAAGGGGCCTTGCCCCCTTATATCCACCCTTGGGCACACATGTACTTACCTTATAAAAAACTTAAATTCGACATGTTAAAACAATAGATAGTATCATTAAAATTTAAGAGTTATTTCCTCTCCCTCTCTCTCTCTATCTCTTTTTTAATTCAAGCACTTCACATAGTAGGTACACATATTTGCAATTTAACCCATAAAAATTAAATATGTTTCACGCTATACTTGAGTTGGCATTAAATGCCTAAGCCAATCATAAGGTCGATAGAAAGAATGATTAATCCATTATTGATAACTTGAGTACTGTCGAAACCTTTTTTTTTGAAAATCGACTTTTGATTTTAAAACAAATGAAAATGGAGTCGCCACCAATCCTTTTTTTATGAGGTGTGATCGGACCACCTCGTAATTTGATCGTTTTAATAAAAGGTTTGATTTACTAAAATAACGATTTTTGGTATGCAAAATCCAGGAGATGGGTTCGGGAGTCAGTTATGCACGAGGAAGGATTAGCACCCTCGTGATGCCCAAAATTGGTACCTAGTTGATTACTTGATATCTTAGTGTCGAGAATTGAAAATTTGAAAAGAGTTTAAAAAACAATCCCTTTTTGTATTAAGGCATTACCTAACTAAAGTAATTTTCGTGAAAATGGCTTATTTCAAGTTAATTGAGAAGAAATGATCATGTCCCGTAAGTTAGGACACAATGCCTTACATCCTCGAAAATGAGAACAAATGCCAAAATCTTGTTTTTTTTTTATTTTAAAGTAGATATTTGACTATCTCAGTTTTAGAAAGAAGCCATATTCCGTAAGTTAAGAACACGACTTTTCTAATTCCAAAATAAAGAACATTACCTTGATTTAAAAAATTTTCCTTTTTTATGCATCATGCAAAGACAAATGTAATATTTAAAGTAATGTGTATTTAGCTTACTTGGGCATAGCATAAAAATGGATAAGTACATTTAAACACAACTCGTGGCATTGATATAATAAAATAAAAAGGGAAGCGTATAAAAAATGAAATGATGATGTATGAAAAATAT
Source organism: Gossypium hirsutum (assembly GCF_007990345.1). Taxonomy (NCBI): domain Eukaryota; kingdom Viridiplantae; phylum Streptophyta; class Magnoliopsida; order Malvales; family Malvaceae; genus Gossypium; species Gossypium hirsutum. The sequence goes on along the minus strand of NC_053448.1, from coordinate 39,924,558 downwards.
AAAATGTCATACTAACAAATGACAATGATATAACTACAATAGTGATAAAACACCAATTTGTAATGACGATGGCAAAGATCTTATTATAATTATTATTCTAATACTAATAATAAATAATTGAGCAAAGGTAAATAATAATGATAATAACACTAACAATAATAACGAAAACAACAAATATGCAAATAAATAAAAGTAAAAATGTAAGCAATTTAATTTTTTTAGTATGTATAAAAATAAAGAAGTAATAAATAAATAGATAATAAAATAGTAATAATAATAAAGGCACAAAGAAAAAAATAAAAGAAATAAATACTCGATAAAATAAAATAAAGAAAATTTTGAATATTAAAACATGAAGGAATAACAAATAAATGAATAAAGGAATTAAAATAAAAAAGTAAATAAATGAATAATATATAAATAAATAAGTAAATAAGTAAGTAAATGAATAAAATAAAAGGAATAATAAATAAATAAATAAATAAAAGGAAACAATTTACAAAAGGGTGAAAAATAAAGGACTAAATTGTAATTTAAATGAAATTAATGGGATAAATCAGAATAAAATAAATAATAAAGGACTAAATTTAAAATATAACAAAACTGACAGTCTAAATTATAAAGAAAAAGAACTTAAAGGACTAAATTAAAATAGGATAAAAACTTTAGGGGGTCAAAGGGCAATTATCCCCCTTATATTAACACGTGTCACTCCCCAAGGGGTTCACAGTGGATTAGGGGACTAAATTGTTCAGGAATTTAAATTGTGGGGTGAAAATTAAAATAAATAAAACTGAACAATATTAAATTAAAAAGATGAAAAAAAGCGGAAGGACCAAAGTTGAAAATATCTCCTCCCACTTTAAAAATACGCGGATCCTAAGGGGTCGGGTTGGATCGGCAGATCTTGCCCAAAACGACTTCATTTTGGGGTTTCTGAAACCAGGCCAAAACGACGTTGTTTTGATATGCGTATATAAGTCAAAATTTAAAAAAAAAACCATTTCCCCTTTTGTTTTTAAAGAAATCTCCTTTAACTTTTTTTCTCTGAAATTTCCTTTAGGCCGGCCCTGGGAGCCGTCGTTGCTCCGCCGCGGCCACCGGTTGTCGACAACGGCGACCGCCATCTTCGGTGGCCGAAAATTTTCGAAGTCTCCTTTTTTGCTCTTTTTTTTTAGGAACTCCGTTTTGGGGTTAAAATCGTCAAAAAACTAAGGAAATCGAGCAGAAACCTTTTAGTTTCTCCTGTCTCCGACGACCCAAAAGAAGGTAAAAAAATGGCTCTTTTTTTATTTCTTTCCTATATCTATTTCGATAAAAATAAAAATAAAAATATCACCTTTTTGCATTTGATTTGCTTATATTTCGATTACTTCTCTCTGTTTTTGTATTCAAGTCTTGAATATATTCGATTTTCTCTGTATTCAATTTCTATTTTTTGAAAAAAAACCCTTCTTTTACAATCTGTTTTTTAAGCTTTTTATAGTCGATTTACAATGTTATTTTCCTATTTTTTCTACTGTTCTTGCTGACGTTTCTTGCGTGTCCGTGTTTGTTCTTTTTTACAGGTGTCTCTAGAGTCAACGACGGGACGGAGGCAATTGATAATGGCAGACCTCGGGGCACGAGCGTGCTGACGTGGGTGTGGCGCAGGGAGCACTAGGGTTTTTGTTTTTTTTTTCTGAAAAAAGTTTAGGTTGTGGTCCACTGGGCCATTAAGGTTTTTATTTTTATTTTTTGGGGCCATTTGGGTTTGTAAGTTTGGGCCTGATGTTTTTTGTAAATGGACTTGGACTCTTATTATTTGTTTTTTTATTTTTATATTCTATTTTTTTATTTGGGCCCGGGCTAAACTGGCCTATTACAGCTGCCCCTCTTTGCTTGTTGACGTGTAACGAGAATAGAGCAAAGAACTTAAAAAGGGCCAATTTTGCATGGTCTCGCTTAATCTCGACTTCTTTGGTGTTTCTCTTTTTTAAGTAGTCTCATTCTAACCCATTGCAACTTTAAGGAGATAAGATTCATAGCTTCAATCTGCTCTACTATGATTTTAGAGAGATAAAGTTCGTTTTAATCTGCTCCACTGCAACTTCAGGGAGATAAGATTTGCAACTTGTAGCTTTAATCTGTTCCAATGTAACTCTAGGGAAATAAGATTTGTAACTTTAATTTGCTCTGATGTAACTTTAAGGAGATAAGATTTGTGACTAGTAGCTTTAATATGTTCCACTGCAACTTCAGGGAAATAAGATTCGTAACTTTAATCTGCTCCATTACAACTTCAGGGAGATAAGATTTTCTATCTTTAATCTGCTCTACTCCAACTTCAGGGAGATAAGATTTGCTATCTTCGATCTGCTTCACTGCAACTTCAGGGAGATAAGATTTGTGGCTTTAATCTACTCTGCTGCAACTTCAGGGGGATAAGATTCACTACGGTGACTTCAATCTATCCTACTGCAACTTCAGGGGTATAGGTTTTATGGTTTCACTAATCTGTTACACCATTCTCTAGGGAACATGACCTTTGGAATCTATTTCATGGGCCTATATTTATGTCAAGAGATTAAGATGTTATGATCAAAATGAATCAAATGCTCCTGACTAGATGTATATGAATGATATTTACATGAATGCATAATGCCATTTTCTGAGAATGGTCCCCTTTTTAGTATTTAGATTGACATTTCTCATTGTTCGCCAAGGTTCCATCACTGATATATTACCATGCCTTCTTGTTGAGATCTGGTATCTTTGATAAGAGACCCGAAGAAGTAATCACAATTTACACTATTCGTTTCCAAATATTTCCAACCCTTAGATTTGGTTAGTTCTAACTAGTGGTCCTGTTTCAGGTCATGTACTATTTAGGAAACCTTTCAGAGCAATATGCAAAAATCTTTTTACTTGAATATTGTTAGTCTATTAATCTTTATTTCAATGTAAAAATGCTTGAAAAAAGTTGTAACAATGGACAAGATCGAAATTTATTTGGAGCAAAGCTCGAAATGAATAGATTAATCAAAATAGCAAACGCTGCTAAAATACAAAATGAGTAAGATGAAAATAGGTGCCCCAGATATCATAACATGAGCTTCTCTACACAAACTTTTCGAGGACCATTTTGAGTCTGATATGTGTTTAGGAGATCTAGAGGACTTTGTTAATGCCCCAAGATGTAACGTTTTTCCTTCTAAGAAGACCCAACCATCACATGTTCAAGCCAAATTTGAGCTGCCCTTTCCTGGGTTTTCAATTCAAAACCCCTTTGACTATAGACCTCCGATATCGTGCTGTTATTCAAATTCAATGCATTGTCAGATATAATCCTTTCTGGCATCCTATACTGACATATGATCACTTTCTTCAAGAATTTGTTGACTGCCGACTTCGTGACATTGGCGTAAGAAGTGACCTCTACCCACTTGGTGAAGTAATCAATGACTACGAATATGAATCGATCCCCATTGGAAACTTTTGGTGATATTGACCCAATGACATCCATGCCCCACATAGAGAAATGCCATGGAGAAGTCATAACATGAAAAGGTGAATGAGACACATGAATTTTGTCTCCATAAATTTGACACTTATGGCATCTCTTGACATAACTGATACAATCCCCTTCCATGGTGGACCAATAATACCCGAATCTCATGATTTACCTAGCCATTGTAAAACCATTAGCATGCATTCCGCAAACTCTTTCATGGACTTCTTCCAAAATCTTCTTGGCCTCAATGGCGTCCACACATCTTAGTTGCACCTAATCCTTTCTTCTTTTATACAGGATCTCCCGATCTAAGACATTGTCATTGGCCAGTCTCCTCAGTGTCCTTTTATCATTCTCGTTCGCTTGATCAAGATATTCACGATTCTTTACATATCGCAGTATATCGTAATACCAAGGGTGATCATCCTTTTCCTCAATCTCGATGTTGTAACAATGAACCAGAGCCTCATAAATACTCATCTGGATAGGTTTTACATCCTTTTGTTTGTTCATTTTGACCATGGAAGCTACGGTAGCTAGGGCATCAACCATCTAATTTTTATCTCGCGGAAGGTAGCAGATAGGTAATGTCATCAAACTCTTTAATTAACTCCAGGACCAGCCTTCTATACTCGATTAACTTGAGATCTATTGTCTCCTATTCACCTTTGAGTTGATAGATCACCAGTGCAGAATCCCCATATACCTTTAGTTCTTTGATCTTGCATTCTATGGCTGCACAGATACCCATAATGCATGCTCTGTATTTTGCCATATTGTTCGTGGAATCAAAATTCAATTTACTAGTAAAGGGATAATGATCTCTATTTGGGGATACCAGGACTGCCCCGATTCCGTTATCCATAGCGTTTGAAGCTCCGTCAAAATTTAGTTTCTAAGGATGTACTTCTTGAGCATTTTCTTTAGTGGTTGTAATATACATCAGATATTCATTTGGGAAATCAAAATTCAAAGGCTCGTAATCTTCTAGAGTTCTACTAGCTAGAAAATCTACTATTGCACTCCTTTTTATTGCCTTCTGGTTTACATAAGCTATATCAAATTCGGAAGTAGTATTTACCATCAGGTTATCCTTCCATTCAAAGCAGTCGACTCTATCATGTGCTTTAGAGGGTCCATTTTTTAGATGAGCCAAGTTGTGTGGTACAACATGTACTGTCTCAGTATTTGGGTTGTCTAGATTAAGGCATAACACAACTTCTCAATTGGTGAGTATCTTGTCTCACATTCAGTGAATTTCTTACTGAGGTAGTATATTACTCTTTCTTTGCTCCCTAACTTATCATGTTGGCCAAGCACGCATCCCATAGAATTCTCAAATACTGCCAAGTACAATATTAGTGGCTTATCTGGGCTAGGTGGCATTAGTACTGGGGCATTGGACAAGTAATGTTTGAATTTTTCAAAAGTCTTCTGGCATTCCTCATCCCATACACCTGGATTGTGTTTCTTAAGGAGACGAAATATGGGGTCGCATTTTTCAGTTAATTGTGAAAAAAAACCTGGCGATTTAATTTAATCTTCCTAAGGAACCTTGAACTTCTTTTTGAGTGCGCGGCGGACGCAACTCCTGTATAGCCTTAACTTTGTCTGGGTTGATCTCGATCCCCTTTTCGCTGACGACAAACCCTAGTAATTTTCTAGACCTATCCCTGAAGGTACATTTTGCTGGATTGAGCTTTAGTTGGAACTTTCTCAACCTCAAAAACATTTTTCTCGGGACTTGTATATGCTCTTCTTCTGTTCAAGATTTTGCGATCATATCATTGACATAAACCTCGATTTCTTTGTGCATCATATCATGAAACAGGGTTGCCATGGCTCTTTGATACGTCACTTCTGTATTTTTCAGTTCGAATGGCATCACTTTATAACAAAATGTTCCCCACATGGTTACGAATTTGGTCTTTTCCATGTCTTCAGGATGCATTTTTATCTGGTTGCAACTGGAAAAACCATCCATGAAGGAGAACAGTGAGTAACCTGCCGTGTTGTCCACTAAGGTCTTGATGTGAGGCAACGGGAAATTATCTTTCGGGCTGGCTTTATTTAAATCCCTATAGTCTACACACATTCGTACTTTCCCATATTTCTTAAGGATGAGGACTATATTAGCTACACACTTCGAGTATTTAACCACTTGTAAGAAACCAGCGTCAAATTGCTTATTGACCTTTTATTTTATTTTTAAAAAGACATCGGCCTCATCCTTCGAAGTTTCTGTTGAACCGACTTGCATTCTTCCTTTATAGGGAGTCGGTGTACCACGATATCAATACTTAGACCAGGCATTTCTTGATACGACCATGTGAAGACATCTTTGATTTCATGGAGTAACTCAATGAGGTCTCGCTTTGTCTCTGCAGCGATACAAGCTCCGATTTTCACCTTTTTCTTTTTTTGTTTGTCTTCTAAGCTCACAATTTCTATTGACTCTTTGTGAGGTAGAATCAGTTTCTCCTCTTGTTCTACCATCCTTAACAAATTAGGAGATAGGTTAAAATCTCGATCATCTTCAAAGTCCCAAGGTTCCTTTAGACACATGTCTTACTTAAAAGGAAATTCTGAGTTTGTAGTAGTGTCGCTCGTATCATTGATATCTGAACACTTGTTATAGGAAAGAAGGAAGACCCAAAGAACAAATGAATCTAAGAATAATTATCTGTGTGGTATGAGTATGAATGAAAAAGAAAGAACAAAAGAATGTTTGCCAAAATCAGACACGAAGATATTTTATTGAAATGAAAATAATAGACATAAGCCTTTTTCACAAAAAGATTCTTATTGCTCCCAGGCTTAGAGCAATAAGTGTGTTTTGAACATTACTCTGAATTAGTTCTAAAAATTACAGAGATCTCTTCCACAGTCTAATTGTCCAGAACATTTTTAGGGATATAAGGACGAATAACTGACAGGTTTTCCCCAATTCCTTATTCAAATAAGAAATTGATGCTCAAGTTTCCCAATATTCTTTTCGGGCTTCCTTTTTCAGCCATCATTCGTTCAGGATAAATGATTTCTCTTAACACGAACGTTTTGGATATATGGGGAAAAGACACAGATTCCCATTTGACCTTTCCTCCACTCAGTCGCGCTCTTATTCTTTCTTGTCTCTTCTCTATCTCTTTATTCTTTTGCCTCGCATCTGGCTTGTACCCTAACCCAAAGCTGGCTTGTTTGTCCATCAGCATGGGTGCCTTGACCCTTCATTGTAGGTATTTTCCGAGTCCCTTCCCAGGTAAGGCTCATTTCTCAACCACCAACTGCAGGCTCATCCTCATAGTTTTACATATTTTGGGCACTGGGATCTTGTATCCTTTAACAATGAAAGTTGCATTAACAAATTTCAGTGATCGAAAGGAACATTCTATTGCCTCTTCATCCACTCCTATGTATGGTACGTTATTAGTTATGGATGTAATGATATCCTTTTCAGCCTTTATTGTCACCAATCGACCCTCCGTTACGAACTTCAATTTTTGGTGTAGTAACGACGGTACTGCCCCAGCCGAGTGAATCCAAAGCCTACCCAACAAGCAATTATAAGAAGGCTTGATATCCATCACCAAAAAGTCTACCTTATATGTGTTTGGACCAATTAAGAGAGGTATTTCAATCCTTCCCACCACCCTCCTTTTCGTACCATCGAATGCTCTCTTTATATTATGGCACGTCTTCATGTGAGAGCTATCCACTGGCAATCTATTCAGTATGGATGGAGGCAAGACCTTCAGCGCAGATTCATTATCGATTAACACCCCTGGCAATGCATACCCTTTGCAGCGGGTAGTGATGTGTAGGGCCTTCGTGGATCCCATGCCCCCTGGAGGTATTTCATCATCATTGAAAAAGATGAAGTTGTCGGCACTTATATTGTTAACCAGACGATCTAACTTGTTTACAGAGATATCATTAGCAACATAAGTTTCATTCAACACTTTCATCAACGCACTACGATGTGTCTCTGAGCTCAAGAGCAAGGCTAGTGCTGATATGCGAGCCGATTATTTGTGTAACTATTTTACAACACTATACTCACTATGCTTCAACAATTTTAGGAATTTCTTAGCCTCGTTCTCAGTTACTGACTCATTAACGATGATTTAAGCCTAGCTGTGTTTTCTTTCTTTTGCTCAACTGTCAGGGTTTTTCCTTTAGTGGGCTCGATTCTTGCACTTTCAAGGTCATAACGCCTCCCACTGCATTGTAGAAACCAATATCCTGGCCCTCTTCTGAAGTGCTAGCCGAATTCTCCTGTCTTGGGACATCACGTTGCAGTCATAATTCCATGAAACCCTTTTGCTATCCTTATAGGGAAAAGCTACACGTTTATCATTTCTTGCCAGACCCATTTTAGCTGGGATCTCACTTCCGCAACATCAGTTTTGGTCCTCTTTCCTCCATTCACAATTATCGCGTTTACCTCTTGGTCTGAATGACTAGGTAATGGATTTCTAGCCACGTTAGGTCTTGAGGGATCATTGAACCTCACAATTCCCATTTTGATAAACCTTTCAATCAACTTTTTAAATACAATGCAGTTCACAATTGAGTGTCTCGTTATTCCTACATGGTAATAACATTGAGCATTCGCATCATACCATTTTATGAATGGAGGTTGCATGGGTTTTAAGTAAAACAGGGATACCATATGCGCATCGAACAAATTCTGATATAACTCTCTATATGTCATCTGGATAGGTGTGAATTGACGTTTTTCTGTGTTTGGCCTTGAGTTAGATTCTTGCCCTGAAGGGCCTTGATGGTTGGTTGTCACAGTTCTTAGTTGGCCTACAGTGGCCGGTTTTGAATAACTCTTATTATACACACTTACAGTAGTCACTTCATTTTCTTTCTTTCTCGGGGCTGATCTTTTAGCGTTTTCTCCCGCGTCTATTTTCTTACTCTTTAATGCATTTTCAGTCATTTCCCCGAACATTATTATATTTCAGAAGCTCTTGGTAGCACTTCCCAACATATGGTTAATGAACGGGGCTTTTAGAGTGTTTATAAAAAGTTTTATTGTCTCATTCTCCAAAAGAGGTGGTTGGACTTGCTTTGCCATCTCTCTCCATCTCTGAGCGAACTGCTTAAAGCTTTCACTTTGCTTATTCTACATGTTTTACAGCATAATTCTATCGGGTTTTATGTCAGTCACATGGCTATATTATTTCATGAAAGCCTGTGCCAGGTCTTTTTATGAGTTGATTTTGGCATGGCTTAACTGGTCATACCACTTGGCAACCGACCCGATCAAATTATCCTGGAAGTAATGAATTAACAATTGCTCATTATTGACGTATCCCATCATTCTTCGGTAGAACATTGTGATATGGGCTTCAGGACAATCAGTCACATTATATTTTTTGAATTCTGGAGTTTTGAATTTTTGTGGGAGCACTAGATCAGGGACTAAGCTCAACTCTTTAGCATCTACCCCGCAAAGGAAATCAACATTCTCCATAGCTCTGAATTTCTTTTCCAACCACTTGTATCGATCTTCTAATTGTTTTGAGAGTTCTACCTTTGCTCTATTCATTTTGGCCATGTAATTCAAATCGGGAACAACTAGGTTGGTCAGATTATCCCCGGGGTTAAAACCTTAACCTATTGGGTAATTTACCGGTGCTGAAGTGCCGACTTGATATTATTGAGGTCTTATGGTAACGGGTACCCTTCGTGGATATCTATCTAGTTGGGCTTGGACATTTACTAGGGTAAAGGCTGAGGGGTATATAGGGTCTTCATTATCATCCCCAGAGTTATTTACAGTATTTTTCCCTTTTTCAGTCCCTTCGGCCAGCAACTGGATCAAATGGCTTATCATACTTCGTTGGGACTCTTGTATTTGATCCATCATGTCTTGTTGTACTTTAGCTAATTGTTCCTGCAGCTGCACTTGCAACTGATCTTGAATGTCTTTCTGAATTTGTTCCAATCTCTCTGCCTTATGGCTTTGGTTTTACCGTGGGTACCGTAACGATATTCAGTTGACAAATTCTTATTGGTTTCCAGGGTAACTGTTATAATTTTGATTAATTAGGGTCTTTTTATGAAACTTAATTCATATGATGAAATGTAATGCTGATGAATGAAAAATAAATGCAAAAAGAGGCGTTGGTTCTGATTCAATTGTATTAGAATAATGTTACTAGAAAACGAATCTTTTTACATAAAACGGATACATTTTACATATACGACCTTGCCCTAATACTCAAAGCACTGAATTTCTTAAGAAGCCAAGCTAATTCTTGGCCCCAATCCGATTTTGATTCGTATTTTAAACTCAGCATATTGGTTTAAACCGCTAGGGCTTGCAAATGGTTGGCTATTTCCTGTACTAGAGTCACAGCTTCACCTATGATGTGATCTTTATCCCTAATCTGACCTTGAGAACGTTGGAGTTGCTCTTTCCAGTGTTCATTATTTGTTTCAAGAAGCTCAACTCGAAGTTCACAATTTTGTAGTGCGGCCTCGAGCTCTTCTATCTTTCCCTTCAACTCTTCAATCTTATTCAAGCTTGCTATCAACTCAATTGCGGAGTTGTGACTTTGATATTGATGCAGTGACCTTTCCAATTTTACTACCCAGGCTCTTAATCCAACCTACTTTCTAACAAATCCCTTTCTAGAGCATCTTATCGAACTCAAGCATATTGGAATTCCTTTTCCCACTAATTGGCTCTAATCTTTTTTTTTATTTCTTGCCGCCATTGTTCCGATGTTTTACCCAATCTGGCAGTCCTTAGCGACAACCGCAGCTTTTTATAATCTGTTTTTAAACTATCCAAGTCTTCTTTCAGTCTTGTTATTTCATTTTCTCATTTTCTTGGCCTCTAACTTTTGGACACCGACATCTAATCCTAGCTGCATCTTTTCCTCTTCCAACTATTCTATCTTTTTTTCCAGCTACAAACTCCTCTTTTTAAAGTCTTGCTTTACGATCTCTAGCTTAGACGAGATCACTTATAAGTGTTCTTCTATTGGCCGAGTGTTTTCCTGACTAGACATAGAGACATTGTCATTGACTCTTTTACTCCACGACCAATCATATTCGGGGGTCGTCATGGGATTTGCTGCAAATCTTTTCATTCTGTGGGTTTGGTTCCAAGCGTTCGATATTTCACGAGTACTCTTCTTGTAATTATCACCTTTATACGCGAACTCACACTAAGCCAACCCTTGCGTTACCGGTATAAATTGCTTCGACCTATATTGTCTCAATACAAGTAAAGGGGCATATCCAATAGCTCCCCATATCCCGAGTAAAGGGACCCAGTCGAAGTCTCCACACCGGTATAAAATCCCATTAGGGATCATCCAAAGGGCCCTCCATTTAATGTCTTCTTCTTGGAGACTCTAGAGAATTGCCATCCATTTCTCCTCTGAAATGTTGTCTCGCCTTTGCGTAGCCACGAGTTCTTTCAACGGAGAGTAGTTCTCGGAGAATACTCGATAAGAGACTTTTCTACCTTCCAAAAATGGCTGTAAAACTAGGCTAGCAAGAGTTGTGCACACTTGATAAATCTTCCTTCACCCGCTCTCCGGCATGCACTCAAAGATCTGAAATTTTCGGCCAAAATTACCAGGACGGGTGTAACACCCTAAAGTTTGTATATTTGTTTTCGTGTATTTATGACACAACCGTGTATCACTTCAGCGGTTAAGTGCTCTGGGTGTGTGTGTGAGGTCTTAAGTTCAACCTTTGTCTTGGGGAAATTTTTGTATTTTTATGAACGAAGCCCTATCACTAGTCAGTAGACTTATAATTAAATGTTGGTAAAATATGACAGAATGGACCTGCTGGTCTGGTGGTTCAATGGAGTGTAAATAAGCTGGAAGTCTAGAGTTCGAGTCCTTGGGCACAAGGGATTTATTTTGCTGCTTGTGTTGTGTGGGTGTTTTGGTTTTGCCAAAATACTGAAGTGTTTGAGTGAAATTTGAATTCGGTAGTTAAGAGGAAGTGGTGGACGATTTTGGAGAGTGGAATTAAGGATATGGAGAGAAAAATTAGGAGTAAGGAGTTTGAAAATATCCGAAATTGGGTGGTTACAAGTGCAGCTCTCCTCCCTCACTCTTTTAAATTTTCTAACGATTTCTCTCTGCCAAAACCTCTACTGATTTTGTTTTCTTCCTCTTACTTCTCTTTTTGCAAATTCAACTTTTCACTCTGGTTCTCAAGTTTTGCTGCCATTTTTGCTCTTTCGAAATCCCCTCTACTATCGAAATTTGTTTTTTTCTCTGGTGGCGAGTTGTTTCTTCATTTCCTGCCAAAACTCTCCCTTTTTTTCCCTATTCTCTCTCTAATTTGTCTTCATTCTGATCAACATTAGCTGCATTCAGTTGATAAGTTGATAGGTAAGAGGGTTGTGCCTCGTTTGTGTCGGAGAAGTTTTTCTTTTATTAGTTTGTGAAGTATCTAACTCTTTGTTAGTGTCGAATCCTTATTTTGGCAGCAGCAAATCACAAGGAACGTGTTTTCCCCGCGAGACCGTAGTTAAGATCTTTCGGAGCGTTAAGGGTAAGCAACGAATTTGGAGATTGATCGTTGTCGATTTAATGGTATTGGTTTAATCTTGAATCGTGACTGATTTTGGATTTGGGATTGTCGTTTTAGGTACTGGTTATCTCAGGAGCGGTTGCGTACCAAAATCGTATCAGGTGTGTAACCACAACACTGAAAAATGTAATTAGTAAAAAGCCAAAAAATAGGGCTGTCGACGCCATACGGGCGTGTGGCCGCTCGTGTTGTATGTCGTGTGACGGAACACAGGCGTGTGATGGATGAGGCAGGCTGTGTGCGATACACTGGTCGGATCGAATTGGGCCGTGTGGGCCACACGGACGTATGGAATTTTTAGGTCGGGCCGTGTGATTCACATGGCCAAGACCATTTTAGACCGTGTGGACAATATCGGTGTGTGGGTCCACAATGACCGACAACATAAGCGTGTGAGCCCATCTCCACTATTTTGTTGCTAAGGTTGCACGGGTCGTCCGAGATGACTGTGAACCTACCGTAGGGTCGGTAAGGTTACTTAGACTCCTAATTGACTGAAATGACTGTATGACTGATATATATTTACATGTTATCGAGCATGATGATATTTAATGAATTGATATTGTATATTGCATTGCAATGGGTTGGGTTGGGGGTTGGCATTGTTCGGAGGAAGTGTACTGAAAGCCCTTGGGCCTAATTTACTGGCAACTCAGTTGTAAACCACTATTTAGTGCCGCATTCGGTACTTTTTGGAGTGTAGGGATGGGTGGGTTGATTATATCTCCACAATGAGTGTAGGGTTGGACGGAGATGGTGTGTAGAGGCTGGCTGGGTAGGATTTTGTGACTGTATATCTGTTACTATACTGATTACTGATACTGTAATGGACCAAAGCCCTAATGCATGACTGCTTCTGTACTGAATTGGGATAAGGCCTTAACTGAAACTGAATCTGGTACTGAAAGGGCTTAAGCCCAGACTATGATTGCATTTTGTGTGCTTGCTCTATATGGGGATTACACACTGAGTTTTCGTAAACTCACCTTTCTGATTTATCTGTACAGGTAATCCCTAGGCTTGGACGGATCGGTGTGGCGGAGGACTCAGCGGTGGCCACACAACCTTATTTGACTCTGTTTCGCACTTAAATGGTGATTTTAAATTTCATTCGGGAACTATATTGTAAATATGACCTCTATGGATTTTTCTTAAATTTGGGATTTTTATTAGTTATGGGTTATAACTACTAGTTTTAGGAAAACTCGAGTTTTCAAAAGAACCAAACGTCTTAACAAAATAATCACGAATACGCAAACTGTTTTAAAAGCTTCCGCGTAGAATAAACATCTTGAAAGCTTTCGAATAATTAATTAACATGATATTAGAATTAATAAGTGATAATGAAAAGATTCTAAACGGAAAATGTTTTAAGCAAAGTTACGGTTTTTAAACACTTTTACATGTGACACCGTCAGACTCAGCTATAACGATCAGGCCGGGTTTGGGGTGTTTCAACGGGCATGACCTTTTTGTCAAGTCAATCGAATAGATCTGAAATTGCATCATCTATGTGCCTTAGCGCTTTGGAGAAAATAACCAACCTGTAAATACTCAAAGCGAAGACATCGACCCTTTTTTTCGTATTCGGATGTGCCAAGATCAAATCCCGCAAAATTTTCCAAGGGATACATTTACCATCTCCTTTTTGTTTAATCCAGGCCGCAACCCATTGCTCACTCTTCCCCATTATGCTCATTAGCTTCTTTAAGAAATTCAGGACGTTGGCAGCTCTAGAATAAGCTTTAGCGGCTTGGATCATCGGGCAACGGAGCAGAGTTGTGTAATCTTCTAAAGTGGGCACCAAGTCTACCTTCCCAAAAGTAAAGCAGCTATAGGCGGGATTCTAATACTGGGCCAAAGCTCAGAATAAGTGCTTATCCATTTTTACATCGCGTAAATACCGCAAATCACCATAGTTACAGTAGAATAGCTACTTGGTTTCGTCATCCCATTGGTCTCATACCTCTTTCAACTCTTGGATATTATTATGAGTCACACTAATGCGAGTGAAATCCCATAATTGTGACATATATCCCTCTGTCAGGCCGTCACACTTCTCTTGTTGTGTCTTCTCGGACCATATTCAGACGGCCGCATTATCTTCCACTTTATCAAGAAATCCTTTTTTCTATGACTAGCTCTCTATTTAGCAACTGAACGTGAATCATTGCCCTTTTCTATGATGAAAATGCAATGCAATCATAGCCAAAACAAAATGAAACAAGTCGGTATATTTCATATAAAGCAAGAAATAATAAATAGAGCACCTATTTGGGTGACCACTAGAGGTTCGGTATGGTTCTATCTAGGGTAGGTTCTTAGGGCTCATTATATGCTGTTCGGTTCTAAAGTAAGGGTACCTAAACCAACAGATTCCTCGATCCTCACCCGTTATAGGCTCATATGGTCCGAGTTCGATTCAGGGGAATACATTTCCCTATGGCTATACGGAGATGAAGATCTTACGAAGACATAGGTACGGATGTATCCCGAAAGCAATCCACTATCCTATACGGAGGTGAAGACCTCATGAAGGAATAGCTTCTCACTTCCACTTACGAAGGGCAAAATCGAATGATTATGCAAGGCAATATTCGGAAATATACCAAGAGACTCAAACCAATAAAGCAAACATATCATTATGTAACAAAATGATGAAGACCACCAAAATAAAGGATGAAATGCAACGAAGGGATCGTAAATTTAAACCAAATTATCAATTTTCGACAAAAAGACCAAAAGTAATCAAATCGCGGCTTGACTCTCCTATTTTGTCCCCAACGGAGTCACCAAGCTGCCGAAACCCTTTTTTTTAATGACTTTTGATTTTAAAAGAAATGAAAATGTCGCCACCAATCCTTTTTTATGATGTGTGATCGGATCAACTCGTAATTTGATCGTTTTAATAAAAAGTTTGATTTACTAAAACAATGATTTTTGGTCTTCAAAATCCAGAAGATAGGTTCAGGATTCGGTTACGTACGAGGATGGATTAGCACCCTCGTGATGCCCAAAATTAGTACCTAGTTGATCACCGCCGTCTTCAGTGGTTGAAAAATTTCGAAGTCTCCTTTTTTGCCCCTTTTTTTAAGAACCCCATTTTGGGGTTAAAATCGTAAAAAAAATTGAGGAAATCAGGTCGACGTTCAAGAAACCTTTCAGTTTCTCCCTTTTTCCGACGACCAAAAAAAAGGTAAAAAAATGGCTCTCTTTTTTTATTTCTTTCCTATATCTATTTAAAAAAAATAAAAATATCACCTTTTTGTATCTGATTTGCTTATATTTCGATTACTTCTCTATTTTTTTAATTCAAGTCTCGAATATATTCAATTTTCTCTGTATTCAATTTCTCTTTTTTGAAAAGAAAACCCTTCCTTTACAATCTGTTTTTTAGGGTTTTTATAGCCGATTTACAATGTTATTTTTCTATTTTTTCTATTGTTCTTGCTGACCTTTCTTGCATGTTCGTGTTTGTTCTTTTTTGCAGGTGTCTTTGGAGTCAACGACAAGATGAAGGTAGTTGACGATGACAGACCTCGAGGCGCGAGCGTGCTGACGTGGGCACGGTGCAGGGAGCACTAGGGTTTCTGTTTTTTTTTCCTAAAAATAGTTTATGTTGTGGGACATTAGGCCATTAGGGTTTTTTATTTTTTTGGGCCATTTGAGTTTGTAATTTCGGGCCTGATGTTTTTTGTAAATAGACTTGGACTCTTATTATTTGATTTTTTATTTTTATATTCTGTTTGTTTATTTTTTTATTTGGGCCCGAACTAAATTGGCCTATTACAAGTACCTAATTAGAATGTTCCAAAGTTTGAAATTGATTTAAATAACCCAAACTTAACCATTAATTTCCATGGGGAACGGCAAAAAATTCTCTAACACTTTGCTTTGTAGAATTAGAAGAAAATTGGAAGGATGAAAATTTGAAGGGATAGAAAACAAGAAGGCTGGAAAACATAATTTTTCTTTCCATAACTGTGCTTGGTAGGAGAGATGAAAAAGTGGTAAGAAAATTACATTTCCTTTTCATCCATTACCCGATAGAGTTGAAAGGATTGATTTTTATACATTAGGATGAAAAATGATCATCTCTCTTATTTTCTTCCCAACCAAGCACACTCAATTTATTTTCTTTCCACTTTTCCACTAACCAAACACACCTATAAGCATAAATGGACAGATGCCTTGGTGATAAATATGCTAAAAATCAAAGCTCATATGCTAACATTGTTTTATTAGTATTGTTTTCAAGTATTTAATTTAGTCAAATATGTAGTTTAGTCAGATTCTAATCCTATCTTAAAATAGAAACAAGATAGCAGCCTTGTTACTTATATATGTCGAGGTATATTGTTAAACATTGTTGTATATAGAACCATAAATATAATTTTTAGGCCAACATTTAATGTCGCTTCCTATAAGTTTGAGATTATTTTTATTTTCTAGATTTAAAAATCTAGTCGAATAGTTGAGATTAATAATATTCTCTTAAAATTTGTCATTAATACGAATATGTAATCATACCATAGATTAGGACAAATTTGTGGAAATTTTGATTTTCAAGAACGATATTTTTTTTGAACAATCTCATTATAGGTTTTGATCATATATGTTTTTTTAACACAATTTCTAGAACTACTTATAGCCTCACCCCAATCCATAAATAGAAGGATAACGCGCTTCAGCACATTCAAACCCACGTCCTGCATTGACAAAAATACCCATACCAATCGAGTTAAGACTCAATCAGGACTAAAGCTTTTAAATCATAATAAATGTGAGATGTTGATTGTAGCAGCCCAATTTTGCCTGGCCCAAACAACAAATAAATAAATAAATGAATAATAAAAGTCCATTAATTACAAGCCCAAATAACCCAAATACAAAAACTCTAACAACCCAAAACATAAAAAATATCAGAAACCCTAGCTTCCTTAGGGCCTCAAGAGCCGCTCCCTCGCCACGTCAGCAAGTGCGCCGCCTAAGATCTCCCTCCTCCTTTCACCGAAATGGCAAGGTGTGGCTCCCCAGCACCGTTGATCTTGCCACGAGCACCTGCAAAAAGAAAAAAAAACAAAAAAGGAGCAGAAGACAGAGCAGAGAAACAGAAAAGAAACAAAAAATAAACATTGTAGTTTGGCTATAAAAGCCATAACAACCACATGTAATTTTTTACGGAATCAATTGAATAGAATACAAAAAAAAAGAACAAGTTTAACAAAAAAAGATTTTTACTTTTTATTTTGAAATATTAAAAAATTAAAAAAGGCTAGATTTTTTACCTATTTCACTGCACCACCGCCGTGGGTGGTCACTGTCGGCTTGTAAGGTTGCCAAATCCCTAGGGATTTTTCTAAAGCCACGTCTAAAAGGGGGAGAAACCAAAAGTTTTTTTTTTGAGATTTGATCGTTTTCAGGGGATTTAAACGCCAAAACCGTGTTCTTTGGCAGTCAGGGTTCAAAAGGCAGAGTTTTGGGAACTCGGGCCACCGTAGGCGGCAGTCTCCATCGTCGATGATCGGTGGCCGCAACGGAGATCCGCCGTCCCTGTGACCTGGTGAGAGGGGAGGTCTAAGAGAAAATGAAAAGAAAGAAAGATTTTTTTTTAAACAATGGGAGAAATGATTTTTTTTTTTTAGAAAATTTTGACTTAAATAGGGCACTAGTACGATGTCGTTTTGGCCTGGCTTCAGAAGCCCCAAAACAACGTCGTTTTGGGTACGACCCGACAATCTGACCCAAATCCCCTCAGGATCCGCATGTTTTTGAAGGGTTGAGATATTTTCTGCCTAGGTCCCCCCGCTTTTAAGCATGGTTTGATATTATCCTGATTTAGTTTTTTTTTCCTTTTTAAATTTTACTATTTAATTTTTTTTACTTTGGTCCTCTGACCATCGACCACTTATGGAAATGGCACGTGTACTGAGGTTTGGGATAATTACCCATTTGGTCCCTACGCCTTTCGCATATTTTGATTTAATCCTTTATTTTTTTTGTTGTTTTTTTTTTGCAATTTCTTTTTCTTACATTATTTTTCTATTTTTATTTTTCAATTTAATGCTTTATTTATTTAATTCTACCCCTTTACTTGTTATTTTTCTTATTTTTTCAGCATTGCAAATTTATGTTATTCGCATTTCGTCCCTTTTAAACTATGCATTTTTATTTTTATCTTTAGGTGGTTATTATTATTATTATTATTAATTTATATTGGTATTATGGTATTAATCATGTTGTGACTATTGCCATTATTATCATGGATTAATGTTATTATTACTATTATAGTAGCATTATTATCGATTGGCATGACCACTATTATTTTATTTTTTTGTTATCATGTTATTATATCATTATTTTGTTTTTATTTCCCACGTAGTTATTTCATTTCATTTCATTTTTTTTTCGTTAACATATTACATGACATGTTTAAGTATATTCGTTCATTTTTTGGTACCACCACTCGAATAAATTAATCGCATATTGCTTTAAATGTTATGTTCATTTTTATATGACGTATATTTGATAATTTGAATCGAGGCAATGTTCTTTATTTTGAGTATTTGAAAAATTGTGCCCCTAACTTATGGGGTATGATTTTCTCCTTGAACTGAAATAATCGAACGTCCCTCCTCTTTTTAAAAATTAATTAAAAATATATAAGATTTAGGCAATAATTAAACGGTGAGCGTTCTCATTCGAGATTTTGTGCCCCGACTTACGGGACATAACTATTCCTCTTGATCGACCCAAAATAAGAAAACCTCCTCATTAAAAATTAAATTTAGATATAGACATTTTCAATACCATCAAATAACATTGCGTGAAAGGGATCGCATTTTAAATCCTCTTCAAATTCTCAATTTTTTACACTAAGACACCAACTAACTAGGTATCAATTTTGGGCGTTATGGGGGTACTAATCATTCCTCATACGTAACCGACTCTCAAACCTATTTCTCAGATTTTGTAGACCGAAAATCATCGTTTTAGTAAAATTAACTATTTTTATTAAAATGATTAAATTTCGAGATGATCTAATCACACCAAATAAAAAGAATTGGTGGCGACTCCATTTTCGGTTTTTTTTAAATAAAAAGTCAAGCTCCAAAAAGGGTTTCGACATTGGTAAAAGTAACATGGAGAGCCTTGTACTAGAAGTCGAATTGCATTTTACCGCCTTTACAAAAAAAAGGAGTAAATTAGTCTCTGTACGTTAAATCAAAGAATAAATTGTTCCCTTCTGTTAAAAATTTCATCTATTTTTACAGTTAAAAATTGGTATGGTTGATGGAATAACTAGATAGATACACGTGGCGTGCCACATGAACCTCATATTGATGTACATGGATCAATTTTTAACAGCAAAAATGGATGAAAATTTTAAGAGAAAGACCAGCTTACTCTTTTCTCTAACGTATAGGAACTAATTTGCTAATTTTTTTAGTAGAATGAGTAAAATGAAATCTAACTCTTAATACAAATATATTCATGATACTTTTACAAGGAGATGATTTATTTCTCAACATATATTGCTTAGTCAAATGATAATTTATTGATATTTTAACTTATATTATGATTCCAACAATTGTAAAATGTGGCAAATTTAAACTTTTGTGAGACATTGGGCCCCTTCGTGCGATACTTTTAATAACATTGTGGCTATATAAATCCACCACTTTCATGTTCTCTGCACCAAGAAAGAGTAATTTACAATGAGTTAATTAACAAAAGAATATGAATATGAAGGATTTTTCTACTATTTTTCTTTTTATTTTCTTCGTTTTAGTTATTATAGATTGTTTGATGGTTGAAGCAGATACTTGCAAACCCAGCGGCAAGCTTAAAGGGAAAAATCCTCCTCCAGGTAAATGTAACAAAGGCCATGATTCTGATTGTTGCAAAGAAGGCAAGTTTTACAATACGTACAAGTGTTCGCCGCCGGTTTCAAATCATACTAAGGCAACCTTGACTCTCAATGGATTCGATTCGGGTGAGGATGGTGGCAGTCCATGCGAATGCGACGACAAGTTTCATGAAGATTCGGAATTGATTGTGGCACTTTTGACGGGATGGTTCAACAAGAAAAAAACGGTGTATGAAGTATATTAACATCCATGGTAATGGAAAAATTGTTAAAGCTAAGGTAGTCGACGAATGTGATTCCACGATGGGATGTGACGATGAACACGACTTCCAGCCTCCATGTGCCAACAATATAGTCAATGCCTCGGATGCGGTTTGGGATGACTTGGGAGTGTGTGGAGACAAACGTGGCGAAATGGAGATATACTGGTCTGATACTTGATTAAACTTTTTTGCCTCTTCGTATTTGCCTTTGTTTCAAGCAAGGATTGTGGTTCTTTACTCTTTAGCTATATGATATTTGGTCCTTAATTATATCTAGGACTTGAAAATAAAATTTTAATTTTAACTATTTGGTCCTTAATTGTATCTTGGACCTTGTCCCTTGCTTAAATGGTCGAATTCTATTTTTGCCCTACTTAACATAATACTTCAATTTAGTTCATTTATCCACTTGATTAAATAAAATTTTTCATCTTTTTCCCCTCCTAAAAATTTAATTATTCGATTTAAATCATTTTAGCACCAAATTTTAAGTTTTGACCCCCAAATTTTGTTAATTTTATCATAACCCACAAATACAAAATTCCTAGCTCCACCCTACAAATTAGGAATTAAAGAATAGAAATAAATTTGATATTTTTGAATTGATATTTTTGAAGGAGAATGTATAATCTTTACAACACTATCTTTTTCTTAAATTTTAGATTGAATTTTCCCCCTAGCTTTTATGGCTAAACTTACTCTTCTTAAATTTTAGATAGAATTGATAATTGTGCATAATAAAACTCGAATATGAGCCCCAAATTTTAATTGTTGAGGAAAGCTATAGTTTTGATTTGAACAATGTAACTTTCCATGCCTCTAACATTTTATCTTGTTTTCAAAGGATGAGTATATGATAATTATGTATAATAAAACTTGAATTTAGGACTCAAATTTTAATTGCTAAAGAAAGCTATAGTTTTTATTTGAACAATGTCTGTAACATTTTATCTTGTTTTCAAATGGTGAGTCACATTTCGGAGCAAGTAATTACAGTGTCACATATGGATATATATGAATATAAAACGTGGGTGTAGGTTATTAATTTTTCAAAAGCAATTTAAAAGATTTGTTATTATTTTAGGTTAATATTAGAAAAATTATTTCACATTATTTGAAGTTTAAAACTACACAAGCGAGAGTTAAATGGTTGACACATACCCTAAAAGGGTCACTTAATTTAGCTTTCATTTTAATGTAACTCACAAATCTTTAATTTCATCAAATTATAATCATTAGAGTTCTATTATTAACAAATTAGATGCTTATATTAACTCCATTGAGTAATTTTAATGAAAATTTTGACTTTCTGTACCTTTTTCATAAAAAATAATTATTCAATGAAGTTAGCATAATTGACCTACTTTGTTATAATAATAAATGTTGAATGATATTATTAGAATAAACGTCAATAGTTATAGAACGATCGCAAAATAATAAGAACGGAAAAATAAGAATACATAGATTTTACGTGGAAACCCTTTCGAGAAAAAATCACGTATAGAGAAGGAGAAATTCACTAATGTTGGAAAACGAATAATACAAAAAGAGTTTTGACTACATCTATTTAAGGATTGAAAAACCCTATTCTAATCAAAATCAAATAGAAGAAGAATAGTTATATACAAATTCAACTTGTGTTGTATGGCCTGTATTTATTTCAAAAACCTCAGGCCTCACCCCTACAAATCCCCTTATTTTGCCACTATATTTATTTCTTGAACAAGTGATGGGGTTCAGGTCACACAATCTCTAATAGATATAACTCAATGAAAATAAATAATTGTGATTTATATGAAAATTGATGTCAAGTTCAGTGACTTATAATGTAAATTACCCTCTATGTGGCTGTATTTGAACTTTGCTTGTGAAATGGAGCTTTTATTTTTAACTCGGATGGAGCAGTAAAAGCCGGAATGATAAGGGTGATTGGGTGGTCGGATTCTCGCGGAAGATTGGAAGGACGGATAGTCTTCAAGCCAAGCTATGGGGCATTCGTGAAGGTTTGCAACTGCTAAAAGTTTAAATATACGATCTCTTACTGTTTAACTCGATGCCATGATGGTTGTTCACCTCCTCAAGATGCCTCTAGATGACATCCACCTACTTAGTACTTTAATGAGGGATTGCTTGCTCTTAATTGTTGAAATGGGGGTGATGCAAATCCAACATATTTTCAGGGAAAGTAACAAATGTGTCAATCATCTCGCCAATCTTGCCCAGAACTCGGACTTGGATATTGTGGTCTTGAATTCCCCACCCGCGAGCTTACTTCCTTTCTTCTAGACTGATACATGTGGGGAAGGAGTTGTTAGATTGCAGTTCTTAATAATAACGTAATAACCACGTGAACTCAACTAAAACTCAATCTCCCATTTCCTAGACATCAAAAGCATTAAAATTATATCTTTAAATCTTAACCATTAATTACTTTGGGGAACAACAGCATAAATTCTCTTAAAACATATATGGACAGACAGATGCTTTTGGAGATGAATATGCTTTTTTTTTTCTTCATTCGATCTGTTCTATTATAAAACAATAAATAGAACAGCGTTCAAAAGACATTACAACATTCTAAAAGAAAACATATTCAATCACTAATAAATTTATGTTTACATCAAAATAAATAGCTCACCACCAAACTTTAAATATTTTTCTCTTTTATACCTGTGTAATCGTTAAGGAAGATGCCATTTATGCTAAAATCAAAGCTCAATATTATGACAATCTTTATTTGAGGAATCTCCTTTACATGTTTCCTAGGTTATCTCATATTAAAATCCAAAAAGAGAAATAAAAAGATTCTACCAATTATTGCTTATTAGTGTTGCTTTCGGGAATTTAAATGTCTTTAGCCAGATTCCATTCTATCTTATTCACCTACCCGCAGATTCTCTCCTATCCGGAGATTGTTACGTATGAGTACATTTAAATCTACATTAGTTAAATTGCTATAAGAGTTATTAAACTAAATTAAAGGCGGTTTTTGAATGTACGTTACAGTATCGCTATAGTATTTAATATTATAGTATTGTTACTGTTACATGCCCATTTTGACCCGGAGCCCATTTACAAATTTTAACCCAACTAACCCCCAATTGAAACCCAAACCTAAACCCCTACCCATTACAACCAAAATAGGCCCAATATCACCCCAGCCCAACAAACCAAGTCAAACTAGGGTTTCAGAAAAGCTAAAACCCTAGCCATTCTGGTGCCTGCTGTCGCAGCCACCTGCTTTCTACCACCGCCGCGCGTCTGCCACCCACCCACCTGCTCCGCCGCCCATCAATCATCTGCAAAATGAAAAGAACACGCAACAGCAGCAGAAGCAACAAATAGAAAAGAAAAAATGACAGTTTAAATAATTGTAAAATGTTCAAATCGGCTATAAAAAGGCCTTGATCTTCAATGTAAAATCTTTTTTTCTCTTTGGAAGACACAAAAGCAAAATAAAAATAAAAAAAATTCAGAAGGAAACAAAAAAGAGCAAAGAAAAAGCGAAGGTTATTTTTTAATTTCTATTTTTTAAAAATTTATTTATCCGTTTTTTTTACTTTTGTTTTTTAGAATATGCATAAATAAAACGACGTCGTTTTGAGCCATAAGCCCAGGCACCAGAACGACGCCGTTTCGTGCTCAACCCACGCATGCGACCAGACCCGCCTAGAGAATCCGCGTGTTTTCAACCAATGGTATATTTGCGCGAGAAGTCCTTCCTCCTTTGCGACGCGTTGCAATTCGACCCTTTTTCTTCCTTTTCTTTTTTTTTTAATTTAGCCGCATAATTTTACTTTTGTTTCATTTTAGTCCCGTTCAAAGTGATGCGTTTTGAAGGGCGGGATATTTCTGTTTTGGTCCCCCTCCTTTCACGCGTGTCACAATTTAATCCTTTTCTATTGTTGTTTTATTATTGTTGTTGTTGTTGTTGTTGTTGTTGTTGTTGTCGTCATTTTATTAGTTTATATATCTATTTACCTTTTTATATATATATTATTTTATTTTATTATGTTATGTTATGTTATTTACTATTATTTTAATTCTTTTTGTCATATATTATATCTAATTTCATAATGTATTAGTTTATGTTTTTATACTAATTCAATATTGTCTATATATTTTAAATGATTTTATTTTATAATACATTTTTAAAATATTTTATTTTATATATACTTTTATGCTTTAAAAATCAATAATATTTTTATACAATATTATTTTATGTATATATATGTAAATTGTAATAAACTATTTTTATTCTACATACATATCTTTGATTTATATACATACCTATATTTTTTTTTATATTTCTGTAATTTATATACATACCTATATATATATATCTATATCTATATACACGTTTTTATTTTCACGAATATATATATACTTATGTGTATTTTTTATCTTACAATTTTTATATACATATATATACATATACGTACAAATATATATATCTTTTACTTTTTTTATAAGCTTATTCGTTTTCTTTATTTATTTCTTTATTTACATTTTCATTATTATTTTAAAAGAATGTTTTACTTTTATTTACTTACATGCTTGTTATCTCGTATGTTATTGGTTTGTATTTCATTTATTTTATTTTGTTTCTATAGCTCGTATTATTTATGCTCACATTATCAAATTCATTATCTTGTTACGCGTATTAATATCGAGTTTCATTTCTACTATTTCATGTTAGATTAATTTTATTCGATGCATAAACTATGATTTTTGAAGAAGCAAAATCTCGTGTTTAGATTCGAGAAGGTCGTACCCTAACTTACTGGGTTTCGATTTTCATAATAAATTTAAATACACGAATCTTTTCAAACTCAAGTTTTAAACGATCTCGGGAATTAAGAAAAGATCGTGTCCTAACTTACTGGGCGTGATACCTTTTTCTAAATCCGAGATAGTTAAATATCTTTTAAATAAGTAAACTTTTCGGCATGTATTCTCATATCGGGAATTCGATACGTTGTGTCCTAACGCATTGGATATGACATGTTGTTTTCTCGATATGAGGATTTCTAAAAAATAATAAAGGCAATATTTTGCATTTGGGAATTCGAGAAAACGTGTCCTAATGTGTTGGGTTTCGATTTTTTCGTTCGACTAAATAGCCAAATATCCTTTAAAATTTTAAAGTAAGGCAATATTTTGCATTTGGAAATTCGAGGAAACGTGCCCTAATGTGCTGGGTTTCGATTTTTTCGTTTGACCAAATAGCCAAATATCCTCTTAAATCTTAATCCATGTCATTCAAGTTTTTTTTTTGGATTGTATTTAAAATCTCTTTAAATTTTTTAGTTTTCGACACTAAGACATTAAGTAATCAACTAGGTACCAATTTTGGGCGTATCGAGGGTGCTAATCCTTCCTCGTACGTAACCGACTCCCGAACCTGTTTTTCTGAATTTCGTGGACCAAAATCGTTGTTTTAATAAAATCAAATCGTTTATTAAAAACAACCACTTTTCAAGGTGACCCGATCACACCTTATAAAAAAGGATTGGTGGCGACTCCCGTTTTTTCATTTTTTGTTTTTAAAATCCAAGTCGACCCTGTTTTACCAAAAAAAAATGGTGTCAACAATTACAGTATTATAATTTCGTTACAGTATCTAATTTTACCGCTACGATTGTTTTCATTCTAATCATAGATAAATTTACCGTCCATCCACAATAGCCCTTAAGATTCAATTGATTTATTACTTAAATTTTTTTAAGAAATATATATTTTTCAACATTATTTGACCCAAAGCCATCAATAAATTTTTTAGGTCAAAATATGTACCCAATCCTTATATTTTAATAAAGTTTGAGATTTATTTATTCTAAAAACCCTAATCCAATAGTTTATTCATTAGTATTCAATCAAAAAATGCATTTACGCAATTACACAAATTTTAGACCAAGTCATATATTTTAACCTTTTTATGATTCCACCTGTGCAAAATATGGCAAAATTTAACCTTTTGTGACACATTGTGCATCTTCTTACGATACTTTTGATAAAATTATGGCTGTATAAACCCACCATTTTCATGTTCTTTGCACCAAGAAATAGTATAATTACAAGGATTAGTTAACAAAAGTATATGACTATGAAGGGTTTTTCCACTATTTTTCTTTTTATTTACTTTGTTTTAGTTATTACAAATTGTTTCATGGTGGAAGCAGATACATGCAAACCCAGCGGTTAGCTTAGAGGGAAAAAGCCTCCTCCAGGTAAATGTAACAAAGGCCATGATTCTGATTGTTGCAAAGAAGGCAAGTTTTACAACACGTATACATGTTCGCCACCGGTTCCAAGTCATACGAAGGCGATTTTGACTCTCAATGGATCTGGTCCGAAGGAGGACAGCGGCGGTCCATGTGAATGTGACAACAACTATCATAAAGATTCAGAACTGATCGTGGCGCTTTCGACGGGGTGGTTCAACAAGAAAAAACGGTGTTTGAATTATATTAACATTCACTGTAATGGAAAAACTATTAAAGCTAAGGTAATCAATAAATGTGACTCCACAATGGGATGTGATGATGAACACGACCTCCGTGTGCCAATAACATTGTCGATGCCTTAGATGCAATTTGGGATGCCTTGGGAGTGTATGGAGATAAACGTGGTGAAATGGAGATGTACTGGTCTGACACTTGATTAAACATTTCTGCCTCTCCGTATTTGCCTTTGTTTCAAGCAAGGATTGTGGTTCTTTACTCTTTAGCTATATGCTATATATTCGGTCCTTAATTATATTTGTAAAAATAGAACGTCGGTCATGAAAATATATCGCAAAGAAAAGAGAAATAAAAATAAAGAACACACAAATTTTTACATGGAAACCCTTTCGAGAAAAAAATCACGGGCAGAGGAGAAAAAAATTCACTATGTCAAATTTGAATGATTACAAAAGGAGTTTCGACTACATCTATTTATAGGTTGAAAAAATCTAATTCTAATCAAAGTCAAATACATTATGCTAATAAATGCTAAATATATTATACTCATAAACACTAAATCTTCTAGAAAAAAGATATATTTTGTTTAACTTGACTTGCAAGCAATCTCTTAGAATTTAGGTCACACAACTCTAACAATCTCCACCTTGACACGAATTCTCAATGAACAAGTTTTTCACCTCTTCCATAAAACCCCTTAAGGGTTTAACTTCAACAATGAACACCAACCAAGTCTAAGCAATGCTCAAAATTGGTTATAGGAAGTGACCTAGTCATCATATCTGTAGGATTTTCATGAGTACTAATTTTGCTCACAACAATATCACCACGAGCAATAATATCACAAACAAAATGATATCGAACATCAATGTGTTTTGTTCTCTCATGAAACATTTGATCTTTTGTAAGGAAGATGGCACTCTCTCTGTCACAAAATACTGTACTGATTTGAAGGTCTTCATTGAGTTCACTAAAGAGTCCCTTCAACCAAATAGCTTCTTTACAAGCCTCAATAATGACCATGTACTCAACTTCAGTGGTAGACAAAGCGGCTGTAGTTTGCAAAGTGGTTTTCCAACTAATTGCACAACCTCCGATTGTAAAGACATGACCTGTGAGAGATCTTATTCTATCAAGGTCTCCAGCAAAATCAGCATCAACATACCCAATGACTCCATCTCTTGTTCTTCCAAACTGTAAGCAAACATCAGTAGTACCTCGTAAGTATCTTAAAATCCACTAAACTACTTTCTAATGTTCTTTACTGAGATTCGTCATGTATCTGCTAACTACACTGACTGCATATGATAAATCTGGATGTGAACAAACCATAGCATACATGAGAGATCCCACTGTACTAGAGAATAGAACATGTGACATGTACTCAATCTCATCATCTGATTGTGGAGACAAAGCTTATGAAAGTCTGAAATGGGATGTTAAAAGAGTACTAACAGGCTTAACGCTCTGCATATTGAACCTGCAAAGAACTTTCTCAATGTACCATTTCTGACTTAGGTACAATTTACTTGCTTTTCTATCAATGAGAATCTTCATACCAAGTATCTTCTTTGCTAGTCCCAAATCTTTCATCTCAAATTCTTCACTTAGTTGGGCTTTGACCATTCTTATCTCTCCTTTATCTTTTGCTGTTATCAACATGTCATCAACATAAAGGAGTAGATACACAAAAAACCATCACTGTTTTTCTTAAAGTAAACACAACTATCAAAACTAATTCTTTTGAAATCATGAAAAGTCATAAAGGAATCAAACCTCTTGTACCACTGTCTTGGTGAATGTTTCAAACTGTAAAGGGACTTTTTCAGCAAGCAAATATAGTCTTTTTTTTCTGAGAATGTAAAACCCTCTAGTTGTTATATGTAAATATCCTCCTCAAGTTCTCCATGTAAAAATGCAGTTTTTACATCTAACTGCTCAAGCTCTAAATCATGCATGGCTACAATACCAAGCAAAGCTTGAATCGAACTATGCTTCACAACTGGGGAGAACACATTTGTGAAGTCCACTCCTGGAATTTGACTGTAACCCTTTGCAACAAGCCTTGCTTTATATCTGGGTTCTTCAACTCTTAGAGCCCCTTCTTTCTTTTTAAACACCCATTTACAATGAACAACCTTTTTACCTTTAGGAAGTTTCACAATATCCCATGTTCTATTTTTGTGGAGTGATTCCATCTCCTATTGCATAGCATACATCCACTTTTCTGAGTCTTCACAGCTAACCGCCTTAGAATAATTAGATGGCTCTTGGTTTGTATCTGTATCTTCAGCCACATTTACAGTATAAGCAACTAGTTCAGCCTTGGCATACTTCTTTGGAAGTTTAATTTCTCTTCTAGTTCTATTTTTGGCGATAGAGTATTGTGGTAAATAAGCAACTCTATTCTAAATTTTTGTACTGGCTGGAGGAATCGACTCTGTTGTAGATTCTAGATTAATCTGATGCTCCACCTACTTTTGATTTTCTTTATTGGAAGAGTCTTTAAGAGATAAGTTAGGTAGCATAGCAGTTTCATCAAAAACAACATCTCTGCTAATCATAACTTTTCTATTTTCAGGACACCATAACTTATACCATTTTACACCAGCTTTATAACCAAGAAAAACACATTTAATGGATCTCGGTTCCAATTTTTCATTATCAACATGAGCATACGCAGGACACCCAAAGATCTTTAAATCAGAATAGTCAGCAGGATTACCAGACCATACCTATTGTGAAGTCTTTTTCTCAATGGTAACGGATGAAGATCAATTGATCAAAAAACATACAGTAGAGGCTGCTTCAGCCCAAAACGACTTTCGTAAGTTGGTATTTGACAATATACATCTACCCTTCTCCATGATCGTTCTATTTATTCATTCTACAACGCCATTTTACTGTGGAGTATGATGATCTGTCAAGTGTCTCACGATCCCTTCTGCCTTGCACAGTTTATTAAACTCATCAAAATAGAACTCTAAGCCGTTGCCTGTACGGAGGTATTTTATTTGTTTTCCCATTTGTTTTTCAATCATAGTTTTCCAAGACCTAAATGCAGAAAACACATCGCTTTTCTGCTTCAAGAAGAACGCCCAAAATTTTCTGGAAAAATCATCAATAAAAGTTAGCATATAATTAGCTTCACCTCTTGAAGGCACTCTGGATGGCCCCCACAGATCAGAATGAATATACCCCAATGTTCCCTTCGTGTTATGGATTCCTCTAGTGAATCGAACTCTCTTTTGCTTCCCAAAAACACAATGCTCAAAGAACTTTAGTTTCCAAATCCATTACCCATCAAGAAGTCCTCTTTTGCTCAATTCTGTCATGTCATTCTCACTTATATGTCCTAGGCACATATGCCAAAGTTTAGTAATATCACCATCTAACAAGGAAGACGAAGTGACAGCTGCATCACAAGTAAAAGTAGAACCCTGA
Organism: Gossypium hirsutum; assembly: GCF_007990345.1. Classification (NCBI taxonomy): domain Eukaryota; kingdom Viridiplantae; phylum Streptophyta; class Magnoliopsida; order Malvales; family Malvaceae; genus Gossypium; species Gossypium hirsutum. Next base: position 39,894,444 of record NC_053448.1, on the reverse strand, counting down.
AAAACATATAACTTGGCAGTCTTTCTCTTCCCTTTCATCACAACGAGTGAACCTTTGGAAATCTTCAAAATCCCATCTTCAGCTATGTATTTGTGCCCTTTTGAATCAAGAGTACTCAACAAAATTAAATTTCTCTTCAATTCTGGAATATGTCGCACGTCACTAAGTGTTCTGGCAACTCCGTCAAACATCTTAACTTTAATCGTTCCAACACCTACAATTTTACACGAAACATTATTTCACATCAAAACAACACCTTCAAACATTGTTTCATAAGTTGTAAACCAATCCCGATTGAGACTCATGTGGAAGGTGTATCCCGAATCAAGGATTCACTCCTCTCTCACTTTAGAATTGTTGACAGAAGCGACTAGAAGTTCATCATCGCTGTAGTATTCTACAACATCAGCTTCACCAAAATTTTCTGGTTGTTTTCCCTTTTGATTTGCAGCCTCCCTTTTGATATTTTTTGGTAGCTTATAGCACTCAGATTTAATGTGCCCTTTTCTTCTTGCAGAAGTTACAAGTTTTACCTCTGTTTGAAGACTTCGATCTACCCTTAGATTTATCGCGAGGATTCCGTTCCTGACCTCATCAATTGTGAGAGACTCACGACTATATAAAATCGTGTCTCTAAAGGTTGAATAAGATGGAGGCCACGAACAAAGTAGAATCAACCCTAAATCTTCCTTGTCATACTGAACCTCCATGGCCTCCAAGTTTTAAAGAATTTCTTTAAACACTGTCAAGTGTTCGTGCACAGACACACCTTCTTCCAAACGATGAGCATAAAGATGCTGCTTTATATGCACCTTGCTGGTTAGAGTTTTCGACATACATATTTGTTCTAGCCTCTTCCATAATGCAGCGGCAGTCTTCTCCTTCATCACATCCTGCAAAATTTCGTTAAACAAATGCAGATGTAATTGTGTTAACGCCTTTCGATCTTTACGCTTCTTCTCTTCATCTGTTAATGTCGAAGGCATCTTATCTATCCCTAGCAGGGCATCCTCCAGACCCATCTACGCAAGAACTGCTTGCATCTTATTCTGCCATAACATAAATCTGGTGTTGCGATCCAACAGCAGAATTTCATACTTCAAAGACGTCATTACCGTGATCAAGATGAACAACCCGGAAGCTTTGATACCAATTTATAAAAATAAAACGTCGGTAATGACAATATATCACAAAGAAAGAGAAATAAAAATAAAGAACACACAAATTTTTACATGGAAACCCTTTCGAGAAAAAAATCACGGGCAGAGGAGAAAAAAATTCACTATGTCAAATTCGAATGATTACAAGAGGAGTTTCGCCTGCATCTATTTATAGGTTGAAAAAACCTAATTCTAATCAAATTCAAATATATTATGCTAATAAATGTTAAATATATTATACTCATAAATACTAAATTTTCTAGAAAAAAAATATATTTTGTTTAGCTTGACTTGCAAGCAATCTCTTAGAATTTGGGTCACACAACTCTAACAATATTTAGGACCTGAAAAAAAAGGTTTTTATTATAACTATTTGGTCCTTAATTATATCTAGGACCTTGTCCCCTTTGATTAAATGGTCTAATTCTATTTTTGTCCTACTTAAAACATAATAATTCGGTATAGTTCATTTTAACAACTTGATTAAATTAAAATTTTCATCTTTTACCCCTCCTAAAAATTAATTACTCGATTTAAATCATTTTAACACCAAATTTTGTAAATTTTATCTTGACCCTCCAATACAAAATTCATAATTGTCCCTACAAATTAGGAATAAAAGAATAAAAGTAAATTCAATAAACAAACTAATATATATTAGATAATTATTTGGTACACTAACGTAGATTTTACATTTTATAAGAGTGATGATGGAACCAACACATGTCCTTAATTCACGTTTAAGTTTGAATTATTTAATTTACAATTGTTTACTTTAACTAAGGGTTTCTCAATTCACTATAAAACTTGATGTCTTTCAAGAAGAATGTATAACCTTTACAGTACTATCTTTTTCTTAAGTTTTAGATGAAATTTCTCTCTAGCTTTTATGACTAAACTAAAACTTTTAGTTTCTACGGTTCAACTAAAACCTTCTCAATTTATAGTTGGTAAAAAAAAGAAAGTAAACAAAGAAACTTGTATAAGGTGTTACAAAAAAAAAGCTCTCAAAGAAATGAAAATGAGAGTGATAAAAGATCTAGCAATAAGCTTCCAAAGAATATTTACAAGAGAAATGAAAGAGTGAACATTTGAAGACTTTTCTCTTGTGTTTGATGCTTGGGTATCTCTCTCTTGTGTCTTGATGTAACACTCCTCCCCTGTCCCGACAGTCGGTATGAATGACAGATGCCACCAGAGCATGTACGAGTAAGATATCTCGTTTTTATTTAAGAATTAAAAGCTTAAATAATTTCTTTAAAATAACTTTATTCAAATTGAAAATTTTAAAAACAATTTAAAACATTTAGAAATTGATATGGAGTTGACTAGGAGCGATCGAAACTAAAAACATACCCCGAAAGATCAAAACGACTTAAATTTGTGTAGGGTTGCTACAAGGGCACAACGTTGCAATGAAGGACTTATGATGTCACGGCGTGACTAATTGAGTTAATAGGGTTGTGACGATGGGAATGCAAAGTCGTGAAGTTGGGCTACATAGCTGCATCTTTGCAACTTTGTAGTCACAACGTCACTCACTTAATGTCCCCAAAACACTTCAAAAATACTATAAAACATTATTAAATATCATCAAATCATATCTCATGGTTTCAAAACATTTAAAAACTTTTCTAAATCATATTTAAACAAAATTCCAAGTCATAAACATGTTCAAACCAATTTTTAATTCAAAAACTTTTCTTAACCTTTCAAGGAGGTTATAAACAACACTTGATTTTACAAATCCGAACACTTAAAATAATCTAAGTCTCTATGTATATGCCAATAACCTATACAAATATCATTTAATATTTAAAGAATAACCTTAAAAACTTGATGGCCGATGTAATACTCCCGAACAAAGCTTCAAGCTTATCGTACAAGGTCATTTACCTACACGTTTTAAACAACTAACGAGTGAGCTTTAAAAGCTCAGTAAGTAGCCAAGGATAAACCTACTTATCCTTTTCCTTATTAATGTTGAGCCCATTTAAGCATGTCATATAAGATTCACTTAAGCCACATTCTAATGTCACTAATCAATTTGTTTAAATTAATCGAATTGTGCAACATCATCACTTGAAAAATTAAAGAAAAACAGATGATGATGTGGTACAATATCAGAGTGTCATATTCAGTTTTATAATAATTGAATCGATGGTTAAATAAGTTAGAATACCGATTATTAATTCAACCAATTCGACCATCAGACCAACAATAATTAAATAATTAATTAAAAATTCATAAAAATATAAAAAAATAAAATCATTTTTATTTTTTATATATATTTTATGATTTTTTTTAATTATTTATTTATTTATTTATTGTTGGTTCGATAGTCGAACCTATTGAACTGAGTGAATTGAGAACCAGTGGTCTAACCTATTCAACCATGGGTTCAATATTAAAACACTGAATATGACACTCTGAGACTATATCATAATATTATCTAATATTTTTTTATTTTTCAAACTCAGAGTGCCACATCATCAAACTTTTAGATTATTCAAGTTTAATGATCAAAATGGACCTTGTTGTTAAGTTCAAAATGAACAAAAAAAAGTACAAGTATCAAAGTGAACCTAGCTGTCAAGTTCAGGGGCCAAAAGTTACAAAATCCTTTTTTTTCACATTCATTAACAAAATGGGCTTAAATGAATAACGATTTTAAAGTTTAGGGGGGCATTGTGGACCTACTCATAAAGTTTAGAGGCCAAAAGTTACATTATCCCTTTTACATACAAAGATTTGATTTTAAGTTTTGTACTTGTTTAGAGAATTTTTTTTCCCAAGTATTGTGAATAAATTTTTATAATAATTAATATTTTTTTAGAATTTAAAATATATTGAATAATTATAATTTATACAACCAAACATGACATAGGAAATTACAATGTAATTACACTTTGTTAACCAAACGCATCTAAGTATTTAAAATTCATCATAATTACATGAAGGTGCAATTACTACCTTAGTAATTATATTTTCATCAAATTACTTTATGCCATCTATTATACCCTAGCAAAGCAAGACAGGGGGCAAGTTGACAAACAACCCTCTAACTACCCCTATTGCGCACCCCTCGTTAGGATCACCCAAGCATAACTATCTTCATACAACCCTAAGGACGGGAATATCAGAGTAGAACCACATAGTACACTCTATGACGACAACTCACCTGTAATGGCATTGCCACCTATCTGGACTGCAAAAACGTACAAGATATTGTACTATTAACTACGTGACACTACAAGACAAGCAGTGACCCATTATATAAGCCTAGGTGCATGAGGGACCACGAATTGACTCCTTCCCTTTGGCATCGACATACCAACCTTAAAGCATCACTATTTCCTCTTTTCTCTTTCTCCTTCTCTTTTCATCAACTCTTCACCTAACATAGGTGAGCTGGCACTCCTCTCCTCCTCATTGATAACCAACATAGCTGTTAGATAAAAGATAAGGAATAAATAGCATAATATGAAAGATTTTAAACAAGTAGTCAGGATGGCCGAGTGGTTTAAAGCGCCAGACTCAAGTTTTGGTCCTCGTGAAAGGGTGTGGGATCAAATTCCACTTCTGACATTTTGTTTTCTAATTTTCCTTCTAATGGGTCAGGGCTTCATTGGGTTCTTTTTCTTTTATTCTCACCTTTCCTTCTAATAATGGGCCTTACCCTTAGGTGTTAAGAAATTGAATAAATGAAAATTTTAGGTTACATTATACAATTGGTCCCTATATTTTTTCGTTTTGAGTAATTTAATTTTTTTCTTTTATGTTTTTTAACTTCTTTTTTCTTTATATTCTATTCTCTTCCACTTCTCCCTCTATTTTCTTCACTTCTCCAATTTTTTAAGATAGTTTTTCTATGTTTTCCATTTGTTAAAACTAGTCCCTATACTTTTATTTTGGTATTGGGTATTTCCTGTATGTTTTTTGTAACATTTATTTTAATTAGTTTTTCTACATTAAAAGAAATGGAGAAAAGAGGAAAATAGAGGGAGAAGCAGAAGAGAATGGAAAATAAAGAAAAAAAAAGAAAGTTAAAAAAACATAAAAGAAAAGAATTAAATTGTTCAAAACAAAAAAAAAATATAGGGAGCAATTGTATAATATAACCTAAAATTTTCATTTGAAATGATGATTTAACGTGCCACGTCAACTTACCATTACACTGTTAACGACAATTAACGGCTCAGTGACTAAAATGTTACAATACGAGAACGTAAATGACTAAAACGTAACATTTCATATATAAGTGACTAAAATGTGACAAACAAAAGTGACTATTTTGATAGTTTACTCTCAAATATATTATATGGTTTGATTCTTTTAACAAATCATATACATAATTCATGTTAGTATAAACATTTTCATATTTGTACAAACATAGAAATGAAGCCTTTTTGGAGTGTGTTGTTTAGTACTTTCTCTGAGGCTATGTCACTATAAATGCATGTTTTAATTTCCCACACTCTTTAATTGCTTCATCCATGCATTATTTATACTATCTAATAGTAAGTTTGACCATCATTATTCTAAAATTTAACATGGTAAAAGTTAATTTTTAATATTTCACCTTTATAGATCAGACTACTCAACCCACTCAAAAAGTGGAAGGATTTGAGTAAAAATATAGGTCTGAAAAATAGGATTGAACAAAAAAATAATGTATGTTTAAAAAACAGGTCGAGCCTCGGGTAAGACATTTTTGACTCGAGCCCGGCCCAGCCCGACCCGAAATCACAAAAGGGCAAAAAATCTGCTTTTTTTTTGTTTTAATGCTATTTTCTTATTGATTTCTCCATATTTTGCTACCATTTCACTATTATGTTACTACTATTTTGTTGTTATTGTTTGGATATTGCATAACATTTGTTTATTGTTAATTTTGTTATTATTTTAAAGGCATTTGCTTGTTCAGTTGCATCTATATCTTAGTGTTATTAAGTATACATATTTTTAAAATTTTATTTTTAATTTGTTGAGAAATATTTATTTTAATATTTTTAGCATTTTTATCTGGGGCCGGGTTTAAGCAAAATTTTAGGCACTTTTTTCAAACCAGACCTAACAAGCAGGTTTAAAGTTTTTATTGGACCCAACCCGACCCAACCCATGAGCACCTCTAATGCACCTCTAAGTTTTTATTAGTATATATTCATTTATACCAATATGAATCAATGCTAATGATAAATTACTCTTCGAAATTTTTGCTTCATAAATTGATTTTTTTATTGGATAAAAATAATATAAAAATTTATTCTTTTTAATTCAAATAAAATAAATTTAAATATAATAAATTCTTTTATTTTCTTTCTAATTGCTATATCTTTAATGCTATAATTATGTCATAACAGTCTGAATTGTATTTAAAGTTTATTATTTTTAAATTATATTTTTATTGTATTATATAGTCTATAAAGATAAATGAATTTTAATAAAAAAAATTGAATATATTTTTAGATATAACTATTACATTAAAATATTTTTTTATAGATAAATCTAACAAATGAAATAATTATTTAGTAAAATAGAATAACTCTTAGATTATTTAGGAAAGTAGGTGTATTTTTTTCAGGCAATGATCTCGCCACATAGATAACGAATTTATTATATATGTGACACATATCAAACTTAAAAAAATAATTAACTGTGAATCCAGACAAAGTTAGTTAAAAAAGATTTAAGAAAAGAGTACAAGTTTTCTGCTCTAAAAATTTAAGAGAGTATTCTTTTTTTCTTTTTTCCTTTTTCCTTTTAATTCTAGATTCTATATTGGTCATTAAATTTTAAAGTTTTTTTAATTGAGTCCTCAAAACGCTTGTATTGTCTCAACCATGTCCTTTTGTCACAAGGTTAGAACTTTAGTCTCACAATCTGTGTGGCCTTAAGAAAATTCTTTGCTTCAAAAATGCCTAAGTTAGCTTAACTCCCAACAATTGAGGATTCAACTAGAATTCCTCCAAGGCAACAACACAAAACGGAAGAACTCAAAAATATAAGAATAAAGCCACAGAAAAGCTAAGAACACAAGGTAGAAAGTTTTGAGTGAATGCTCTCAAGATTTCTATTACTCAATGAAGTGATTTACAATGAGGGGGAGAGCCCTCTAATTATAGTTGAGCCTCCCCAAATTCAACAGTACAGACTAAAGTACATCAACGGCTAAGATTAAAGCTTATGGACAACTCAATTCTGACGTGTTAAAACAATATTCAATGCTATTAACATTTAAGAGAGTATTTTTTTTCTTTTTTCTTCTTAATTCAAGTTAAGTACACACATGTTTGGGATTTAATTAACATATTTTAAATATGTTTCACGTTAGATTTGAGCTAACATTTAACACTCAAGCTAATGGCGAGGTTGATAGAAAAATCTAATCAATACAATATTGATATTTTGATGATTCAATTTAAATATTTTAAAATTTGAAATCAATTTAAAATTTCAACAATAATTTAAAGACAATAAAAATCCTTTCATGCATAAATTGACATGTAGATGCCTTGGAGATGAATATGCTACAAATCAAAGCTCATATGGTAATGTTTTATTAGTGTTGTTTTCGAGGATTTAATTTAAGCAAATATATGCTTAGTCAGATTGATCCCTCTCAATATTTACATATTTTGTTAATTTGATTTTCATTCTAATAAAAAAACAACAACAATTTAAACCTCAACATTTACACATTTACAAAAATATAATGGACTAAATTTATTAGATTGTAATCAACCCAAAACCAGCACTTCTCTCCACCATCCTCTCCTCTCCGATGATGACCATTATCAAGAGTATCCAAATACAAACCTAGTTTATTTGCGAGGAATTCCTAGCTTCCGCGTTCAAATTAGCTGTTAGAGACAATATTAGAATAAATAATGTAATATGAAAAGCTATAAACAAATTGTCAGGATGGCCGAGTGGTCTGAGGCGCCAGACTCAAGTTCTGGTCTTCGTGAGAGGGCGTGGGTTCAAATCCCACTTCTGACATTTTCGTTTTCTAATTTTTCCTTCTAACGGGCCGGTCTTCTCAACTTTCCTTCTAATAACGGGCCTTACCATTGGGTGTTAAGAAATTGAGTAAATTACACCATTAGCACTAAATTATGGGTATATTTTTATTTTAGTCACATAACTAAAAAAAGTTACAATTTAGTCACTAAAGTTTTCAAATTTATTTCACCAGTGGCACTTTTTAATTGGTATAATAACAATTTTAGTCATCAACTTTTACATTCTCTATCAATTTGACTTGATTCTATACAAAAATTAGGTTAAAATGTGCCTGTAGTCCCTATACTTTTCAAATATAAATAAAAATAAAGTCAACTGTAATAAATTATTACATTTGACTTCCATTAATAAAGAAGCAACAGTAAGAAAAAAAACCCCCACTTTCAAAATTCAAACGCTTCTATATATTGTACAGCCCAATTTTAGCACGGGCTAACACCAAATGAACCCAAACCAAATCAAAAACAAAAAAAAATAGCCCAACTCCAAAACCCTAACGGCCCAATAGGGCCTAAAATCTAAGCAGTATCAGGGAACCCTAAGGTTCCCTCCTTTCCTTTGTGCCGCTGCATCCATGTGCGATGTCAGCGCGCCCATCGCCCGAGGTGGCCTCCGTTTGCACCAAAACTGCAAGTTGACTTTGTCACAACCCTGCAAACAAGGCAAAAAGAGAGACAGAATAGCAGAACGAAAGCAAAAGCAAAAAAGGAACAGTGATATGACAATGTAATTGTGGCTATAAAAGCCACGAAAATAACCATGTAATTTTACACACTAAGAATTCAATAAGGGAACAGAAATCAGTTCGAAAGGTGGATATTTTACAGTTTACATTTTTTCTCTAATCTACTATTTATTTTTTATTTACTTATATTGCATACAGAAACAAAAAAAAAGGAAAGGGGAGCCATAAACTGACCTAGATTCGGGTCTTCGACGCCGTGGACGGCTGAGGAAGTCGCCTCCAAGGATAGGCGACCGAAAATCGAAGGTTTCTTGAACTTTTGAGGCCCTTTCGTTAATATTTTGGGAGTTTTGAGTTCGGATTCGGGTTTAGGGGCTTAAAAGGGTTGAATCGAAAGTTTTTAGCCTTTTTTCGGCCACCGTGGACGACGGCGCCGTCGACAGCGGCAAGTGGCCATCACGGTGGCCATCGGTCGGATCCTGGGCCGACGTTCGGAGGGGGTTGAGAGCTAGAGAGGATTTCAGTCTTTTTTTTTAGAAAGAAGAGAAAAAATGAGCCTTTTCTAAAAAATTTTAACTTTTATACTACTAACAAAACGACGTCGTTTCACCCGAGGGTTTTAGCGCCAAAACCACGCCGTTTTAAGGAGACCCGAGATCCGACCCATGGACCCTAAAGATCCATGCGTTTTTGGATTGAGGGTCTATTTACCCTTTCAGTCCTTCCTCTTTTGGGCTTTCCTTCAATCTGGCCCCTGTTTTAGGTTTTTCTTATTTTTTAAATTTACCCCGTTAGTTTATTTCAGATTTCAATTCGATCCACCTTGAAGCTATGTGTTTTGGAGGGGAAGGGAAAATTGCCCTTTCAGTCCCTCCATGTTATGTGCGCGTTCAGAAGGATCCCTCCTTTTATTTTATTTGCGGATTCCCCCCAAAGTTCTATTTTCAATTCAAATTAGTCCCTTTTTGTTATATTGTTGCTATTAAATTAATTAATTTTAATAATTTTATCATTATTTTTACTACTATTATTATGTTTAATACGGTTATTACTATTATTATTATTATTACTCTTATTTATCTATTTATTATTATTATTATTCGTTTATTAATGTATGATTATTTATTGTATTTCTTATTTTTTATTATTATCACCATGTATTTATATATACTTTTTGATCCCAAGTTTCATTATATTTACATGTACATACACACATGCTTGTCTCTTTCTATATATACATAGATACGTACATATTTTTTCTAACTTATATATGTACATACACGTACTCATATATTTTTTATACATATTTTATAATTTGTTTACATATCTATATATATATACATATTTTCATCTTCATAAACACATTAATACATACTCATATATATACTTTTTATACTTTATAATTTTAATATACATATATATACATACTCATATATCTTTTTATGTTTTTATAATTTTATTCATTTTCTTTATTCAATTATTTATTTACGTTTTTATTATTATTTTAAAAGAATGTTTTAATTTTATTTGCTTATATATTTGTTATTTTGCATGATATTGATTTGTCCTTCTATTTATTTTATTTTGTTGCTATTGCTCGTATTATTTATGCTCACATTATCGTATCCATAATTGTCATTTATCAATGTGGCATTTATTCGTACATCAAAATTAACATTACATCAATTTTTTTACCTGAATTCATAAAAAGAGAAAATTTTGAAAATAAAAGCAAAATTCGGTATTTGGAATCTTCGAGAGGATTGAGCCCTAACGTATTAGGTTCCAATTTTCTTCGTTGAATCTAAATAATCGAGAATGCTCTTTAATCAAAAATAAAAATAAAAAGCTCATTATCGGGAATTCAATACGTTGTGTCCTAATGCATTGGATGTGACACATTGTTTTCTCGAGACGAGGATTTTTCTAAAAAATAATAAAGGTAATATTCAATGTTTAGAATTTTGAGAAATTGTGCCCTAACGTATTGGGCTGCGATTTCTTCGTCTAACTTAAACAATTGAATATCCTTTTAAATTTTATTGCACGAGTTTTTTGGACAAGCTCATTTTTGAGGAGGTGAAATATCATGCCCTAACTCATTGGGTATGACATTTTCTCTCTTCGAAATGAGAGGGTCTTAACGGCTAATTTGATTTATACAAGTTTTTTTATAAGGATCGTATTTTAAAATATTTACACATTTTTTATATTAAGACACTAATTAATCAACAAGGTACCAATTTTGGTCGTGTCGAAGGTGCTAACCCTTCCTCGTGCGTAACCGACTCCCGAACCCGTCTTCTGAATTTTATAAGACCAAAAATTATCATTTTAATAAATTTAAATTTTTATTAAAATGATTTAATTATAAGGTGATCCGATCACACCTAAATAAAAAAGATTGGTGGCGGCTCCCATTTTCGTTTTATTTTCAAAATTCAAGTCGACCCCGTTTTATCAAAAAAAATGGTGTCAACATATATTATCATTTTTTTTTTGGGATTGATGTTAAAATAAATTATCTCCCTTGATCTTCAACACATTTATTTATCATCATTCTTTTTACTTTGATCTTCAAAACAACTTGAAACATGAGAAGACTGAAGAGAACACAAGCAGGTTATTCCAGAACTTGGGTTATGAACTCTCAACCAAGAACACTGAGACAAGCTGTAAGGCTTTTGTTTTTTCTTTTTCTTTTTCTTTTCTTTTGTATTGTTCTGTCGGTTGTGTCATTTTTCCAATTTGATCCGACCCCAAGGAGCCCAATCTTCCAAAAACCGGTCCGATTCTCAGTTACCGGTCCAACCCGACTTTCCACAATTCAAATGACTTTTTGATATTGCTTGGACCGGTTCCTAATTTGGCTAGCTGGTCCAATCCAATTTTCAAAACCTTGCTTATATGTATGGGAAACAAAATAACAAATCCCCCTCCAAAAAGGTAGATCAATAAATGCTTCCTAAGTGTTTCTCAAAATCAAATTAGTAATAATTTCAAATCAAGTTTCATATCCTAGTAGAACATTCAAAACTGATATTAGTAAGGCTTATGAAATCGACTCTGATGTCATTCTTTTAGCCTAAAAAAATACCAAACACACCACAATTTTTTTTCAAACTCAATTCATATTTTTAATTCAATTAAATTATTTTCAAAACCCAAATTATAAATTCAAATTATATTATGATTTTTTATTTTCTTAAAACAAAAAGGCTAAATCAAGAAACATAAGAGGTAAAAAAAAGAGAACCAATAATTTTGCTTAATGTTTTTATTTTTTTTTCTATATTTATTTCAAGAATGGATAATTGATATTTCTGTACAAACAATACAGAAAGAAAATCTGGAGGGGCTAAAAACAATTTTCCCTCATTTTCTCTTACTTTACCTATTTTTAAAACTTTTATCTATTTTAATTTTTAGAATTTTCTAAATTTTTTAAAATGATTTTCATTTTTTTATCATTTTATATATAATCAAAGGTCAAATTGAAAGAAAGTATAAAAGTTGGGACTAAAATTATTATTATACTAACTAAAAAAATTTCAAAACATCGGATGATAAAAAGTTAATTTCAAAAAATTTAGTGATTAAATTATAACTTCGATAAATCTAGTTTACAAATATAAATGAAACTAAATGATGAAATGGCACATGAATTAGTGTTCAACAAAAAGTCTTAGGCATTGCCATTTAAATTGGCTTATATTGCTTGCCTCAAATCAACCGTAGTCATTAAAATATTGACACTGTATAGCATACCGTGACCCTACGTTCTCACCTGCAAAATTTCACAATATTTGTCAAACGACAATCTCCCATTTCTCTACAAAATGTTGGACCTTCACCGCGTTTAGAATTATACATATCTAGAACTATTCATAGCTTCTCTTCAACTCATAAATAGAATGATAATACGCTTCAACGCACTCAAACTCATATCTTCCTGTATTGAAAACAATGTTTGTGCTAATTGAGTTAATATTCAATTGACAATTAGAATTCGTAAATTTAACTTTTAATATTTTAGACACGTAAATCTCAATGTATATTTTAGCGTAATGCATTTCTATTTGTTTAAAGATGCTTACGGCTCTCAACTGAGATGCCCGATTTCCCAACATATACTTTAACTTGATTCCAGCCTTGTAAAATGCGGCAAAATTTAACCTTTTGTGACACATTGTGCATCTTCTTACGATACTTTTGATAAAATTATGGCTATATAAACCCACCATTTTCATGTTCTTTGCACTAAGAAATAGTATAATTACAAGGATTAGTTAACAAAAGTATATGAGTATGAAGGGTTTTCCCACTATTTTTCTTTTTATTTGCTTTGTTTTGGTTATTACAAATTGTTTCATGGTGGAAGCAGATACATGCAAACCCAGCGGTAAGCTTAGAGGGAAAAAGCCTCCTCCAGGTAAATGTAACAAAGGCCATGATTCTGATTGTTGCCAAGAAGGCAAGTTTTATAACACGTATACATGTTCCCCGCCGGTTTCAAGTCATACCAAGGCAACCCTAACTCTCAACGGATTCGGTCCGAAGGAGGATGGTGGCGGTCCATGTGAATGCGACAACAACTATCATAAAGATTCAGAACTGATCGTGGCGCTTTCGACGGGGTGGTTCAACAAGAAAAAACGGTGTATGAATTATATTAACATTCACGGTAATGGAAAAACTGTTAAAGCTAAGGTAGTCGATGAATGTGACTCCACGATGGGGTGTGATGAAGATCACGATTACCAGCCTCCGTGTGCCAACAACATCGTCGATGCCTCGGATGCAGTTTGGGATGCCTTAGGAGTGTACGGAGATAAACGTGGCGAAATGGAGATATACTGGTATGATGCTTGATTATATTTTCCCGCCTCTCCGTATTTGCCTTTGTTTCAAGCAAGGGTTGTGGTTCTTTACTCTTTAGCTATATGATATTTGGTCCTTAATTATATCTAAGGCCTAAAATAAAGTTTTAATTTTAACTATTTGGTCCTTAATATAGGACCTTGTCCCCTTGTTTAAATGGGCTAATTCTATTTATGCGCTATTAAAATACAATACTTTAATTTAGTTCATTTTAACCATTTGTATGAAAATTTTTATCTTTTGTCCTTTCTAAAATTTTAATTATTCAATTTAAATCATTTTAGGACCAAATTTTTAATTTGACCCTCAAATTTTTTAAATTTTATCTTAACGGTACAATATAAAATTCCTAACTTCACTCTTTAGAAGTAAATTTGATAAACTAAGTAAATTATATATTAGATTATTATTTGATAATTTTTTGTAGGGCCTGGCCTTGCTTATCATTGGGTTCTTTTTGTTTTCTTGTCAACTTTCCTTGTATAACGAGCCTAAGGAATCATTTGATAAAAATAAATAAATGGCATATGAATTAGTGTTCAACAAAAAGTCTTAGGCATTGCCATTTAAATTGGCTTATATTGCTTGCCTCAAATCAACCGTAGTCATTAAAATATTGACACTGTATAGCATACTGTTGACGCTACGTTCTCACCTGCTAAATTTCACAATATTTGTCAAACGACAACCTCCCATTTCTGTGCTATAAAATGTTGGACCTTCACCACCATTGTTTCAACACACAAACAACTCCATCCTGTAATAAACTAGCCTAACGACATGGCATTCAAGCTTAAAGTATCAGCTCCATTCATCTGCATGATGGTTTTGGTGCTAGCAACTGGTTCCAATGGTGGTGGGATTTCCATCTATTGGGGCCAAAATGGCAACGAAGGCACCCTAGCAGACACTTGCGCTACGGGGAATTATGAATACGTGAATATAGCCTTCTTGGCAACATTTGGAAATGGCCAAACTCCAATGATAAACCTCGCCGGTCATTGCGATCCTTATAGCAATTGTTGTACTGGGTTAAGTTCCGATATTAAATCGTGTCAAGCCAAAGGTGTTAAACTGATTCTTTCTATAGGTGGAGGCGCCGGTAGTTACTCCCTTGCTTCGTCAGATGACGCTAGGCAAGTCGCAACGTATCTTTGGAACAATTTCTTAGGGGGAACATCGTCGTCTCGACCGCTTGGACCGGCTATCCTTGATGGAATTGACTTTGACATCGAGGGAGGTACTGGTGAATACTGGGACGAGCTCGCAAAGTACCTTTCTGGATATAGTAAGAAAGGCAAGAAAGTGTACTTAACGGCGGCTCCTCAATGCCCGTTCCCTGATGCATGGATCGGAAATGCATTGAAAACAGGTCTATTTGATTACGTTTGGGTCCAATTCTATAACAACCCTCCTTGTCAATACTCATCGGCCGATATTGCCAACCTTGAAGATGCATGGAAGCAATGGACATCGGATATTCCGGCGACGAATATTTTTCTTGGACTACCTGCAGCTCCGGATGCAGCGGGTAGCGGTTTCATCCCTGTAAATGATCTAACATCGAAGGTTCTCCCTGCCATAAAGAATTCCTCCAAGTATGGTGGTGTTATGCTTTGGTCCAAGTATTATGATGATCAAAGTGGATATAGCTCTTCCATCAAGAGCCATGTCTAAGATTTATAATTTATATATAATCAATATCTGTCTATGTTATAAATATATGTTCTTTACGAATGTACTTTCAGTTATGTTGCTTGTCTTAAAATATGGTTTTGGTATCTTTTATATACTTAAATTTTGAATTTAATTTTTATATTTTAATTTAGAATAATTTCATGCTATATTTTTACAATTTTAATTAAAATACTAATGTATGTAGAGTTTTTTTTTCAATACATCCAACAACAAAAATTTGTTAGCATGATGAATTATGATTGTTTTCGATAAAAAAAATACATTATTATTTAATTAGAATAGTTAATAATGTGAATTATTTGGATTAAATAATAATGTTATAAAATTAAAGAATTAAATTATTTTAAATTACAGCATAAAGATATAACATAGTAAAGGGAATCAGAATCAAAATTATATCATTTTATATCTGCATCAAATGACAACCTAAGCATTGAGTTTTTCTTTTTCTTTTTGGTATTCTTTATATCCGTTTTACGGTCTATATTTGAGATTTGTGACTGCTGCTCTTATAATGTTGTCTTTAAAGCTTGAGTTTATATCTCCTCTAAAAAATAGAGCATGCCTAACTATTGCATCCAAATTTATTGTAAACTTCTTTTATCTTTACTAAGAATTATCAACCACTATTTTAATATATATATATATATATATGTAAGCTACTTTATCCATTGGCTACGGGGAGACCTTGCCTTCTAAGACATGGAGGGTTAAACTACAGTCCAAATTTCTTTTTTAAAGCTTGCAAATGAAAATACAATACAATCATAATTATAAATATATTAATGTAATTTTAAAGTAAAATCAAATCAATATTAAGTAGAAATAAATTAAGAATCGAATTAAATTTACTTAACTAAAATTTACACATTATAACAATACGAGATCCACAACTGGAAATTATAACAATTATGTATGATAAAACTCTAATTTATCAATATGACCAATACACACATGTTTATAGTTTAATTTATATGTTTTGAAAATTCGTCACATAATATTTGAATTGACATTTAACGCCTAAATTGAAGACTATGCTAATTGATATAACACCAATACTTTAAAAACTCAATTAGTACGTGCTATTTAGCAATCAATTTAGAATATGTGCGATAATTTAAAGCGCTTCAAATAATGCACCGTTTATAAATTAATAGACTTAAAATCCGTACATTCATCTCATGATTTTTTTTTTATCATAATCGTATTTAAAGCATTACTTATATCACCTTTGAAATCTATCTTGTATTTAATCTAATTTGGACAATTCCATAATGATTAACTTAATCGACTGTATTACTACATTAATTATCAACTAATTAACAATGTGAATGAAAAGTAACCAAAAAAAAAAGAGAGAGAGAGGTGTCTATTGATTGGTATCATTTAGCTTATTCCAATATGCATTCCCCCAATTCTCCACTTGCTTATCTATGTTGTCTATTTTGTCCATTGAAGCTTGAATAGCTTGAGGTTCATATGGAGGAGGCAACTCACATGGAGGCTTATTGCTTGGTGACTTCACCAAGGATTGAAACAAGAACTCCTTCCATACACCTTTTTGCTTGCACGCCGTTGATTCGACACATATCCTTCGAGCTTTCGAAGGTACCGTCGGTTTGTACTTCAATAGCTTTGAGTATTCGTTCAACAAGTGAAACATGTAATCGTATACGTTCCGCATCGTTAGAATCTCTTCGATGAATTTGCTCCCTGCCTTCCCTATGTCCTGTGCCTGCAAGTTCATGGAGTGAAAGTCAAATTATTGTTGTTCATATTTTCCTATCAATTGGGCGGTCGATGTTGGTTTTGGATTCATCAATCTAAATAGATCCAATTTGGGTAAGTTCACAGAGTGAAGATTGATATTTTCTTTCATATAGACCTAATAATAGAGCAATTTGAATTGCTTTTGGATTGCATCAATTTGGACATAGTCAATTTGAGTTTAATTTTTTTTTTTCATTTTGGTTTTAATTATTTTGGATTAGTTAATCAGGTTTTTCAAATCAATTATCTAGCTTCAATCAATAAATATTGGGTTTTGTGGTAAAAGAAAGCATATTTAAATCTGGGAGACAACCGTGCTAGGAGGGGCAGCCACAAACCTTAAACATGAACCATAAAACAGACATAGAATATATAAAATTAAATTAAATTTAAAAAAAACAAATTTATGGATTTAGGTCATTTCAAGTTTAGATTTTTTTTTATTCAAATTTGACAGATTTAAATTGTTGACTTTTTAAAATTAAATTTAGTACAATCATATTGGAATTCAAGCTAGAATATGTAGCATTACTTCTAGCTATCCAAAAACACTTTTTACACAAAATGTTTTTACCTTCCAAAAATGCTTTTCGAGTCAAACGAAGAAATTAGTTTCGAAATGTTTTTCAAAAGCATTGATCAAGAAAAGCACTTCGCAACCGCAATAACAAGAATTGCGTCTTCAAGCTTGAGTTAGAATTAACAAGTCTATATACATACAAAAATAACAAATTAATCATGATGGTTTGATTAAGTACCTGTTGAGTGTGATTATTGCCCCATTCAACGGCGAACTTAAGGTCTCTGCATTTGTCTTGGCGGCGTATGGGCCAATAATGCTGCATTGGCACCATGCTTCTCGAGAAAAAATCAAAGTATCGGGGCTTTATCATCAATGTCATGCTATCACATGCTAGTATGTATTTCTTACTTACGGACCATGTTGATCCTTCTATATAAATCTTGTATCTTTCCATCATACAACAACAACAACAAATCAAGTTAATTACACTATACAGATTGGATTTTAAATTAGTCTTCGAACTTTAAAACGTTCTAATTGATTTCTCAAAGAATACAATCGTATCAATTATATTTTTTCATTAGTCTAATCGTTAGTTTGGACATTAAATGTAAGCTTGAATACGTAAATTAAATTATAAACACGTATATACTTACTGCATGAAGGCCCTTGTACTAGAAGACAAATTGCATTTTGCCCCATCCAATCAAAAAATGGGCAAATTAATCCTTATACATTGGATCAAAGAGCAAATAGGTCCTTTTTGTTAAAAAATTCATCTATTTCTACTATTAAAAAAGTTGGTCCCTATACATCACTATAAGGTACACGTGGTACGCTACGTGTAATTGTCTGGTTATTTTGTCAAACACGCCAATTTTTAACAGTAGAAATGGATGAATTTTTTAATAGAAAGGACCAATATGCTCTTTGGTCTAACGCCTATTTTCTAGTAAAGGTGGCAAAATGCAATTTGACTCCTAGTACAGGGGTCTCCATGGTGGTTTTACCTAATGTGTTAAAAATGACATTGTCTTTTTTTCTTCTAGATCAAAGTTGTTCATGCAATAGGTATACATGTATTTAAATTTTGATCCATGTGTTTAAAATATGCTCCATGTTAGATCTGACCTAGCCATTTAACGTCCAAGCCAACTTTAGGCTAATAGAAAGAACTAAGTAATACGATATTAATATTTTGAGAACTCAAGTAGAATATTTTTAAAGTTCAAGAATAAATTTAGAATTTGAGCTATTAGTTGAGGATGTTTGGTGCAATAAACCCAAATTTCATGAGGAAGAAAAGAAAAGCTTGGCATATATACCTGTAGGTGCATTGATCTTCCAATTTAGAATTATTGAACCCTTCATCAACTACTTTACTCCAATTCTGAAATTCAAAACAAATAAATAATAGTTACAAAAACCCATTTCAACAAATCTATTATATGTCCCCCAAACTATGGTTCAATATCTAAACTGGTCCCCCCAAACTTCAAAAACATTTCAATTAAGTCATCAAAGTATCAGTATCACATCACTCAAGTCTTTCCATCAACTTAGCCATCAACTTGTCTGTTAAATGACAACTCAGATACTTTAATAACTCAATTAAAACGTTTTGAAGCTTGAGAATCAATCTGATTTTGAGAAAATTAATCAATTACCTTGTAATAGAGTCGAACATTCCAGTCATATTGATCTGAAAGGTTACATTTCATTAGGTCAAGCCTATTTTTAGCAACGTGAGGGTTACCCTTCCAAAAGGCATAAGGTTCCCTTTGTTCCCACTTGGTCCTCTTTCTCCCTTTCTTTATTGCCCTCAACATGTCCTCCCATGGCATTATATTAACTTCAGCCCTGCTAGAACAAAGTGGGTTAGCTGTTTAAATTTATTAGCAATTTTGTTACCGGGTTAATTCTACCCAACGTCCTTGAACTAATGTTTAGATTTTAAATTGGTCTGAATTATAAAGCGTTCTGATTGAGTCCTTAGAACATTAATGTTGAATAAATCAAGTTCTTCTCTCTAAACTTAGTTATTAAATGTTAGTTTAGATACGATGTGAAGCATTTTTTAAAATTCACGTGGATCAAACTGGAAACACGTGTAATTATTGTATAAACAGTTTAGATTTGATGTATTAAAAAAATAGATTTTTTACCACATCAAATCATAGCAATTCATATGGTAGGTATACATGTGTTTAAAATTTGACCTATATGCTTTAAATATGCCAGGGCGGATGGTAATAGGAGTTAGGTGCCTTGGCCCTTCAAAATTTTTTGGAAAATTTCACTACTCCCTTGAAAATTTTTGAAATTTTTAAATAAATCCTAAAAGTTTTTGAAAATATCATTAGGCCTTCTTTTTTTTTGAAATTTCATTTAACCCCCATAAAATTTTGTAAATTCTAATCAAGATCTCAAAATATTTAAAATTTTAACTAAACCTTTTTTTTTTGAATTCTCGTTAAACCCTCTAGAATTTTTAAAAAATTTAACCAAGGCCCTCAAAACTTAATGCTAAGATCCATCACTAGCCCAAGCTAGTGGAAAAGTTGACGGAATGACCTAACTGATACGATAGTGATACTTTGAAACTCAATTAGAATGTTTAGAAATCCAAGACTGGTTTAAAATTAGGACACTATAGTTTGAAGACATTCAGTGCAATTAACTATTTGTTGTTAGTAATATGTGTAGTAGAAAGGGCTAATATAACTTTTAGTCCTAGAACTTGGCAATTAAGTCTACTTTGGTACCTATACTTGCCAAAATAAACCTAACTGCCAAGTTCAGATACTAAAAGTTATATTAACCCGTATTAATCCTTGAACTTGGAAATATGTCATGTTTGGTACATAAACTTAGCAATTAAGGTCCATTTTGATCTTGAACTTAAATTCCATCAAAATTTGATGATATGTGCCACATCAAACTTTTACGTTGTCAAGTTCAGGAACCAAAACAAACCTAATTCCCAAGTTCAAATACCAAAGTGAATCAGAAAAAGTATAGGTACCAAAATAAACCTAACTGCCAAGTTCAAGGACTAAAAATATATTAACCCATAATAGAATTTTACCATCCCCAGAAGGTCCAATCAGGGAAGACAATGTCCAAATTTTCCTCGGATCCACAATAATGAAACAACGGCGGTGCTAATGTAGAATTAGGACCTTGGTAATCACTTCTCATGATCTTCGTCTCATCTCCACTGTAGAACAATAGGTCCAAATCTGGTACTTTACCAGGGTACAACCTTAAAAGTTGCAAAATGCCCCATTTGGTAAACACATCCCTTGTTTGATATGGTCTGGTATATTTTTCAACATAAACATTGCCCCCAACAATGACAAGTCTAAAATGTGCACTTGCCTTTCCCCTTTCAATCATGTCTTCGGTAATGCCTGATGTTTTCCACTGTTGTAAATCTTGGTGGATCCATCGGAAATAGTCCGAGCAAGTCTCGGTTGATGATTCGTCGGGTTCAAAGACCGACGGGTACTTGTTCGGGCATTTTTTTCCTTGCAAAGCTGCGACGGAGCAATTGAGAGGGAATTCAACCCTTTCGTGGTGCTTTTTGGTACTTCTTGTGGTGAAACTCATATGGGCTAATGGAGAACCTTGTATGATAGGCTTGGGGAGAAAAAACAAAGAAAAAGTGATGCATTAATCTTCTTGTAGTTTAAGTGTAAATTTTGATCCGAACCCAAAATTCAACTCAACTTGATTTGATCATAAAAAATTAACACCCTCAAAATAAATAGACTTAAACCTAAAATGACCCAAAACTCAAAATGACTTGAAAAATAATCCTAAACAACGGGGAAATCAAGGGCCTTAGCTTCTTTTTAACTCGTCCCAAAACAAATATTATTCAAATTAAGTTTTTTAGCTCTTGAATAAATGAAAAAAATTGCATTTTTGGACCCTTCAGGAAAACTAGTAATGCAATTTAAGCTTGTTTAACACAAAACTTTTAACTTTATCCACTCTAAAATTTTATAATTGTATGTCCCAAAAAATTTCTTAACTTTGCCCTGCCCTAAATGACTTGAACTTAAAATAAATAGAAATCAAAATTATCCAAGGCCATATTGTCTTCACTCAAACCTGAAAACCAAGCATGATCAACTTGAATTCAAATTAATCCAACTCGAATTATTTTTTTTAAAAGTTAAAACAATCCAAAACCGTTCGACTCAAACTTAAATAGCCTTTAACTTAAACTGGTCTAAACTCAAGACAACCTAAACCTAAAGTGATTTGAACTTGTAAAGACCTAAACTCGAATGAACTATATTCGAAATTGATCCAAACCCTAATGAAAAGAAAAATTCAAAATCCTAAATAACCTCAAACCAAATTTACCATATACAAAACCAACTCCATCAATTGATATCTTCTAATAACACAACTTACTTTAATCAATTAAAAAAAGATAATATAATTTTTGGCCCCTGAACTTGGCTACTAAATCTACTTTGGTACTTGTATTTTTTTTTTTTACTTTGGTACATGAACTTGGTAATTAGGTCTATTTTGGTATCTATACTTTTTTAGGTGAGAGTATCTGATACATCCTCTATTATAGTTCAGGAATCAAAATGAATCTAGTTATGGATCAAAAAAAGTATGGGTACCAAAGTGCACCTAGTTGCCAAGTTGAGGGGACAAAAATTATATTATCCCATTAAAAACTAAGCCAACAACAATGGTAAACAGGTTGGGAAAACTTACAATTTGCATCCAATTAAACAAGGCTGCAATAAGAACGAAGGAAAAGAGGAAAAGAAAAGCAGTTGTTGAGACCAATCCTTTGAAGCGTCCAAGGCCAACCTTGTGAATGCAACCAAGAATTACTTGATCACCGTATGGCCAAAACCCAGGAAATATTTTAGCATGTTCTCCCATGGAAAATTATGCTACTTTGTTCACAACACTTGAAGCTCCAATTGGGTCTTACACAGCTTGGTTCAATGAGCAAAATTGATCAAACTTAAAGAATCCAGTTAAATTATAATTAAAAAATAATGTTTCGGCAAAAATAATATATACATATAAAACTCAAATTCTTTCAGTTCATCAGATAATTTTTATAACTGATCTAAAAGAATTGAAGAAGATGAAATTATACGTAAAAAATCGTCAAATTTGAACATAATGTGATCTTGTTAATATACGAGAAAAAACTGAATCATAAAGAGCATACCCGTAGTTTATGCAGGAAATGTTTTTTAGCTGAGAAAGAATGGATTGGATGAGATAGGAAGCACCATGAAAATTCGAAGAAGATAGTGAAATTAGGCAGTGTTTTGATCCGTAGAAAGGAAAATTGTGAAGCTAATTCGAGTTTAGTCAAAATACTACGTGCAGTACGTAGCGGGATATTATGGGCTTTAGTATCTTAATTATTATAAATTTTGTTTTATATATATTATTAAGCATGTAAATTTTTTAAAATTTTAGAGGTCACATAAAAAAAATATCAATAACAACCCAGAACCTGATGATCTAATTATGGTTTTCCAGTATTAGACAAGTTAATTATTTAGCAATTTCTCTGGAATTATGAACTCAGAATTTGATGGTCTAATTATGATTTTAGTCCTTCTAATATGTTAATATCTTAGATTTAATTCTTTTATTTATAGGTTGAAATTGATAATATTGTTAATTGTTGTTGTCGAAACCCTTTTTTGGAGCTCGACTTTTTATTTTAAAATAAAAATAGAATCGCCACTAATCATTTTTATTAGGTGTGATCGGATCACCTTGTTATTTGATTATTTTAATAAAAGGTTAGATTTACTAAAACGAGATTTTCAGTCTACAAAATCCAGAAAGTGGGTTCGGGAGTCGGTTATGCATGAGGAAGGATTAGCACA
Source organism: Gossypium hirsutum (assembly GCF_007990345.1). Lineage (NCBI taxonomy): Eukaryota > Viridiplantae > Streptophyta > Magnoliopsida > Malvales > Malvaceae > Gossypium > Gossypium hirsutum. The sequence continues at coordinate 39,870,807 of NC_053448.1, read as the reverse complement.
CTCATAACGCCCAAAATTGGTACCTAGTTGATTGCTTGATATCTTAGTGTCGAGAATTGAGAATTCAAAGAAAATTTAAAGTACGATCCCATTTTTCTGCACGATGTTATTTAATTAAAATATTGCTAACTAAATTAAATTTTATGAAAAAGCCTTCTTATTTCAAGTTAATCGAGAAGAAAAGATCATGCCCCGTAAGTTAGGGCACGAGGTCTCAAATCCTCGAAAATAAAGAATAATCATCATTTAATTATTACCTAAGTCCTACATGTCTTGAATTTTAAATAGGATGTTTGGTTATTTCGGTTCTAGGAAGAGGTCATACTCCATAAGTTAGGAGCACAACTCCTCGAATTCTGAAAATAATGAACATTACCTCGGTTTCAATTATTATTATTTTTATGTACTTACGCCAAAAAACGGATGAGTGTATGTTGCATAATTTACAATGTACGATGATGGCAAAATTATGGTATTAACAAAATAACAACATAAATAACGGAATAAAATGACAATACTATAGTGAATACAATAATAAGAAATAATAATAACAATAATAATATTCAATTAATAATACTATATGATAGTAATGATAATACTATAATTACATAAAATATTGACATTTGAGCAAAATTAAAAAAAATATTAATTAGCAATGATAATTACTTAATAATATTAATAGTATCAATGATTAAAAATAAAATACCAAAATAAAACAATCGGGAAATTGATAGGCAAAAACGTAAATTATGCAACTTAAAGGTTGACAATTAAAAAACAGCAAGTATAGGGACTTAATTAAATGAACAGGGGACTAAATTGAAAATGCAATAAAATTTAAAGTATAAATAAATAAGAACAGAAAATAAAAGGGTTAAATTAAGATAAAATAAAAATACAGGGACCAAAAGCGCAAATAACCCCAACCCCAGTACACGTGTCACTCCCCAGAGGGTCAATAGCCTGGGGACCACAATGAAAACAAATTAAAATTAAATTGCATAATTTTAAAAAGAAGAAAAAATAAAATCAGGACCACATTGAAAAGTGCCTAAAGGCGGAAGGATCTGGGCAGCAGTTTGACCCCTCCTTCAAAAAACATGTGGATCCTATGATATTCGGGTCGAGCGTTCGAGTCGCGTCAAAACAACGTCGTTTTGGGGCTTCTGAAGCCAAGCCAAAACGACGTTGTTTCATTAAACCTATATAAGTTAAAAAAATATTTTAAAAAATCATTTTAAAACCTGTTTCAAAAAATATATATTTCTTCCTTTCTTTTTTTTCTCTCAAGGCTCCCCTTCTCCGGCCACAAGGCCGTCGCATGTCCACCGCGGCCACTGGTCATCTGGGACAACGATCGCCGCCTCTAATGGCCGAAAAATATTTTAAAAATAACCTTTTGAAACCTTTCAATGCGTAGAACGTGATTCTAGGTTGAAAACCCCCTAAAAAGAATCAAACCTCCAAAAAAGAAGATGAAACCTTTCGGCTTCTTTCTCGTCCAGTGAGGCCCTAACAAACCTTAAGGGGGCTCGATGACCTTTTGAATCAGGGAGGCCACCCATGTCGACAGTGAGACGAAACGTTAGGTACAGCTCTAAACTTTTTGTTTTATTTTCTATTTTTTTGTTTTGAAAATAAAAAAATTTGAAATAAATAGACTACCTTTGTTTTTGAAATTTTGTTTATTTTTTGCATTTTTCTTTTTTTTTTCTTGTGTTACAATGGTTTCAGCTTTTATAACCAAATAGATTACATGATATTAGTTTTTTTTTTGCTTTCTCCTTTTTGTTTCTGCTATTCTTGCTTTTCTACTTTTGTGTTTCTGCTGTTCTCTGCTCTCTGTTCTTTGTTTTTTCTCTTTTTTTACAAGTTTTTCATGGCAAGAGGCTGAGTCAACGGCGGTGGAAAGGCACACCCTTTTCCATTTTGGTGAAATGGTGGCAGAAAAGGCAAACCTCAGGGCATGAGGACTTCGGGAGGTGTGCCCGCTGACGTGGCAAAGTGGAGGAGGGGCGGCGGCTGGTGAAGGATTAAGGGATTAGGGTTTTTTTCTGTTTAGGTTTAGATAGTGGGCTTTAGGCTTTTAATTTTTTTTGTATTGGGGCTTATAATATGGACTATTTAATGGACTTTTATTTTTTTATTGGGCCGAATGAAATTAGGCTTGTACAACTGCCCCTCTTTGTTCATTATCGTGTAACGAGAATAGAGCAAAGACTTTAAGGATGACCAATTTTGTCTGGTCTTGTCGAATCTCGACTTCTTTGGTGCTCCTCTTTTTCAAGTAGTCCGTTCTTTCAATCCATTGGTTACTCTAATCCATTATATCCACTTTGCTACAACTTTAGAAAGGCAGGATTTAGTGTCAAAGTTTCATCTTGCTCTATTTCAACTTCAAGGAGATAAGATTTGTTGTTGTAGTTTTATTCCAACCCACTGCAAGTTCAGAGGCATAGAAATTGTAGCTTTATCTTGCTCCACTGCAATTTCAGGGAGATAAGATTCATCATTATAGTTTCAATCTGACCAACTGCAACTTCAGGGGTATAGGATTTGTAGCTTTATCTTGCTCTACTGCAACTTTAGGGAGATAAGATTTGCCATTGTAGTTTCAATTCGACCCATTGTAACTTCAGGGGTATAGGACTTGTAGCTTCATCTTGCTCCACTGTAACTTTAGGGAGATAAGATTTGTCATTTGTAGTTTCAATCTGACCCACTACAACTTCAGGGGTATAGGATTTGTAGCTTTAGTTTGCTCTACTGTAATTTCAAGGAGATAAGATTCACCATTGTATTTTCATTCCTACCCACTACAACTTTAGGGGTATAGGAATTGTAGCTTCAATCCGACCCACTGCAACTTCAAGGGTATAAGATTTGTAGCTTCATCTTGTTCCACTGCAACTTCAAGGAGATAAGATTCACCATTGTAATTTTATTCTGACCCACGGTAACTTCAAGGGTATAGGAATTGTAGCTTCATCCGTTTCACTACAACTTCAGGAAGACCGAAATTAATGTTGTAGCTTTATCTTGCCCCACTACATCTTCGGGGAAATGAGAATTACTATTGCAACTTTGATCCGATCTACTGCACCTTAGGGATATAGGAGTTACTGTTTCACTGATTTGTTACACCGCTCTCTAGGAACAGGACCTGTAGAATTTATTTCATAGACTTATATTTTGCCAAGAAATTAGGATGTTATTATCAGAATGAATCAAATGCTCCTAACTAGATGTATATGAATGATATTTTTATGAATGCAAAATGTCATTTTCAAGAATGGTCCCCTTTTTAGTGCTTAGGTTAACATTGCTCGTCGTTCGTCAAGGTTCTATCACTGATGTGTTACAATGCCTTCTTGTTCAAGTCTGGTATCTTTGACAGGAAACCCGAAGAGGTAATCACAATCTGGACTATTCGTTCCAATATCTTTCCAACCTTCAAATTTGGTTAGTTCTAATTAGTGATCATATTTCAAGTCCCTGTACTATTTAGAAATCTTTTAAAGCAATATGCAGAAATCCTTTTGCTTTAATATTGTTAGTCCATCAATCGTTGTTTCAATGCAAAAATGCTTGAATAAGGTCATAACAATGGATAAGACTGAAACTTATTGGGGGTAAAGCTCTTAATGAAAAGATTAATCAAAGTGGCAAACATTACTAAAACATAAAGTGGGTAAAAATGAAGCCAAGTGCCCCGGGTATCTCAGTATAAGCTTCTTCGAGCAAACTTGTTGATGATCAATCTAAGCCTGATATGTGTTTAAGAAACCTAGAGTACCCTGTCGATACCCCAAGATGTAAAGTTTCTACTCTTTGTTACCTTTGAGGGGAAGCGACTATTACAAGCTTATTCTTTGGTCAAAATTTGAGCCGCCCTTTTCGAGTTTTCAACTCAAAACTCCTTTGGTTTCAAGACACCTTTTGTGGGTTTTTGCCTTGGCCTCTCTTTTTTTTTTAGGTGAAATACCTCTTGATTGAATCTGAATTCACAGGGTTGGGCAAATCTCTGTCATCCATCTTGGTTAAAATCAACGCTCCTCTAGAAAAGGTTTTCTTCACCACATAAGGTCATTCCCAATTCAACATCCATTTTCCTCTAAAGTCTTTTTGTATGGACAAGATCTTTTTCAACACCAGGTCCCCCTCATGGAATTCTCTGGGGCAAACCTTTTTATCATAAGCTCGCATCATTCATTTTTAGTACATTTGACCATGACAAACAGCTTTTAGCTTCTTCTCTTTGATCAAATTCAACTGATCATAATGAGATTGAATCCATTTTATTTTAACTAACTTTAACTCTGATAAAACTCGGAGAAAAGGAATCTCAACTTCGACATATGATCTCTTTCCTCAAGAATTTGCTAACTGTCAATTTCGTAACATTGGCATAAGAAGCGACCTCTACCTACTTGGTGAAGTAATCGACGACCACAAAGATGAATCGATGCCCATTGGAAGCTGTTGACGAGGCCGGCCCAATGATATCAATGCCCTATATAAAGAAAGGTCATGGAGAAGTCATAACATGAAGAGGCAAAGTAGGCACATGAATTTTATCTTCATAAATTTGGCATTTATGACACATCTTGGCATAATTGATACAATCCCTTTCCATGGAGGACCAATAATACTCGAATCTCATGATTTGCCTAGCCATTGTAAAAATGTTAGCATGTGTTCCGCAAAATACCCTCATGGACTTCTTCTAGGATTTTTTTGGCCTCAACAGTATTTATACACCTTAATAACACTTGATCGTTTCTTCTTTTGTATAGAACCTCCCCATCTAGGACATACTCATTGGCCATCCTTCTTATCGTCCTTTTATCATTCTTCGTTGCCTGCTCAGGGTATTCATGGTTCTTTACGTATTGCAATATGTCGTGGTACCAAGAGTGGTCATTCTTCTCTTCTTCCTCAATGTTGTAACAATGGGCCAGAGCCTTATAAATACTCATCTGGATAGATTTTACATCCTCTTGCTTGTTCACTTTAACCATGGAAGATAAGGTAGCCAAGGTGTTGGCCATCTGATTTTCATCTCATGAGAGGTAACAGAAGATGATGTCATCAAACTCCTTAATTAACTCAAGAACCAGCCTTTGATAATCGATCAACTTGGGATCTCTTGTCTCCTATTCACCTTTGAGTTGGTAGATCACTAGTGTAGAATCTCTATATACCTCCAGCACATTGATCTTGCGTTCTATAGCTGCACGAATACCCATGATGCATACTTCGTATTCTGTCATGTTATTTGTACAATCAAAGTCAAGTTTACTAGTGAAAGGATAATAATCTCCATCTAGGGATACTAGGACTACCCCAATTCCGTTACCTATGGCATTTGAGGCTCCGTCAAAATTTAGTTTCCAAGGATATTCTTCTAGAGCACGTTCTTCAGTGATTGCAACATACATCAAATCCTCATTTGGGAAATTAAAATTTAAAGTCTCGTAATCCTCTAGAGCTCTGCCAACTAGGAAATTCGCTATTGCACTCTCCTTTACTGCCTTTTGGTTTACATACATTATATCGGAGAGCAAAATTTACCATTGAGCCATTCTTTGAAATGAGCCAAGTCTTATGGTACAACATGTATTATCTCAACCTCTAGGTAGTCCAGATTAAGGCGCAGCACAACTTCTCAATCGACGAATATCTTGTCTCGCATACAGTAAACTTCTTGTTGAGGTAGTAGATTGCTCTTTCTTTTCTCCATCACTCATCATGTTGCCCAAGTACGTATCTCATAGAATTTTCAAATACTGCCAAGTACAGTATCATTGATTTATCTAGGTTATGTGGCATCAGCACTAGGGTATTGGACAAGTAATGTTTGACCTTGTCGAAGGTCTTCTGGCATTCCTTATCCTATACACCTGGGTCATGTTTCTTAAGGAGACAGAATATGGGGTCACACTTCTCAATTAGTTGTGAGATGAACCGGGCAATGTAATTTAATCTCCCTAAAATACCCCGAACCCTTTTTTGGGTACGCAGTGGTGGTAACTTCTGTACAACCTTGACTTTATCTGGGTCGATCTCGATCCCTTTCTCACTGACTACAAATCCTAACAGTTTACTCGATATGGCCCCGAAAGTGCATTTTGCTGGATTCAGTTTTAGTTGGAATTTTTTCAACCTCAAAAATAGTTTTCTCAATACTTTCACGTGCTCCTTTTCTGTTTGGGATTTTACAATCATATCATCGACATAAACCTCAATTTCTTTGTGCATCATATCATGAAACAAAGTTACCACGACTCTTTGATATGTTACTCCCGTATTTTTCAGTCTGAATGGCATCACTTTATAACAAAATGTTCCCCACATTGTCACGAATATGGTCTTCTCCATATCTTCAAGATGTATATTTATCTGGTTGTATCCGACGAAACCATCCATAAAGGAAAACAATAAATGACCTCCCGTGTTGTCCACTAGGATATCGATCTAAAGCAATGGGAAGTTGTCCTTCGGGCTGGCCTTGTTTAAACCCCTGTAATCTACATAAATTCGCACTTTCTCATCTTTCTTAGAGACGAGGACAATATTGGCTACCCACTCCGAATATTTGACCACTTGTAGGAAACTAGCGTTAAATTGTTTATTGACCTTTTCTTTCATTTTCAACAATACGTCTGGCCTCATCCTTCAAAGTTTCTGCTGAACTGGCTTACATTCTTCCTTTATGGGAAGCATGTGTACCACGATATCAGTACTTAGACCAGGCATGTCTTGATACGACTATGCAAAGACATCTTTAAATTCTTGAAGTAACTCAACGAGGTCTTGCCTTGTCTTTGTAGTGATGCAAGTTCCGATTTTTACTTCTTTCTTTTCTTGTTCATCCCCTAAGCTCACAATTTCCACTGACTCTTTGTGAGGTAGGATTTGTTTCTCATCTTACTCTACCATTCCTAAAAAATCAAGAGATAAGTTACAATCTCGATCATTTTCAAAGTCTTGAGGTTCTTCTAGACACATATCCTACTCAAAAGGAGACTTTGAGTCAGCAGCGGTGTCGCTCGTATCATTGGTATCCGGAGACCTATTATAGAAATAAAAGGAGACCCAAGGAACAAATAAATTTAAGAATGATTATCTGTGTGGTGTGAGTATGAATGAAGGAAAAAGTGAAGTGTTTGCCAAATGAGACATAAAAATGCATTATTTTCAATGACAAAAGAAATGATGGACATGTGTCTTTTTCATAAAAGGATTCCTATTGCTCCCAAGCTTAGAGCAATAGGTGTGTTCTGAATATTACTCTGAAATGGTCCTAAAAACTATAGGGTTTTCCTCTACAGTCCAGTTGTTCATAAAACTTCTGGGGATATAGAGACGAATTCTTGATAGGTTCTCTTCTTCATATCCCTCTTTAGAGGCACAAACATCTTTCCCTTCCTGAATCCACAATGTCTTCAAAAAATTCTAATTCCTTATTGACCATTAAACTCTATATTAGAGTTCTGAATTCGACGCATTTTTGGATTTCATTAAATTTATTGCATATAATAAAATGTAATGTTAATTAATGGGAAAAAACGCAAGCAAAAAGACATTGATTCTAGTTCAATTCCATTAGAGCAAATTTACAAGAAAACGAGTTTTTTTACATAAAATGGATACTTAAAGTTTATCAAGAAACCCCTTTTTCCATGATAAGCTCTCTATTTAGCAATTGAACACGAATCAACACCTTTCCTCTCAGATGAAAATGCAATGCAACCACAGCCAAAACAAAACGAAACACATCAGTGCATTTTGTATAAATCTTGAATACAAAGCAAAGAATAACAGTTAAAACATCTCTTCTTTGTAATCTATTTGGGTAACCGCTAAGGGTTTAACATGGTTCTTCCTAGGACTGGCTCTTAGGGTTTATTACATGCGGTTTGGTTCTAAAGTAAAGGTACCTGAATCGGCAGATTTCTTGATCCTCACTCATTATAGGCTCATACAGACCGAGTTCAGTTCAAAGGAATACATTTTCCTATGTCTATACGGAGGTAAAGATCTCACGAAGACATAGGTACAGATGTATCCCGAAAGCGATCCACTATCCTATACGGAGGTGAGGACCTCACGAAGAAATAGCTTCTCACTCCCACTTAAGAAGGGTAAAATAGAACGATTATGCCATGCAAAATGTGTGAAAACATACAAAAACGAATCTTTAAACCTCAACAAAAAAAATAAGACCATATGTTTAGATCATTGTGTATCCCGAGATTATTAACAAAGGCATTCACCAAAACAAAACACGAATAATGAAATGCAAGAAAGGGATCGCCAATTTTAAACCAAATTCTAGATTTTTTAAAAAGACCAAAAAGTAATCAACTTGCGGCTTGACTCTCTTATTTGTCTCCAGCAAAGGCACCAAGTTGTTGAAACCCTTTTTTGGAGCTTGACTTTTTATTTTCAAATAAAAATGGAGTCGCCACCAATCTTTTTTTATTAGTGTAATCGGATCACCTTGTTATTTGATCATTTTAATAAAATGTTAGATTTATTAAAACGATGATTTTCGATCTACAAAATCCAGGAAGTGGGTTTAGGAGTCGGTTACACATAAGGAAGGATTAACACCCTCATAACTCCCAAAATTGGTACCTAGTTGATTACTTGATATCTTAGTGTCGAGAATTGAAAATTTAAAGAAAATTTAAAGTACAATCCCATTTTTTTGCATAATGTTATTTAATTAAAATATCGCTAACTAAATTAAATTTTATGAAAAAGGCCTTCTTATTTCAAGTTAATCGAGAAGAAAAGATCATGCCCCGTAAGTTAGGGCACGAGGTCTCGAATCCTCGAAAACAAAGAATAATCATCATTTAATTATTACCTAAGTCCCACTTGTCTTAAATTTTAAATAGGATGTTTGGTTATTTCGGTTCTAGGAAGAGGTCATACTCCGTAAGTTAGGAGCACAACTCATCGAAAATCCTAAAAATAACGAACATTACTTCAGTTTTAACTATTATTATTTTTATGTACTTATGCCGAAAAACAGATGAGTGTATGTAGCATAATTTACAATGTACGATGATGGCAAAATTATGGTATTAACAAAATAACAACATAAATAATGGAATAAAATGACAATACTATAGTGAATACAATAATAAGAAATAATAATAACAATAATAATAATAATATTCAATTAATAATACTATATGATAATAATGATAATAATAGTGAAATAATATAAAAATGTATGATAATAATATAATTACATAAAATATTGATATTTGAGCAAATTTTAAAAAAAATATTAATTAGCAATGATAATTACTTAATAATATTAATAGTATCAATGACTAAAAATAAAAGACCGAAATAAAACAATTGGGAAATTCATAGGCAAAAACGTAAATTAAGCAACTTAAAGGGTGACAATTAAAAAAACAGCAAGTATAGGGACTTAATTAAATGAACAGGGGACTAAATCTAAAATGCAATAAAATTTAAAGTATAAATAAATAAGAACAGAAAATAAAAAGGTTAAATTAAGATAAAATAAAAATGCAGGGACCAAAAGGGCAAATAACCCCAACCCCAGTACACGTGTCACTCCCTAGAGGGTCAACAGCTTGGGGACCATAATGATTACAAATCAAAATTAAATTGCATAATTTTAAAAAGAAGAAAAAATAAAATCAGGACCACATTGAAAAGCGCCTAAAGGTAGAAGGACCTAGGCAGCAATTTGACCTCTCCTTCAAAAAAACACGCGGATCCTATGATATTCGGGTCGGGCGTTCGGGTCACGTCAAAACGACGTTGTTTTGGGGATTCTTAAGTCAAGCCAAAACGACGTCATTTCATTAAACCTATATAAGTTAAAAAATATTTTTTAAAAATAATTTTAAAACTTGTTTCAAAAAAAAATATTCCTTTCTTTTTTTTTCCTCAAGACTCCCCTCCTCCGACCACAAGGCCGTCGCACGTTTGTCGCAGCCACCGATTATCGGCGACAGTGACCACCACCTCCAATGGCCGAAAAATTTTAAAAAAAAAACCTTTTGAAACCTTTCAATGCGTAGAACGTGATTCTAGGGTGAAAACCCCCTAAAAAGAATCAAACCTCCAAAAAAGTTTATGAAACCCTTCGGTTTCTTTCTTGTCCGATGAGGCCCTCGACGAACCCTAAGGGGGCTCAGAAATGTCAGGTAAAGATCTAAACTTTTTCTTTCTATTTTTTAAACTTTTTTTTCTATTTTTTTCTTTTTTTAAAATAAAAAAAACAAAATAAATAAACTACCTTTGTTTTTTGAAATTTCGTTGTTTTCTTCTTCTTCTTTTCTTCTTTTTTTCTTGTGTTACAATGGTTTTGGCTTTTATGGCCAAATAGATTACATGATATTAGATTACAATGGTTTTGTTTTGGCTTTTATTCCTACTTTTCTACTTCTGTGTTTCTACTATTCTCTGCTCTCTGTTCTTTGTTATTCTTTTTTCTTTTTTTTACAGAATTTTCATGGCAAGGGGCTGAGTGAACGGCAGTGGAAAGGCACGGCCCTTGCCATTTTGGTGAAATGGTGGCAGAGGAGGCAATCCTCGAGGCGTGGGGATTTTGGGAGGCGTGCCGGCTAATGTGGCAAAGCAAAAGAGCGGCAGCGGTTGGTGAAGTCTTAAGGGATTAGGGTTTCTTTATGTTTAGGTTTAGATAGTGAGCTTTGGGCTTTAGGGTTTTTTAAGGCTTTTATTTTTTGTATTTGGGCTTATAATATGGACTTTTTAATAGACTTTTATTTTTTATTGGGCCAGATGAAATTGGGCTTTTACAGTTGTCATTAAAAGTAATTTTTTGAATTTTTAATTGGGTTAAAGTATCATAGAGGTATATATACTAGAAATCAGATTGTATTTTGTCTCTTTCAATGAAAAATGGGAAAATTAGCCCATGTAAGGGTCCGTTTGTTTACATGTTTACTAAAAATATTTTTCTGCATTTTCCTGTGTTTATTTCACAAAAGACAGATTGGTGAACGGAAAATAAATCTTTTTTTCCTATAAAATGATTTATCCTTTTTAAAAACATAAGTCACTTTTCGGAAAAGAGCTCCTCTGTATGTAATTTTATTTTTATATAAAAATTAACTTAAATCAAGCTTAATATTATTATATTGATAGTACATTTGATTTTTATTTTTAAAAGCATTTAAAATTATTAAAATATTAATATAAAATATTATATATTTCAATATTATTAAAAAACATATTTTATTATTTATATTTAGTCATATAATAAGTTACTAATATAATTTATTATTTAATAAATTATTTAATATTTTAATTTTATTTTAATAATAAATTTTAAAAACATTAATTTTAAATAATATTCTTCACATGTTATTGAAAATATTCTATATTAATATTTTAATAATAAATATTTTGTAGTATAAATATTAAAATATGTCATAAGTCTACACGTACTCTTCACGAATTTGCAATTTAGTCTTTGTACTTTTATTTTCAAGAATTTATTCTCTTTACTTTTCAGATGTGAAAATCAAGTCTAATTATTGATATTATTAATTTTTTTTGTCAATTTTGTTAATATCACATTTTTAAATAAAAAATACTCACTTGGTAGTCATGTAACTAAAAAATGACATTGTAATGAACCTGAATTTAGCAAAATATTTTTAATATATGCAAAAACAATGTAAAATATAAATTTATAGATATAAAATAAACTTAATTAGACAATTAAAAGATAAGAAAATCTCAAATGTATATTTGTTTCATTGAAAACAACTTTTATGAAATATTTTTAAGAAATCTATCAAACAATAAAAAATATTTTACACAGATTCATCCAAACACCAAAAAATATTGTAAGTCATTTTCTGGAAAATAAGAAAATATTAAATTTTTCAGGAAAGTAAGTCATTTTTCAGAAATCGTTTTCCGGAAATCATTTTCAATGAAACAAGCAGACCATAAGTTAGATAAAAAAATACAAATTAGTTCTTCTGTTAAAAATTTCATCCACTTCTACGATTAAAAATTAGTCCTGTACATCAACATGATGTACATGTAGCATGTTACCTATCACTGTCTGGTTGTTCTGCCAACCACACTAGTTTTTAACAATGCAAATGTATAAAATGTTTAACAAAAAGAACCAATTTGTTCTTTGAATGTATGTATAATAACTAGTTTACCCATTTTTAGAGTAGAGAAAGCAAAATGCAATATGACTCCAAATGCAAAAGCCTCCATTGTACTTTTTACCTTTTTATTGTTATTCGATCACATGGTTAAAGAGATCGTGTGAAAAAACCAATCAATTATGTTTAACCAATAATAAATTTATATATCAACAGAATTTTATGATATTAAACAAAAAATTTCATTTGCAAAATCATAAAAGCTTTAAAAGTATTAACGTTATTAAATAGTAAATGAGATTTTAAACCATAAATGTTAACTCTATTAAAATTTGACTTAACTAATACAAGGACTAAATTGATCTATTTAATAATATAAAGACTAATTTAAATCAAACCCTCTAATAAAAGGATGTATCAGATACTTTCACCTAAAAAAACACCAAACATTGATAAAGGGGTCAGCATGTTTTAAGAAATCCATTGACAACATAGATGGAAATACAGACATCCAACGGCCGAGATTCAAGGCGAAATACAGACATCCAACAGCTTTGATCGGACATGTGTTTCTCCTCCATATCCAACTCTATTGTCCCAACATCAGCTTGAACCAATCAACCAACCGATCACCCTTGAAAGTCACATGAGTTGCCGGAGTTGCCGGAGGGATAATTGCCCTATCGAAAAAGGCAATTACTGGAGGCCAATATCAAAAGAATACTCGTCAGTGTTTCCAAAAGACTAAAACGTTAATGGCAGTACACTGCATACCTCGTTACGAATAATTGAGAAATTCTCCAAGTTTACAGGTTTCAATAGCCAATTCCGAAAAGGAGGTCTTCCCTTAAAGAGTTTGGAAGCTGAGCTATATTCTTCTGCCCTGTCCTGCAATAAGCAAATCCAGTAATCACTAGTAGTCCATGCCACCGATGCACTCGTATTCATTTTTCCAAAATTAGGATTCTAGGGAGTATAATTTGTATCATTCGGGGTTAAATCGATGGGAAAGTAAAACCGATATCAGCATTCCATACTAATGAGTAACTCGGTTTTACAGCTCATAATCGAAGCCATTAAAAGGGTACACAAGCAACCAAGTTATACCGAGAGTTAACTGTTGGTTCAAAAAAGCATGTTTTCTTGCATCTACTACCAGCTTCATATTTGCAAACCAGACTAAAATGTATCAAGGTCGAGAATGAAATTTAATAATGTAAGTCCATAAGCATCGAGAATCATTACCTTGAGTTCTCGATAAGAAACCTCGTTGGATGAGCATCTGATTTTGCATTCATGCCTCAATGATACGAAAGTTTCCAAAAATCGCTTCCTAGGGAGGAAAAATGTTCTTATAAGAACACGTTAATGACATGTTTTGGTTCCATTAGCATACTTCTAACTTACTTGCACAACAATGATTCCGTCGATGGATAAACTGCCCCTTTAGAAGATGTGCCTTGCTTTCGTCCGGTAGTTCCTAGAATAACTTCATGCAGCCCCGATTTATTCCAGCATATAGAATACCTAAAAACCAATATATAAATCAATATAAAAAGCAAAAGTATAAAACAATACCTACACCTATTTTTTGGTATATTCAATACGAGTACCCGCAAGTTAAGGTGGCTTGAGCAGTCTCAGAATGTTGAAACTCCTTTGGTGGTACCGGTGCCGCACAAAATATCGGCTGCTCACACAGCACTAAAGTATCAAAATCCCCCTGTCCTATATATAGGATTAAGTAACTGTAAACTTCACAAACCTTGTTAACTTCAAAAGGTTTTATAAGCTCATTTGACAAAGGTGTAACCCGCTCGAACAAGGATCTTTTCAATTGTTTCACCAAGCAAACATCCTCGGAAACATAAGGAGATCTTCCGACAGTAACAGAATGCAGGTAAACAGGTCGAAGAAAGTATGAAAGCAGAGCCCCTAAGACGAGACACAATGTAAAATCATAAAAAGGAAAACATATATGCCGCACAGTTATCCATGTTTCAGTATCGATGATAGTAGAAACAAAGCATGTAGCATGCAAATGATAGTAGACTACGTATATAATAGCAAGTGATGAACCTTGAACCTTGAACACCAACAACATTCCAACGAGCTATCTTATCAGAACAGCTAACTGACAATGTTGTATCACCTCGACCAGGCTTCCTTTGAACCAATCCAATTAGTTCTGAACAATCTCCTGAAAACGGTGGTACCAATTCAATAAAAGGCACAAGGATCATACATATTACTATCAAAACTAATGTATGGTATAACCATTTCACAGAAATCTTTAATACGAACCGACCATGCTCAGCGATAGAAGACGGTACCAGACTAAGTGAAGCATCCCCACCTATTAAACACAACAAGAGGTATAGAAACTTAAAATGCATTCTCAAAAATGAAATTGAAAACTAAAAAAAAAAAAAAATCTTTAAGGAATTACATGGTAATTGAGATATGTACAAATGTAATTTCCACGCTGCTCGGATTTTGTACTTTATTCCTCCGGAACCATCCAATTCCGATTCAAAAATCGAGTTTTGAAAACCATTGTTATCATTAAGACATTGAATCTCTGCATAGAAGAACCTGGCTCAATCACAAAAGGGGAAAAATATATAAAAATCTTAGAAACCCTAAAACTTAATTTTATAAAAATCCCTAAAACCCATTTTAGCAAAAAAGGGGGGAGGGGAACCTTAATAAAGCTCTGCGAGCAATAATTTCAGCATGGGAATCATTGACAATGTTACCACTATGGGTTAATTTTGAGCGGCCTATACATTTCGTTCCCGTGCCTAATGCAATCACTTCCGTATCTGAACTGCAAAAAAGAATAAAAAATAAGTAAATTAATTCAGTATTTCCATGGAAGCACCATCTTCAACAAATTGATTGAACCTTGAGAGGGAGATGAGAGAAGAAAAGCGGCTAAAACGGTGACTTCACGTCCTTGAGGCTTCCCTTTCTTGGGAAGTGATTTGTAGAGTGAAAACACTTTGTCTGCAACTGTGGGTCCCCATTGTTTCTCTTCAAGTTCCAATTGAGATTCCTCCATGGCAGTAAGTCAAGCAAGGAAAGAAGGTGAAAGGTGAAAACTGAAAAGGAGAGACTGTGAACTGTGAAGCTTTCCACTTTGACTGGACTCGGGCTGGGTGGTCTGGTGGTTGGCCAATGGGGGCTTCTTCGAGCTACCCGGTTCGTTGTTGGGCTTGCTCTAAATCTTCGCGTTCTTCGTTAATTTAAGAAAAAGGATAATATACTAAACAAATCCTTTAACTTCTACCTTGTTCATGTAAGTCCCTTTTTCATAGCCAAATTAGCCCTGGCCTTTAAATTTTATTCACGAAAGCTCTTGTTTTTAAAATTAGTTAGCATTTTATGCTAAATTGTTAATGTGACAGAATGACATGCTAAATTTTGTTGACTTTGACAAACATACAAAAATATAATCTATTATTGTAATTAATATGATGGACTAAAAATAAGTAATCACATAAATAATATATAATAAATAATACAAAATAATATTTTATTCGGTAAAAATACCATGAAGGCCCCTACATTTGTCTCCTCTACTCAAAAAATAGGCAAATTAATCTTTGTACATTAGATCAAAGAGTATACTAGTCTACTTCTTTTTTTAATTTCCATTCATTTTCTATTGTTAAAAATTGGCATGTCTGACAGAATAATCAAATTATGACACATGGCATGCCACATGTACCTTATACTTACGTATAGGCATTAGTTTTTAATAGTAGAAATTGATAAATTTATTAGCAGAAGGGTCGAGTTACTCTATGATCTAACGTATAGGAACTAATTTGCATTATTTTAAGTAGAGGGGTCAAAATGCAATCCAGCTCCTAATATAAGGGCCTCCATGGTACTTCTACCTATTTTACTCTTCTTTATTTTATTAGTTTATAATTTAATATAGGTATACTTTTAATTTTACATATACAGATGATAAAATGTCATTAATGATTATTTCTCGTTTTATTATAATTCACCTTATTGTGTTCTCATTCTTGCATTTAAATTCAAATATATATCTCATTGTAGATTACAATCAGGGGCGAAATCAGAAAATCTTTTTAGGGGGCCGAAATTAAATTGTAATTTTTACGATAGGAAAAATGCAATTTCACCATTTTAATAGACTATATATTTATAATTTCTAAAGATTAAATCAATTTTTTATATTTTAGGGGGGTCAAATTGAAATTTTACATTTACTAATTTAATATTAATTTTAAAGAGATCATATGGAAAAATTTTCATTTTAAGGGAGGCCGGGGCCCCTGCCACCCATAGTTTCGCCACTGGTTATAGTCTCATTGTAATAATATTCAATTTAACTATTACAACAGATAATCAATTAACATGTTTTTTTTTTCTCATTGATACTAAAATAGAGGTATTAATGAAATTTCTGAGCCCAATCCTAAACTTGACTTAACCCGGAATGCTCAAATGACTCATTTCTTTATTTAAAAAAATATTTTTTAAAAATTTAATTATAAGAATATATAAACATAAACTTAAATTATTTTTTTATATTTTTTTAATTTTGTAAACAAAAAATCAGAGCGAACTTCAAATTATGATTTATTCATTCAGAATTCACGTTTTTTAAACTAACATGACTTCAAATCATTTTATTAAGAGAACAATGAATTAGACCAAATCGAATTAATTTGAGATTTAAAACTTAAAATTAACCTCACAGCTATGCAAAAAAAATTTTAAGACCTTTTTAAATATGTGGTGCATTTACTTACAATTAATATAAAACTTACGTGGTGATAAAATTAAATATTATAACAATATGTTGCACTTAACAAAAGAAAGGTAAACCTACATGTCAAAAGTAAAGATTAAAGAACTATAATCATTAAATTAATAATAATCTTAATAATAAAATATTAAAAAAGACAGCATTAAAGGTGATTGGTCCCCTTTTATTGCAAAATGGCCAACCAAGTGATTAGCAAACAGCGCAGCATCGAATCAATCAAAGGGATCCCATGCACGTCATCACATGTTTGCTTGGCTGGTCACCACCCAAATTTAGGGTTTAAACCTTAATATTTTCCGACTTAAATCTAAAAACATCATCTCTTAAAAGCTAACTCAATCATCACGCATTTTATTCCATTTAATGATTTCCTTTATCATCTCGATAAATTTTAAACCTTAATCTTTACCCGATTTATTGGTTTAATCATTAATTTAAGTGTTAAATATCAATTCGAATATGATGTAAAATATTTATACTCATTATTATTTAAGTTTTTTGAAGAATTGATATAACCCTCAATCGAGTTACTGTCTCGATTAGGAAAATTATGAAAATATTTTTTTATAATTAAAATAAGTTATATTATTCGAGAGTATTTTAGTTTTTTTATTTTTAATAAATAAATATGCATATTGTGAGGTTTAAATCCGAACCAATTGCATTAGTAAAACATTTGATTTACCACTCAACTAAAACTTTGTTTTTATAATTTTATTATTCACGCTTTATTAATTCCATCAATTGTATATATTTACTTACTATTATTTAAGTTTCTAATTGAGTTGGTATAATATGATTTCTAATAATAATATATTTCATTGAGTTTGTGTCACAAGTGTTAACTCGACACCGACTCAAGATTAATGACAACACGATGATAAACGATTTAATCTATTTTTTTAATTTTAATATTGTACATATTTAATGTGTTATTATTAATTAGTTTCGAACCATATATTTCATTATTTATTGTATGTTATTTTTAAACATACATTTATGTTCTAAAATTGTGATTTTCAGATACATATGCATGTGATAGGATTTCTAATATTTATAACAGTAAAGTAGTTTGTAAATATGAGTGCACTTATTATATAGACAGCTTGGATATAGTGTGTTAAAAAAAACATGTGAATAAAATTTAGGGTAAATTACACTAATAGTCACTCAATTATTAATAAATTTCTTTTTAGTCTCCTAACTATAAAAAATTTGACCATTAATTTTTTATTTTATCAGTTCAATTGAATAAATTATTAAAAATTTAAAAAAATTAAAAACATAAAAAATCAATTTAACTTTCTAATTTGATCGAGAGTCTACAAACTTAACCTCTTATTATTAACTGGTACTCTAATAAATTTTTTATCTAACCGATTAAATCGATCTAATTTCGAAATCAATCCGGTTATCCAGATTGATTGCGGATTAATAAATAAGGTATAAAAAGATTTTGTTTTTTTTCTTAAGACAAAATTAATCCGTTGGAAAACGACAAGACACACCTGGGATTCTTCACGCCAGCTCATCAATTTCAGGTCCCTGTTTTTTTCCCCAAACGGCGCAAAGCCTTTCAATATCGTCAAACCAATCAATGCTGGTGGTGGGGCCCCTACTCTTTCCCGTCACTACATGACATGGTGTTAGTTCCCAGCATTTATGCCTTAAATCCACTCCACGTCGTCGTATCTCACTTGCCCATACACGGGGCATACTTTAACCGCTTTACCTGTCGGCATAAAATTATTTCCCTTCAATTAAATTTTTAGATTTAAAAAAGAAAAACCATCACGAATTTATTAGTTTTTTTATATTAATTTTAGATTTTTTATGGTTAATTTTTAAATAAAAAATATAATGATAAATTTAATTTCTATGTTTATTTTTCTTTCATTTTAGCTTTAATTCTCTTTCCCGGATCAATTTAATGGTAGATTTTAAAATTTAGTTAAATTATTTTTTTAAACGAGAAATTAATAAAATTATTAAAATTTTAACAGTTTTAATGTGACAACTCATGTGACAGACTTCATTGATAATGTGAATTTTTTTTAAATTATAAATTTTTGTAAACTTTTTAAAATTTTATGAAGTATAAGTGGTTATCACACCAACAACCATATCATTATCCTTAAAAATTTAACGATTTAGTCAATTCTTTTACAGAAAAAATATTAAAATTTAAAAATTAAAACCCAAAATAACAAAAAATATATAAAATACAATATTTTATACTTTTTTAAAATATTTATTTTTAAATCATAAAAAAATTAAAATTAACTATAACTTTTTTCTTTTTGGCCACAATGTCTCTCTCTAACCCATAAATAAGAGGATAACATACTTCAACACACCCGAACTTACGCCCTCTTAAATTAACAATAATATCCATACGAACTAAATTAAAACTCAACCAGTAAAATTAACTCTAACATTGGATTTGGAGGAAAGAAACCGACCACGGATTCTAATAAAATTTTATTTCTGGATATCGTTTTTTTTTCTTCAGTCCCACCTATACTTACACTCTACAACACATTTGTCTCTTTTCAGAACATACCAACCGTTGGATGGAATAAATCGAAGATAAGTATCCAAAATCAACGGCAAATGGATCACTATTTGCGCACTTTGTGCAGTATATAAAACTGCATACTGATATTAAATGAATTTATATCATTTAAAGCTAACGTTACTAAATATTATAGAGATAATTGAAAATTTTCTAGACTTATCCATTACCAAATTATTATCATTTTTCTTTTTCCTTTCACAAATTGTACACCTATAAGCTTTAATTATGGCGGAGGAAACGAAGAAGGAGGTTGCGGCTGAAACGCCCGTGGCTCCGACGCCGGCAGTGGAAGCTCCAACGCCGGTAGCGGAGGATCTCAAAGCTGATTCCAAGAAAACAACCGTAGCTCCACCGCCAGCTGAGGAAAAATCCGATGAATCGAAGGCTCTTGCCGTCGTTGAGAGTAAGCTTTGTTCGCCATCGCCACTCATCTTTTTTATGATTAAACGTTTTTCTTTCAATTTTATATATTATAATAACGATACTTTTCATATAATCCAAAATTCCATCATCTTTTTAGTTCATTAAATGTGTAATCAATTTAAATTATCTTTAAAAAACAGAGCTTAAGACTGTTTAGTATGAAGTTATACATTGAATCGCTTTCTCTAGTGTCAATTTAATTCAAATTGAGACAAAATGTTAGTCAATTTCTTCTTAGTTACAATTAAAATAGCTATCAGATCGCTTCGTTGTAAATTTTGAATTTTGAAATTGAGAGTCAACATAGCTCGGCTCGTTAGTGATTAGTAAGGGTGAAACAAGTTGAGTCGAGCTCCGATACTAGTAAGCTCGAAATAGGGACGAAGGTAAAAAATTTGTTGGAAGTAGGAATTAAATTTCATATTTTTATAAAAATTAAAATGCATTTTGTTATTTTAATAACTTATATCTTTTGAATATTTTAAAAAATTAAATTAAAATTTTATTATTTCAGTGAAAGGTGTAATTTTACCATGTACTAATTCAAATTTTAGGTAGTCAAAGCCCCTACCAGCCACCTTAGTGTCGCCCCAAGCTCGAACTCAATTGAACATCTATTTTAAAACTCAAGTTCGGCTCAAAATATTATTAAGCTAGACTTGATAATTAAACTTAGGGTTAATAATATATATTAAGACTCAATTTAATAATATAAAAATATTTAAAACATATATTAAAATATATATTAAAATGAAAAATTTGATAAGATTCACGAGCCATTCGAGTCAAGTATTACTGAGCTCGAATTTAACTTTATCAATAGCTTGAGTTATTTAAACTTATCTCAATAATTACTAAATAGAGTCCAAGTCAAATCCAAATAACTTGACATCAGTATTTCATTTACACTCATATTTTTTAGCATTTAATAAGCATTAAGAATAGCCAAAGTCTCATCATCACCTTTAGTCTTCTACCAACTTAAATACATGCTTAGAAAAACAGATTGAGAAACACTTAATTTATGAATAAATTAATTGAATTTCCACTTCAAAAATGAAAACTAGACCCCTAAGGAAAGTAGTTTTCTAGAAGTAGAATCCTACTTTTGAAGCTAGGCTTTTTTTTATGGGATGACCTTTTCTTTTCTCCTTTTAATTCATCAAAATTCATTAATGTTATGAAAGGGATACTTCTGTTATAGGTTTTTTTTTTTAAAATCAAAATTCTTTTCTCAAATCTACTAATATAATTAGGCTGGCAAAGTGATTTATTATATATATATATATATATGATCTTTTTGTGAACATTGTTCTTCAATTTGTTTATCATGTGGCATTTATTAACCATTATGGCTGCTTTAATTTATTTTTTTGAGGTAAAATATTAAAGTTGGATAAAGTTGCTTTGATGCTACACCCTGTCTTATTTATTTGCTTTTAAGATTGCATAAACAAACTTCAATTGCAATGTCATATATATATAACTTCTCTATATATAGAAATCCCATAAATTTTCCCAGTTTTGTTGATAGTTTTAGAGAAAGTTTTACTATATATTCTTCTTCAACCTGAGTTTTCTTTTTCCTCCATGGACTCAAAGAGTGAGCTTACATTTTAATTCAAATGATGCACCATTTTCCAATATCATTTGCATAAGCTAATTGTCATCATTCTTCTAGTAGTTCCAACATTTTTTTTATTTTCATTTTGACAGAAGCCCCTGAGCCAGCACCAAAGAACAGTTCAACTGGATCACATGATAGAGGTATACTTCTTCTTCTTTTTTTAATCTATCAATATTACAAGCCCCGAATGAAATTAACTCAAATCAAACTAACTAGCAGACTGAAGAACCCACACATTTATATTAGGTGATTCTAACTGAATTCTCAAAGTTCCCTAGGCTTCATTAGGGTAGAGGTATACCTTATTTGAGGCAATCATTATCATCAGATTTTCGAACATTTTCGAGGCCACTGTGACCGAATTTGATATTCTCTTGTGTTCGTATTATCTTTTACTGTTATTTTTTCACATAGTCTCCATAGAGAATACGAAAAGAGGATATTTAAGAAGAATCACTTTTTTTTTTGGTATTCAGATGTTGCTCTTGCGGATCTTGAAAAAGAAAAAAAGTTGTCATTCATTAAGGCATGGGAAGATAGTGAAAAAACCAAAGCTGAGAACAAGTAAGGCTCAAAACTCTCTTTGATTAGCTATATATTTTAGCATAATTAAAGTATTCTTTTAAGTTCGAGACCCTTTCGAATTGCATTAAATTGAAAAATATGAACTCGTGTATGAATTCTCCCCTTGAAAAGATAGAAGTTTTCTTTATAGTTTTAACTTTTCATAATCTTCCATATAGTGTTCCATTGCTGTAAATATTCTGGTCAAATTATGGTTTTGGTCCTTTTACTATGCTCAAAATTGGATTTAATCTATGTACTTTAATTTAGCATAATTTAGTCTTAATTAGTTAGTTTAGATAGTTAATGATTTTGGTTAAAATCTTTACCCCTTCCAATAAAAAAATCCCTGTTGGCATAATGAGTTGGAACTTGGAAGGGTGCTTTAAAAAAAGACTTCATCTCATCATTTTAACAGTAACAATTACCATTGTTAACTATTTGGACTAACTGATAATATTATAAAATAGGAGAATCAAATTATGTCAAATTAAGTATAATGACTAAATCTCACATTTGAGCATAATAGAGGTACCAAAATCATAATTTTAATTAAATATTCTATCTCTATGTGGAGCTTATTTGCTAAATAGTTTGTCAACATTACTGAAATTTATGAATAGGGCCCAGAAAAAGCTCTCTGCTATTGTAGCATGGGAGAACAGCAAGAAAGCAGCTCTTGAAGCAAAACTCAAAAAAATTGAGGTATTTTTCCCCATTCTTGCTCGATTTTCTGGATAAAAAAAGGCTGAACATTCGAGATTTGTGTTTGTCATATGATAAAAATGGAACTTACTCGTATCGAACACACATTCATATCATATTCTCGGTAACTTTAACGTGTCCGAGTATCGACAGGAACAATTGGAAAAGAAGAAAGCCGAGTACGCCGAGACAATGAAGAACAAGGTAGCTTCAATTCACAAGGAAGCAGAAGAAAAGAGAGCAATGGTCGAAGCCAAACGTGGAGAAGAGGTTCTCAAGGCCGAAGAAATGGCTGCTAAATACCGTGCGACCGGACAAAGTCCGAAAAAGCTCCTTGGGTGTTTCTGAAAATTTCTCGTCCGGTTTTGAAATGAATTTCATTAAAACTTGTTTGCTTGCAAACACTTTTTTTTTTCTTTTTCCTTGTTTGTAACTCCATGTTTTCAATTGTGGTTATCTATCTTGTTTGTTTCTATGTTGTTTTTGTGTCTTGAACAATGTGGAAGAAGGACATCATTACAAATTATGTATTATTGGATGTGTTGTTATAGGAATACAATTTTATTTTATTGTTCTTTGAGGACAACTTTTTTAAGGTTTTTCTAATTTGGGTTATGATCGAGATTACTTAGTTGATTTGGTTCTGTTAATTCAATTTTGATTTTGGGTCGGTCAGTTAAAACAAGCTAAGTTGGTCGGTTATCGGTTTTTATATCAAACATTAATGATCGAATTATCTGAAGCCCATATCTATTATAGTATTGTCCAAACTCAAATAAATATATCAATGATTCAAAATCAAAACTTCAAATCCAATTATTTGAATTATTTGAATAAGTAACTTGAAAGGATTCGAACTGTTATTTGAAGCGGCTAGAACCTTAAATTTTTTAAATTTGTAATAATCCGACTTGAAATGCTCAATCATTAAATTCAATTTTGATTCGAATCTAAATGATTCAATAATTTAAAATTGGAGTTAATTTTATTCAAATTGACTCATTTCAAAACCAATATAATTTGTTGAATTAAAATGTCTAAAATTAGGTAAGAAGCATGAGAGAAAACTTGTTCTCAAGGATGCTACGAAGCTGAATGACAAGATTCTCTTTCTTAAAAGTGAAAGAATTGTGTTTTATGTTCATTCTAAAATAATTTATCAATTGAAGCTTGCAACTTTTGCTGCATCAATAGAGTTGTTGATTAGATGGCTAATAATGTTGATCGATTTTTCAGATGTATCTTCCCCTGTGAGGCTATTAACTATGGCTTCCTTTGGATTTAAACAGAGCTTTAATACGATATAATTTGAATACTTTCTCACAAATCAAGTTAAAATTTTTTTATATATTTTTAAAACTTTATATAATTTCTTTTAAATTATTAAGTGATTGACATGACGCAATCTTAAAATACCTTAAGGGAATCTAAGTTCAAGGATTAAATTAAGAAAATTTGTCAAGTTCCAAGACTAATGTCACCACAAATAGTTTATGGACCAAATTTTAAAAAAAAAACTTACCAAGTTTAATGATTGAATATTGCTTTATCCCTATAACAATAACATCCACATTTACCATTTTAGATTATCTTTTTTTTTTCTTGGGTAAATCATACCTAATGTCTCTAAACTATTAGTAAGTTTACGTTTTGGTCACTCAACTTCAAAAAAAATACAAAATGGTGAATGAACTATTCATAAGTTTTCATTTAAGTCATTGGGCAGTTAAAATCGCTATTGTATGGCCTTCTTTGCTTGGACCACCTTAACCAATCGAAAACTCTCTTTTTTCCCATCTTTTTTACAATTAAGTTTATTTTCATAAAACAACTTTAAATGTCATAAATCTGTGAACCAAAATTCAAACAGCTTTTTTCTCCGATCTTCAACACTGACTGTCAGATCAACTTGGATTGAATGTATGTTCTTATACTTGTCGATGGGTATTAATCCACCGTACCAATTGTTAAATCATCGTCTAGAGCTTACTAGTCAAACTTAAAAGACTTAACAATCCAATAACTTAAATAAAAACTTTCGAATAGTTTAGTGACTATTTTGTAACTTTTTGAAATTGAATGACTAAAACATAAACTTACTAATAGTTTAATGACATTGGGTGTAGTTTTTTTTTTTCATTCCTCAAATGGATAAGGAAATTACTTAATGGCCTAACTCAACAAAAAAAAGAAATTGACGCGCCAATTGCATGATACAACGTCAGTTTCAGTGGGTCCCGCCGTTGGTCTGGACTTTTAAATTTTGGTGGTAGTTGATCGTTATCCTCAACGTGGATAAAAACATTGTCAAGTTTCACCTACATTAAAAGCACGTGTAACACACAGCCCAATCAAATCGCTTCCCTTACTAACACTCCGTGAACTACACGCTCATGTTTCTTCATTAGTCGCCGCGAAATCTCAGTTTTAGTTTAAATTACCATATTTAATTAACAAAAGGCTTTATTGTTCAATTAGTTCCTAAACTATACTCTAATTATTATGTTAGTCCTTAAAATTATTTTTTTGGTAAAGATTAATCCTAAACTATCAATTTTGTCAAAGTTTAAAAAAAGTGATATCACCCAATAAGAACATGACACACGACATATCCTTATTGGGTGCCTTGCATTTTTTTAGGTAAAATGGGACAAAATTAATAATTTAGGGACAACTCCTGATAAAAAAAACTTTTAAGGACCAATCTGAGAATTGGATATAGTTTAGGGTCCAATTTATGAATAAAGCCAAAAAGGGAATTTAGCTTTATTTTTGGTTGTTCAAACAATGACATCCCAATCCTTAATTCCCACTTTTCTACATTTGTGAACTCACTTCTTTTGAAAACCCTAAATTTCTAAGCATAATCAGCTTCTTTCTCATCAACATTCAGGTAATTTTCATAATCAGCATAACACTTTTAATGAGCTTTTTTTTATTGCTTAAATTGAATAATTTCTGTTATTGTTTTACATTTTAGTAATTTTCTGTCTTTTAATTGCTGTTCTTAGATTTGATTATAGTACTAATAGCAGTTTTGAAATGGGGGGATTATGGTGTTTGAAAGGAAATTGGGTTTTTTTTTTTTAAATCAATTATGCAAAATTGTAAAAAATGTATCATTGTTACATGAAGAACTAATGTTAATGGTAGCACTTTTTAGGATTTTGTATGAAGTGATCATTGAGAGATGACTACAATATCATTAGTAGCTGGGAATTGTGGAAGAGGAAGAGGATATGAAGATGGGAGGTTTGAATTCAGGTCAAATTTATATCTTGGGAAAGATTTTTTGGCTAGTGACTTGTTTAATAATAATCCATTTCGAAGAAGAGCAAATGGGTGTTTGTCAAAAGCTTTAAAAGGTTTCGAGAATGGAAACGGGAGGAGGTTTCGGGTTATTGCGAGAGTTAAGAAAGGGAAGAAGCATGATTACCCTTGGCCGGATAATATTGACCTGGATATCAAAGACGGGCACTTGACTTACTTGTCTCATTTCAAGCCTTTGGCTGAGAAACCGAAACCGGTGACCTTACCATTTGAGAAGCCATTGGTTGATCTTGAGAAAAAGATTATCGAGGTGAGTTGTTTTTCATTGGTTTCCATTTGATTTGTTTAATAGAACATGTTGTTTCAACATTCATTATGTGTGTTAAGCTACATGATGAGGATTCATTTGAGAGTGAAAACCCGAACCGGGGACTAATGTTCAACTGTATCGTGTTATGTCAATGCGGAGCAATTTTGATTTCCTCATTCCATGATATTCTAGGTGTTTGTAAAGCACAAAATTGAGACGTAGAGTCTCTCTAGATTCTAATAAATTTTTTATTTTGCTCGCTATAATTTCGGACAGGTATGCAGAATGGCTGATGAAACTGGTCTGGATTTTACTGATCAAATTGGTGCTTTGGAAAACAAGTATCAACAGGTTGGCATATAAAGTAATACCTTCACCCTAAGTGTTGGAAATCATCAATGAAGTTCTCATCTATTCCATTAAATACAAGGTTATGGCTATAAATAGAATATTAAGTGACCTCAAAAGGGTGCCTAAGGATACTTGCTCGCAAAACCTGAGTTTTAATATTTGATCACTGGTATAGTAACTTTTGTCATTTATTAAATGTGGTAACTCTGAATTCTATGTTTTCATGTAGTTGTCGAAATGTAGGCATGCATTCCTTTGTCTTAGGCTCCTAGTTTATCAATTGTATTAGTGAGAAATTCATTGATTCGTGCCAAGTAATCTTTGCATAGGCCATTTTCGGTTGTTTAAACGTTCTGCTAAACTTGCAATCCACCTTTACTTTTCAATGACATCCCTTTTGCCATGTCTATAACTTTTTAATCTGTTCTAAACATCAGGCTCTGAAAGATTTATACACACATTTGACACCTATTCAACGCCTGGCCATTGCTCGACATCCCAACAGACCAACAGCTCTTGATCATATATTGAATATCACAGAGAAGGTATTTCAACAGTATGAAACTTTTATGTGTTTATGCACCTAAAAGAATATGAAGTTATTTTCTTACAGTCTTGCTCTTTTACTATCTTATAGTGGGTGGAACTCCATGGAGATCGTGCTGGCTATGATGATCCAGCCATGGTAACTGGTATAGGAACCATGGATGGTAAGAGCTACATGTTTATAGGCCAGCAGAAAGGTAGGAATACAAAGGAGAACATTTTTCGCAATTTTGCAATGCCGACTCCCCATGGGTACGTTTCAAGGATCTTTTATTTGAACAAGTAACTTGAAGGTTCAGCTTGTATAGGTAACAGGGATGTGATTGTAGCCCTGATATTCAAGAAAGTCTATTCAAAATAGTTTTGAATCTTATCTACTCATATGAAAGTTCTTTCTGCAAGCAGATATCGGAAGGCTTTGCGAATGATGAAGTATGCTGATCATCATGGTCTTCCTATCATAACATTTGTTGACACTCCGGGGGCTTATGCTGATCTTAAATCGGAGGAACTTGGTCAAGTGCGTTGAACTAGCTTCTAATGTTGGAAATCGTGATATTACCTACTCTGTATTCGGAAACACCTAGTTCATATAATAACATGACCCATTTCATGTTTTTTACCCTATACAGGGGGAAGCAATTGCACACAACCTGAGGACCATGTTTGGCCTTAAAGTGCCAATTGTAACGGTTGTCGTTGGTGAAGGTGGTTCTGGTGGGGCTTTGGCCATTGCTTGTCCCAATAAATTGTTTATGCTCGAGAACTCCGTTCTATACGTTGCAAGGTGGGATCAGTTCCTTCTTTTCGCTCAGAAAATAACTAACTGAAGATTATGATGCATGAAGTTATTAACTCGAATACAAACATAACTAATCCTTCCAAGTTTAAAAAAATGCTTTACATGTTAATTTGAGTTTTTAGTTTTTAAAGCAACAGAAATATCAGCTTATTGCCAAACTACTCGTACTTCTACACCATTTTGTATAACTTCTGTTTCTCGAATTGGTCTTAACTGACAATAGACATATTCACAGCTATATTTTCTATACTTTTAATGTGGTCTTTGGCTTGTCATGTACTCGTGTTTTTATTTATCGATGAACTCTGAAATACGTGTTGCTTTTGACTCTGGTTCTCTTAGCCCTGAAGCATGTGCTGCTATACTATGGAAATCTTCCCAAGCAGCTCCTAAGGTAAGTGATTTCTTATACGATGGTTGAAATGAGAACCGTTTTTATGTCATTAGTGATGTTTCATACTTGTATAGGCAGCTGAAAAACTGAGGATAACAGCTCAAGAACATTACAAGCGCAAAATTGCCGATGGTATCATCCCCGTAAGCATCTTCAAGATATAAAGTTTTATACTGTTTCTCAAGCCTTCCGGTCAAGTAAAATGTCTGTGGCTGTTTTTTTTTTTTTCAATTTTTCCAATATTTGTTTGATTTATAGGAACCTCTTGGAGGCGCACATGCTGATCCTGTATGGACTTCCCAACAAATTAGATTTGCAATCACTCGGGCCATGGATGTAAGTAATGACAACCGGAAATTCTGCTTTAGTTGCAGGATTGATTTGGCTACTATATTTCTTTTTCTTTTCCTTTAGTTGATTTCCGAGTTGTTGGGAACTTACAATGTCGTTCAAATGAACATAGGAACTAACAAAAATGGATACGGAAGAGTTGCTTCGTCATCGTATGCTTAAATTTCGATCAATTGGAGGTTTCCAAGAAGGCAAGCCCGTGGAACCTGAAAGAAAACGAAACATGAAGCCTTCGGATGCTAGCATGTTAAATGCTGCAGATATAGAATCAGATCTTGAGAAGTTAAAGAAGAATATCTTGGAGGCTAAGGTACCTTCCGATCCTATCACGGACCAAGCAATAGAAAAACTTAAGCAGGATGTTGACAACGAGGTCACGAGAGCGTTTATTTCAATGGGATTGCAAGAGAAGCTTGAATCACTTAAGTTGGAGTTATCCCGAGCCTCTGATAATCAGACCCTTAATCGTAATTTGAAGGTGAAGGTGGATAAACTTATGCAAGAATTTAAGCAAAATTTGTCGAGACCAGGGACCTATCTTGGTTTAAAACAAAAGCTTGAAAAGCTAAGCATGGTTAGCAGACTCATTGAGCAGAAAGAGAAAGGTGAGAAACTGAAAGCCGAGGTTAATCAGAAGATTCCATCCGAGATCAAAGAAAAGTTGGAACAATTGCAAACCGCTCAGGCGAACTTATCGAAAGGAGATCCACTCGATGAAGATTTGGTGGCCGAGGCAGTAAAAGCTAAGAAAGAACTGATTGAAGTTTTGAAGTCAGCAAACTTGGAAATTGTTGGAGTGGCAAAGAGAAAGGCCGCTGCGGAACTACAAGAGAAGATCGTAAACGTGAAGAAAGAGATTGATGGAGAGATCGAAAGGGTAATCGATGTTGCCGGTCTTCATGGAAAAATCGAAGAATTGAAAGCGGAGATGGCGATAGACTCTAGTTCACCAAAGGTAGAAAAATTACAAGCAGAGATCAAGGAGGAGATTCGTACCTCCTTGGATGACACAGCATTGAAACAGAAGGTTGAGAATCTAAGAAGAGAATTTGCAACATCCTCAGAAGAAGTTATCGACGATAAAGTTATCGCTGAAAATGGAAGATGGTGAAAAACACAACATCTTACATATTATAGAGTAAGGGTGTGATTTCATGTTGCAGATCAGGATATATACAATAAGTATTTTTTTTACATTAAAAATGCTATCCTTTGGCATATGGTGTTGTCTTATTTTTTGTTTTTATTTTATGTTAATTGAATAGTTTTGTATGTTGAAGAACTTAAACAATGATGCAATGTAACGAGTAAAAATGTTAACCCTTTTTAAGGGTATTCATTTTGATTTTTTTGAGATCACTCTCTGTCGGGAGCCTTTAATAAGTTGTACTGTTATCGATTAAAGTTTTGTCTCTTGATTTGTGAAGAATTCAAGTGTGTGAGGTTGCTTGAAAAGGCGGCATATTCAACAAAATGGGAGCGCCTTGTCAGATTGGACCGTGCATGGCAAATAGCCACCTACCAAGGGATGTAAGCATCCGCGCTTGGTAGGGTTTGAACCCAAGCCCTTAAATGATATCAATGAGCATTTATGCTACCACTTGATTTACTACTCCCTCCAGCTATAGGTCGGAGGTTCAAACCTTCCAAGCACGGATGCTCACGTCCACTTGGAAGTTGACACTTGATTGTGCACCTCGCATGTTTTGATCTGATGATATGCTCTCGCTCTATTGACCCTCCACCTCTTAAAGCAAACTAAGGCATTCAAGCTCGAGTTGTAAGATAAAACCTTAATTAGGGTTAATTCTGACCTGCAATGCACCATGCATGGTCCAATCCAATGGGTTGCTCCTGCTCTATTGAACTCGCATGGTCGAGAAATTTTTTTAAGGAGGTAGAATTGAATTGTAATTTTTTGAGAGGTTGTATTAATTTATGATTTCTATCATTTTCTAAGAGATTAAATATAATTTTTTTCATTTTGAGGGCCAAAACACAATTTTATCATATATATGAATTTATAATTTCATCAATTTTAAGGGGATAGAATTTCAATTTTCATGGGGGGCCAAGGAACTTACCTGTACAGCCTCGAGGTTCTTCACAAAGTTGAAAAACAAAACCTCAAGTGGAGACAATTCCAACCCTCGCAAAGTCGAAAGACAAAACTTTAATAGGAGACAATTCCGACCTATTGAGGAGTCCAACTTTGAATGAATAATACTTTAGTCATTTTTTTTTGAAGGAGTCCATTATAACTATTTTTAAAAGGTCCCAAATTGCATATAAAATCAAGAGAAAAAAAAAAGAATCGGAAATTATTCAAAGTATATATTATCAATTGATCATGCAAGTTGTTCGAATCATCAAATACATAGAAATCAATCCAATCCAAAAAAGAACATTCAGTTTTTGATGAGATGGTCTGCCACTCAATCAAACTGGTTTCATTTGCAAAAGCTCTAAAAGATCATCGTCATGGTGGTAGGAAATTATAAAAGAACCAAATGGTGTGTGTTTCAATTATCAGATGCCTCTTTGGATTCTTCATCAGCAGCACTTTCCTCCGGTTCGGCACGAGTTTCCACATTCTCAGACGACGATGCCGTCGAATTGTTCCTTCTATGGGTAGCAGCTTGAAGAACGTGGTTATAGTTTCCTTTCACCATGAAAAGTTGAGCGAAATGGTGCTTGCAATATAAGACACCGTCGAGAGCAGCATAAGATGAGTGTGTCAGTGGGCAGCCACCGTGGGCGCACCTAAAACATGTCTTGTGGAAACATTCACCTTCCATAGTAACCTGTCCTCCCCAACAATGTCGACCATAGTTAATAGCAACAACAAAAAGAAAAAAAAAATGAAACATAAGATACATAAAAAACAATGAATACAAAATTTACCTTTTCCAACGGGTACACTGTTTTCTCGCAAGCTGCACACTTGTCTAGGGTTCCAGAAAACAGGGATGAAAGTTTGCTGGGAGTCCTATTCTGTACATGTTAAACAAATATGTGAATAGGGATGGCAAAAGATTCTTGGCATATATATATAAGATGAAAGACAAGTAATCTATTGATAGAGTGGTGGACCCTTAATTCCAGTGGGTGGTGATGAAACCCGACATGTATATATATATATATATATAAAGCAAGGAAGACATACCAGTTCAGTAGGCCTGGTCCCTGCAAAAGTGATCATCAAAGAAGATTATTATTGTTAGCCATGGCCATCCAGGCTAAATTTTAAAAAATGATGGAATAAGGAAAAGAAAGTGGAAAAACACACAAGAAAATGGGCATTCTTTTAAAAAAAATTCAACCTGTTTGAAAATTCTTGCTGAAATTCCCAGATTCCTTAAACAGTTGCTCAAAATGAGGCTTGCAATACAGTATTCCATCCATCCAAGAATAAGTGGTCATCTATCAATCCAACAAAAAAAAGGGTTAATTTCATCAAACATCCTCAAAAGAGTAAATATGTTTTTCACTCCCTTTGAAATTATAAACCAACTTGATGGTAAAATTGCACATTGACCCTAAAACAATTTCCTCACTTTACTTACCTGAAGGTTACCCTTACAATGGCTGCATTTGAAACAAGTTTTATGGTATGGCACTCCTTCGAGTGTCATCATATCGACCACATGGACAGTCTTGTCGCAAGCCTTGCACTTGTCCAAAGTTCCAGTGAATGCCATTTTTTGTCGAAGTTGTTTATTTATGTTATTTTATTTCAGCAACAGATCAAAGGAACGGTGGGACAAGAGAAAGAAGAAAAAACACACAGCAGCTTGCCCCCGTTTGTTGGAATTAACCTCGGACAAATGAAGGACAAATAAGAATTGCCCTATTCCTCTGTTTTTATAAAAACTGTTCATATATTCAGAGATTAAAACTGCCATTCCATTTTTGTTGATTGAAAGACACGTGATTGGATGTCCCAATCTTTTGGAATGTTTGATTTTGGTCCTAAATTTGGACTGAATTTGTTTGTGTTTCATTGGAGAAGAGAAAAATGTGGGTTTGAGTTTTGAACATTTCAAAGGGGGAGGGGATCAATAATCAGAGCCATCCAATTGATAATAATAAGGGATGAATTCAGTATTTTTATTTTATTTTGGTCCTTGAATTTTTTTTGTCCAACTTAATTTTGAAATTTATAGCATTTTTCAACTTGGTCATTGAACTTGAATTCTGTTAAATTGTGCCACATTTTCATATTTTGATGAAATCCAAATCCAAATCCAAAAATAAAATTGAAAAAAATTGTCAAATCCTGAAATGAATGTGGACTAAAATAATTTTAAGGACCAAGTTTTAAAAAAATACCGAAGTTCGGGAAATAATAACCCGAGATAGCAAAATTTTATGGGGAGAGGGATTTTTGGATTGTCAATAATAAGAACCACTCAAATAATAATAATAATAATAATAATAAGGGATAAAGTAATATTTAGTCCTTGAACTTGGACAATTTTTCCAATCTTGGTTTTTTAACTCTTTTTCTGCTTACATTAGTCTCAAAACTTGCAGCTTTTCTCAATTTGATTTTTGAACTTGGATCCCGTTAAGGTATGATAATGTGACATACATTATTACATTTTAAGGGTATCCAAATTTAGGGATTAATTAAAAAATATTATCCGACAAAAATATTCAAAGACCAAATTGAAAAAAAAATCAAGTTTAGGGGCTAAATGTTGATTTATCCCTAATAATAACCCGAGATTTGAAAATGGGGGGTTATAAAAAATAACGATATGTTAAAAAAGGTAAAAATACGCAGTTAGTCCTGTACTTTAGTAGAATTTGAGTTTTAATCCCTAAAAGTTAAAAAATAAATCCTCATATTTATCTTCAAAATCTTTTAGCTTGGCATGTTTCATTTCCATCAATCATAAATTATGTCATATAAAAGAAATCTAATCAACATATTAAATTAACAAATTTTGATGAAAAATATCAAAAGCATCAATCATCATATTATGATTTTAGATCAAAAAAGTAAAAACACTTTATTTTTAATTTTTAAAATAAACAAATTAAAACTCAAATTTTTTCTTAAAGTACATGGCATCTTTTAAGTTAATAATAATAAACCAAATCTAAAATCGAAATATTCAAGACCAAAGTTCAAGAAATTTCTATTATTGAAATTTAAATAACTATAATTAAATTTTAAAAAAGTACATCTAAAAATAAAAATGAGAATTATAAATTTGGGTTCAAATTTAAAAAGTACACATAAACCAATTATTTATACTCTAGACCTGAACTAATTTATTTATTTCATCTTTCGTATTTTTACCGACTTAAGTATCAGAATGCTTTGATGCAAGCATGATAGACAACAATTAGAAAATATTGAGATGGAGGGGGAACATTCCAGTCCCCATTTCGATTGTCGAATTCAAATGCGTGATGTCACGTTATATTGTCGAAGTTAACTTACTTCTTTTATCATATCATTTAGAGCTTAATTATCATTCATATCAAACCAATCATCCATTTCAATTACAATCTTACTTTCATAGAGTATAATAATTTAATTCATCGAGTTACAAGGTGATACTAAGTCAATTTAGGAGTTGGGACTCGAATCCAAGCCCAATTATCAAGTTTCAATGTTGTGTCTCGAGACAAGCTTTCATTTATTTTAGGTAATTTTGCTTTGAGATTAAACTGTCTCGAGACCAACCTCCTTTATTTTTATTATTATTTTAGCTTTGATGTTTGAATGTCTCGAGACAAGGGGTTCTCTCGAGACCTAGAGTAGGGCTAAACTAATTTAGCTTCGAAGTTTACTTGTCTCAAGGCTTAAATAGGATTGTCTCGAGAGTAGCTTGCCAAGTCTCGAGACACTAAGCATGTATGCCAAAATACAAGGTAAATTTTGTTCTCATGGTCTCAAGACATGTTCATGTTGTCTCGAGACTTAATGTTAAAATAACTCTAAATGCACATTTTCAAGTAACCAAACCATACTAAATGGTACATTAAATATACCTAAACTTTACATCAAAATAAGAACATCAATTTAACACATACAAACACAGCCAAACATCATCAAATTATAACCATCAACACATCACCAACTAATTCACATCATCAAAACTTATATAAACTAACATAATTATCTACTAATTAAAGATTAAAATTTATCTTATAAAACCTTATAGGCCAAGTACTAAAAATACCAAAATGACCACTTAAGCAACATGCCCAAAACAACCTAGGTACATGCCATTTTAATACTAACACATATATAAATACAAAAGCAATAATAAGGCATGTTTCGAGCTAAGTTGTTGAGTTGGATGCTTGATCATTTAAAATCGACATCTACTCACATTCGATACTTGGGCACGGAACAAACATAACCTTGTGCTGAGTACTAAATACTTGGTGATTCTAATATAATTCAAATACATTGTGTTAAGAATAAACTAAAGTAAGTATAAATGACAAATATCCTTTACATCAATGTATACTACTTTTAACTTATCAAATCATTTTCCAACTTGCTTCTCCATTTCACGTTTCAATATCAACTTCAATGCTTATTCATTTTGGCCCCTATTATTCGACAATAGACATTAGGTCAAATACCCAGATATATATAACGAATAAGTCCACGACTATCTATAAATTGGGATTGTCTTACTCTACCATCCTGGGTTACCCAACAATGATGGTTTTAATAATTGTCTGTACTATTTATTCTGCCATCCCAGATTGCCCAGCAATGATAACTAATAAATCACTATATCAATGACCCTATGGAATGTCAATTATATCCAAACTACGACTAACATCGTTTAATGGGGCATTATCATCATAATTATTATTGTAACATATGTCATCACAATACAAATGTCTCAACATTTATATACATATCAAACATAATTTCGAACATTTTCCACATATTTCAACTATCACCATATTGAATCCATCATTCAAAGTAGGGAAAAGATACTATGTATATTCATGTTTGATTATAACAATCAAATTAATCTATGTAAGCAAATTGAAACTAAATTATAAAAGCACAAACCAGAAGCGACTATTCGTTAATAGTTTTAGCTTCTCCCTTGTCCCGAGAATGTTCTACATCATCTTTAGCTATAAAAATTAAACTCGATTATAGAAACACATTAATCACACAATTCAAACATAATCCAGAACTATATAGATATGATTGCATTTTATTCACTTTGGTCCTATATGCATTAATATTCGAATTACTCGTAACTTTTGATTTTCCTTACCGAATTGAAAACCAATTTCACATTTTTTTTACTAAAAACCTCTAGTTTTCAACTCATGATAATGTTTTCTAATAATTTTTAATTTATTCAATTTAGTCCCTAACATCAAAAAATTAACTATATAAATTTAAGCTGGACTCAAGCTTAATTTAACTCTTTTTACTATAAATTTAACCTATTTCACCATAATCTCATTTCATACTAACTTAATTGATTTAATTACTAGCTAATTCTACTTCTTATTCCAGTGTTTAACTTATGACTTCCTCGTTTCAACTTCCCAAACATCTCAACCTAAAATTTTCAGTCCGAAGCTAACTTTTCCAACACCACAAAAATCGGGTCATTAGAGAAGGAGCTAAGTTATTTTACTGGTTGACCAATTCGTCATTACCAATAGCAAATTAAATTCGTTTCAAAGCATGATGGAAACATAAGAGTTGAGCAATAGTAAAAGAAAAAGATTGAGAAGTTGGAATGTGAAAATGGAAGTGGTTCAAAACAGTGGGCAGAGACGTCAGTCTGGAAAAATAATGAAGTTGGAGAATCCTACGGCAATTGATGATGAAGAGAAAGACAATAGGATGTCCCAAAACAACCCTCACCGGAGCCATGATCATGATAAGTTGGAACACTAGAGGGACGGGACAACCTCTAACTTTGAGTTACATCCGCTCCCTACCAACCTGATTTTGTATTCCTCAAATAGACTAGAAAATCCTTAAATTATATGTTGCTACTAGGTAATCGTTTAGGTTTTAATGGATGTTTAGGAGTAGGAACTAATTTTCCCAAAAATCATTGAGATATTTTAAAATTTTTTTTAATTTAATCAAATTTTCTAATTGAATAAGTCACATGACCACTTAATTTAATTTCACATGAGTAACTAGACTCAATTAAATTATTTCTAAAGTTGTAGAAATTTTTTTTTGATTCAAATACAGTCTAATCGAGTTTTTGTTGAGCTAGTAGAGGGACTAACCAAACACAAACAATTAGGCTCGAGCAATTGCAATTATGTCCAGAAGTATCGTTCCGATAATTCACAATTTACTTAATCATGAAGTTAATCCATAAGAAGTTTCATGATTAAAAACTTAAGTATACTCTTTACGAAAGCAATTCATCCAACTGTTTTGTCCAATGACCTCGTCATGTGTGTGTTACCCTCATATGATATTCTTAATTCTTTTGAGTTAAATTTGTTCATTTAATACAATCTTATTTTATCTTATTGTCATCATTATGTCTTCTTAATGATTAATATTATTACTGTCAACTAATGACTGTGATAAATTGCTTCTTCGAGTACAAGAAACTCGTGGTCACATTCTATATTTATCAATCCACACAATGTCAATGAGAGAATATCGTTAACACTTTAATCAAGCTATAAATTCCATTGTTGCTAGTAAAGTCGTGCCATATACAAGTCATGTACCCAACATATTGGCTATCGGCTCAATCACCTAGCACATGAGTTATATACGCATGGTCAGTGACTAACTTAAGATTTAGGTAAGTCACATCATTAACATCACAAACGAATTTAGAATTAATTCAACTTGGGTTCAGTCTAATGTATTATTATTCCAATGAGTACATTTATGTTTTTACCTATGGAGTCAATTGCTCCGATAACCAAGACTAGTCATCTCCCTAATTGGAATTATAAAAAACATAATAATCCTTTTATGTATTTGAATCAAATGCTCATTTTAATTTTTTTACGAGATTATAGACTAATTTAGATTATCTACTAAGTAAATTATCTTTCTCATAATGTAAACATTCTTATCGTGCCACTTATCATCAATTTAAACTTAGACAATCAATGAGCTAATATTTGATTGTCACAAGTTCATTATGTATGTAAAACATGAAAGATATGATAGTGAAATATGAAATTAACTTTATTTATTTATCAATCGTTCAAATATATAGAAAATAGTTATATGTTTACTGTAATATGGACACATTTTCCAACAATGACATGATTGAATTAGCAAATTATTTGCTCTATATATGAATAGTTGATATGGAATTGATTATGCCTTAAGGTTGAGAGGTTGAATTGTATAATATTGAGTGGTTGGTTTAGGTAATTATATGTTTGAATTGAGTTTGTTTGACATGGTTGAAAGGTATCATATTTGTAATAGGTTGAAAGATGCCATTTGGATGTTGGTCTAAAAAAAATGAATAGGTACCAAATTGTTAAATTGTTAAGATAGAGGCAATGTTGCGGCCTCGAGATTTTGATGTCGCAACATGGGCCAACAATGAGTGATATCCTGACATCGACTTGCTTGAAGTCGCAACGTGATTCACTGTTTGATGATGTTGCGACGTAGAGGTTATGAAGTCGTGAGATCCATCCAGAACTTTGAAAAGTTTACAATTTGGTTTTAAATCACCCACGAGTTAATAAAAGAATTTTTGTAAGCTCGTGTGAGGCTGGAAATGATTAAATAAAGTAATGTGAATGTAATTTATATTTAATTGTATGGACGATGATTATATAATGCTTATATGATGTTAGTTTCACTGATAATGGTTGTGACATTTCATAGTTTGGACTCAACGATCGAGTCAAGTATGAGGTATTGAGTAAGGAATCACGTAGCAAAGGACAAACCCAATGCGATGAGTTGAAAATATAAATGAAAGTAAAAAAAAAAAGATATAAAGGAAATGATCCGTAGTACATCTATTGGCTAATGGAAATATGAAAGTCCTTTTTTTGAAAAAAGCATGAAACCAAGATGGAAATTCACTCCAAATGATAATTTTTTGATAAGATCAACCTATTTTGGAGAGTGCAAGGATAGAATGAGACATGGCACGAGGCAAAATAATGTACAGATTAATGAAAGAGATTGGAAATTATTGTGGTCGAGCAAATTACCTTTTACAGTTACCATTTTCCTCTGGAAAATTCTAAATATTTTACCGTGTAAATTGGAAATCCAGAAATAGGTTCAAGTGGTGGACACAGGGTGATACGAGTCTCAAAGGCCCAACCCAAGCCCAAACAAGAAGACAAACCATGCTTACTTGAAAATCAGGCCAAATTGTCAAAGTGGCCCAATTTGTAAAGTTTTATTTTTTTTAAATACTTAGTTTAAATTTTTATGTAAATATTCAGTCCAAGAGGCCCAATTAAAAGCCCTTAGCCGAATTTCCATTTAAAATTAAAATAATTAGGAGTTTGTTTAGTTTTAGTTTTCTAATTAGATTAGGAAAATATTTGAAAAGCCTATATAAAGGCTTGGCCAGCCACCTTGTTATTAACTTCTCAATTATATTAAAATTTTAGATTTGTTTAAGTGCAGAATTCTCTTTGAGTTTTTTCTCCAAGAATTCTCTCTTGGGTTTTCTTTAGAAGTTGTTTTAACAATATTTTGATTGTGGGAGCCATCTTCAGCCTTCTTCTTGCCATTGATATTCTTTGGAGGAGAGATTAGAGCCGTTTGAAGGGAGTTGTGAGATCTTTCGGGATTTCAAGGCTTCTTAGGACTTTTCTTTTATTTACTTGCTGTCAATTTCTTTTCTTTATTTCTGCTTGTGCCGAATCTTTATCTAATTTATTTGCTGTTCTTATTGTGTTTCCAGCCTTTTTCTATCTTAAAGAATCGGCCAAAAATCCCCAATTTCTAGGGTTCTTGCTGATTCATCCATACTCTTTTTGGGTGAAATTAGATTACCGAAATTTGGGGGAAACTATCTTGGTGTTCAATTGGACAGAATCACAATCTCCTTTAGGGTTTCAAGAACCCTTATTAACACTTATTTCTATTCTCAATTTGATTCTTTGCTGTTTTGGGGATTTTATTTCAGATCTGGAAATTCAAAGTTCTAATATTTTAATTTTCTGTTTCGTTTCAGATCTGATTGTTTAGGGTTTTCGTAGGAGTTTCCCGTGACTTGGCAACTCAATCTTGGTCCACGCATAACCCCGTATCATTTGGTATCAGATTTTGGGCGTTTTGGGTGTTCTTGGTTGATTTCTAAACTGATCTCAATTTTTTAAAGCAAAAATAGCAGTTTTACCCAGAAAAATCTTTCAAAAAAAATTCATTTGAGTGGGTAAACGTTGTCCAGTTGATCTGAAATTTCACATACATATTTGTAGCACTGTGATTGAATATAAAAAAATTTACTCCAGCAAAAAAATCAGTCAAAAAAGTCAAAAAATTGAAAAAAGATGAAATCCAAGAAAAATTTTAAAAAATATTCAGCGGGTTGAGTTTGGTGCCCAAACTTTCTAGATCAAAAATTCAATATTTAAGGACATTCCAGATTTAATTTGGTGATTTTTAGAGATCGGGAACACCTCGAACGAAGTTGTCAAGTTACTCTGCAGTTTTCGGGTTTTCTGTTTTCAGCAATTTTTATTGATTCTTAGCTGTAGGTTTTCATTTTTTTGCCTTTATTTTTCCTTTACACTATCTAACACCTTCTTGTTTCTTGTGTTAGTAGGATTTTTAAAGTGTGCACAATTCTTCCTCGGTGCAACACAAATCAATTGGTGTCTCGTCCGTTTTTGGCATCCTAGTGCAAATTAGGATTCTTTGGTAGTTCGGTTCATACACTCTCTAATTGATTGATATAAACTCTACTAAAGAACTAACAAGCCTGAATTCTACCTCATTGAGAATTTGATTTTCTTTTTGAGTGATTAACGGTGAGGTTTGCTAACTTTTATTTTTGAGTGTTGAGTGTTTATTTTTTGCAGATTTTTAGAAAATGTCTAAAGATGACCATAATGATACACTTATGAAAGTCCAACAACAGTAAGACGGACATGCTGCCGCAATCACACAAATAAATGTTACACTTCAAGCATTGAATACTACTTTGAATGAGGTACGATTGAATCAAGATCCTCAATATCGAGATCCAATTAAAGACGATGTGGATAACCAGCCTCCTGCTCATAGGCGCACTCCTCGGCGTGTCCCTAGAAATGATTATGATCTTTATGATCATGGACAACCCTCTTTGGCAAAACCAAAGAGCGAGCAGCAACGAGAACATCTCTTTCATACTCGCTGCCATGTACAAGGTAAGCTTTGTAGAGTTATTATTGATGGTGAAAGTTGCTCGAACGTAGCCAGCACGACGATGGTGGAAAAGCTTTGCTTAACCACTACTAAGCATCCATGACCTCATCAACTACAAGGACTTAGCAACGAAGGCCAATTTAAGGTCACTCAACAAGTGCGCATCGCCTTTTCTATCGGTAAGTATCAAGATGAAGTCGTGTGCGACATAGTACCTATTCAAGCCTGCCATTTGTTGCTAGGAGAACCATGGCAACTAGATCGAAAGGTCATTCACGATGGTCGTACCAATAGGTATTCTTTCAAGCATCAAGGAAGTAAAATCACCTTAGTGCCGCTTACTCCGGAACAAGTCTATGAGGACCAAATCAAACTGAAAAATTCTGTTGTTAAAACAAGTGAGAAAAAAGAAAAAGAGAATGAAAAATAGCAAAAAGAGATTGAGACTGAAAAGGAATGTGAAACATAAAAGAAAAGTGAAAAAGAAATTGAAGAAAGAAGAGAAAATAAGTTAGAAAAAGAAACAAAAGAAAAAGACAAGGAAAGGGTAGTGAGGAATGCTTCCACTAATCAATATATGAATTTTTCTTGTGTTGTTACTTTTCAGGTTCCCAAAAGACCGAAATATAACTTTCAACTTCAATACCTCTCAAATGAAAGACGCTTTCATACAATCAACATAGGCAAAGATGAAATCCAACCACATGAGCCTGAAGGTAAGCGAGGTAAGGAAATTTTAGCAACCAAGTCCCGTACAGATTTGAAAATATTTGATAAAACTTTTGGTGACTTAGTTCTTAAAAGATCCCCTCATTTTGATCCAATTAATTGTTATTCTTTGATTGTGGTTGATAAAGTCATTACGAAAGGAAGCGTGAGTTGTTATTTTCTTAATTTGCCTTGTGTAAAATCCTCGAATTTGTGCAAACCTATTTTGGAAAATACTTTCTATTATTTTGATACTTGGT
This sequence comes from Gossypium hirsutum, assembly GCF_007990345.1. Taxonomy (NCBI): domain Eukaryota; kingdom Viridiplantae; phylum Streptophyta; class Magnoliopsida; order Malvales; family Malvaceae; genus Gossypium; species Gossypium hirsutum. Next base: position 39,828,616 of record NC_053448.1, on the reverse strand, counting down.
TTTTGAATAAGGTAACGAGCTTTGCCGAGTTTGTTTTCAATTTATATTCGTGTCTTAAACAATTTCTATGGTTATACATAAAGTTTGAGTTCCATTTGACAAATGTTAACTCAACAACGGAGCTTCGACTACACTATGCCCCCGATGAGCGAAGGTTTGTATTAAATGAAAAAGGTAAAATCGACCCTTATTCTTCTGCTTATAAAGGTAAGATGCTTGAAACTTTTGAAACACCTTTGTACTCCGCGGATAGTGACAAAGATCGTGTTGATAATTTAATTTTTGTAAAACACTTAGATCGAAACGTGCTTGACTATCCTATTTTATCTATTGAAGATCTATCTGTTTTAATGATTGATAAAAAGATTATTGTTTTTGATGCATGTGTGAGTGAATCTATAGTCCGTCGATTAATGCATGGTATGATTGTGCAACTCTATAAACCGTGTGAATCTTTTCAAATACCTGCTTGTGACGATTATGTTTACCATTTGATTTATTACTCGCAATTTATTCATGGTTTGTGGAAACAATTTGAGACGACTGAATGCCTTAAAACATGTCCATCTTTGTTTCGAATATTTGACGAGGCATTGTCGAGTAAATTAGCTTGTTTGTATGGTAATCTGAATCTGTCAATTTGCATGCGTTATACTTGTTTTGTTATGCTTATGATTGGGCTACAGGTTTGTTTGTATTGCTATTTACTAACTCATGGCTATTCTTTTCAGTGGATTCAATGGCCATTAGTCCCATTCGATCGAGGAAAGTCGAGTCCATTTGATTTTTCAGATTCGAGGACGAATCTTTTTGAGGAAGGGGGGAATGATACGAGTCTCAAAGGCCCAACCCAAGCCCAAACAAGAAGACAAACCATGCTTACTTGAAAATCAGGCCAAATTGTCAAAGTGACCCAATTTGTAAAGTTTTATTTTTTTTAAATACTTAGTTTAAATTTTTATGTAAATATTCAGCCCAAGAGGCCCAATTAAAAGCCCTTGGCCGAATTTCCATTTAAAATTAAAATAATTAGGAGCTTGTTTAGTTTTAGTTTTCTAATTAGATTAGGAAAATATTTGAAAAGCCTATATAAAGGCTTGGCCGGCCACCTTGTTATTAACTTCTCAATTATATTAAAATTTCAGATTTGTTTAAGTGCAGAATTCTCTTTGAGTTTTTTCTCCAAGAATTCTCTCTTGGGTTTTCTTTAGAAGTTGTTTTAACAATCTTTTGATTGTGGGAGCCATCTTCAGCCTTCTTCTTGCCATTAATATTCTTTGGAGGGGAGATTAGAGCCGTTTGAAGGGAGTTGTGAGATCTTTCGGGATTTCAAGGCTTCTTAGGACTTTTCTTTTATTTGCTTGCTGTCAATTCATTTTCTTTATTTATGCTTGTGCTGAATCTTTATCTAATTTATTTGTTGTTCTTATTGTGTTTCCAGCCTTTTTCTATCTTAAAGAATCGGCCAAAAATCCCCAATTTCTAGGGTTCTTGCTGATTCATCCATACTCTTTTTGGGTGAAATTAGATTGCTGAGATTTGGGGAAAACTATCTTGGTGTTCAATTGGGCAGAATCGTAATCTCCTTTAGGGTTTCAAGAACCCTTATTAACACTTATTTCTATTCTCAATTTGATTCTTTGTTGTTTTGGGGATTTTATTTCAAATTTGGAAATTCAAAGTTCTAATATTTTAATTTTCTGTTTCATTTCAGATCTGATTGTTTAGGGTTTTCGTAGGAGTTTCCCGTGACTTAGCAACTCGATCTTGGTCCGCGCGCAACCCCGTATCACAGGGTGTGCTATATGCCATGGAGAAAGAGAGGACATGGAGTACCTTTTTCACAATTACACCTTTGTGAGAGTAATTTGGCTTGGGTCTAAGCTGGGAATTACATCAGATAGACTTAGTGTGAATTCTCTACAAGAGTGGGTCTTGGAAGAGAAATATTTACAAAATTTACCTCTATCTTATGAAACATATAAATCCATAGAAATAAAGCCATTTTTGAAGTAAAATTCCTAAATCTGGTTGGTGTGATCAATCTTGCTTTAGAACAGACAAATCAGACAATTAGAGCTTATGAGAATTGGATTGACCTAAAGGCTAAAAGACAGGTTAGGTTGGACATGAAACTTGAAAATGCTCCAGCATCGGGTTTTAACATCTTCATTGGATGGAAAAGAGGTAATTCAAAGGTCGATATGGTCATCTTATTCCAAACACCCGAGTTTAGAACAAGGGAAGTCATCCATGAATGTCTCGATCAGGTACATGGAGTCAATGACAAACTGCTAATTGCTCGATTTTGTTCTGATACCATCTAGTCGTATGGGTATTACTTCAACAACTTTTTGGACTAAGGATAAATTCTTAAGAGCAAATTTTGAAGGTAAAAAGGTCTATATAAAGTGAAAAATTCAACCTATTTAGGAGGACATCATAGTTTTGTGGAGTCTTTTTAAGTCATATTGGTATAGGTAGCATTTATGCTAAAGCCTTGAATTGGGTCGATAAATAGGCAACAAGATTGCTTCAAGGTGGGTTTGGATGAGCGGTGGGGTGCGGTGCGTTTAGCTTATTTTTTATCTCATGTTACAGTATCGTTACAATATCTAATCTTACTGCCCTTGTTTTTTTTTATACTAACCACAGATAAATGCACCGCCCATCCAAACCCACCCTTAATCATGTTAGTTGTTTAGTTTTCTCTGCCATTGTTCATGCTTTCTTTGATATTTGATTCATGTATTAAAAAAATATACCCACAAAGCTTTATATCTATATTGAACATACATCCCACCTCCAACTTGGGACTATTTGTTGGATCGCCGGCACCCTTATGGCGCAGCGAAAAATAAAAATCCGGCGATCCTAACCAGGGATCCATGTGTGAGGAACGAATCGGGGTGAAAGAGGTTGCGAAATTACCTAATGTTTATTCAGAGTAGACAGCAACACCTCAACAACGAGTAGTCTGATCTGCTGTCGAACCAAACCGCAATCTATCGTGATTCTGGCCTCTACGTAATCCACCCAGTTGACTACAAACGGAAGGAATCCCCAAAACAGTTTTGAGAGTTATTTTTCTTTGACGGCTGCTAGACTCAAACAAAGAAAAACGGGATTATATATATCCTTTTGTTTTAAGGTTTTTTTTAAGAATTAAATAAATATAATAATATTTTAATTTGAAAATTATAATTACATTAATTATAATATAAGTTCGGTAAACCATATATTTATTTGAATTCTTATTCTAACCAAATTCATGTCCTCACTATACGTACAACAGCCTTGTACATAATGTGTTGGAAATTTGATTACCTATAATTAATTTAATTCAAGTGACCCCAAAAACAATACCAACTATGGTTTATTCCGTTCATTTCAACTATAGGGTGTGACTCTGTAGGTTCTTGTAACGTTAGCAGTAACACTAGAACGATTCTAATGCTACAAACAATGAGTGGCATCTAGCAATGCATCATTGCTACCTAAGTCACAAGAGATCATGATTCGACATAACCTTTTTATGATTAACCTTTTATGCAATAATCCTTAAGTCCTTTATCTCTGGATTGGACACAAGTCATGGAATAGTCACACTTGCATTGTCCATTCCATGTTCATTGATATCTTAAGTAGACTACGATATACAAATAAGTATGACATCTAATATCAACTTATTTGAGCATGGCCATGCATTTCTAGTCTCACTTAATCAAGTGGCCTAAGATATTACTCCCATTATGTAGGAGGGACTTATCCTATATCGACCAACCATATCCCTCTACATAGATTGAGGTATATCCAACATCAGTCTTTATAGAACAACCAGTTACGGTGTACGTTTGACTGTATCAAAATATACAACTCACGATGTTGGGATTATGATGATCTCAAGTCTGAGGATCATATAAATATTAATCATTATGAGTAATGTCGTGACAATTACATAATAATCCAAGAAACATACTTATAACGGGTCAGTCCAATATGTTGTTCTCTAACACACATATTCATGTAATGATTCTGACATTCCATATCAATGACAACTCTTTATCATCAATCAACTACACGTTAGTCTTAATGCATTATCGTTGTCCTATCCAACAATAATACTTGACTAAGGAACTTTTAAGAATAATCATATTATTCTCAGGACATTATTATAAAACAATTTATTTATATACACAGAAAAGAAACTGAAATAATAATGGTAACACCTTATATTAATAAACATGATAAATCAAGTATGTTATTACAACCATCTCATGATTGATCTTTGGGCATACTCTAACACTATTATCATGTGCAAATTACCCTCAAACTCAATCCATAGTGGAAAATACATCATCAATATTAAATCAAATTATTTTAAATCAATTTTAATAAATGGTTTGGATTCCAAGCAAATAAAACATAATTTTACATTTACATTTTGCATAAAAAAATAAGTCTACTTATTCAACATAAAAATTTAATTTATTTTTTTAAAATATATACAATTTAATCAAAATCAAAGTCTTATATATACATTTAAACCACAATTAAAACTGTGTATAATTACACAAATAAAAGTTTACGTATCAATTTACACATTAGCTAAAAGTTCATGTATAATTTTTATATTTATCCCTTATAGTTAATATAATTTTTGTTCACCAACTTAGTAATTAAGTATATTTTAGTACTTGTATTTTTTATGGACTATGATCTCTAAATTTAGTAACTAGATTCACTTTGAGTCTTAATATTGGATTTTATAAAAGTGTGGTTGAAATTTACAAAAATATATTTTTCAATTTCAAGTAATGATGTAACACAATTTCAAGCGCAACATCATTAAATTTTTACGAATTTCAAGTTTGGAGATTAAAGCTCGGAAAAATTGCAAAGCTCATATACTAAAATGGATAAAAAATCACTTTTTTCAAAATCGAGCTAAAATATGGGGTTAGACCGATTAGCTTGAGAATCAATTGAGTTGGTTGATTGGACCAATTGGATCGGACTAAAAAATTAATTGAGCTAGAGGTTGAATTGATTTTTTTATTTTTATTTAATTAACCCAAACAAATTAATCGGACAAAAAACTGATAATCTAACAAGTTAGAAGATCAATCCAATTACCGAAAACATTAAAAAGATACCAATATCAAAATAAATCTATTCAAGAGCCAAAAAAAAACACTAATAATAATTATTAGTATTAAAAAACGTGAAAGTAAGAGTTGAAACCAAAAGCTTAATAACATCAATGGAGGGAGAGGCGTGGAGCGAGCGGCTCTTGGCAGCCAGATGGGGGCGAATGAACGAGGCTCACTTTCAGTCCTTGGCTCTACGCTCCTCCCAACCCGCACCAGAGGCCGTGACCATTCAAATAATGACTCACAAGCAACGACAAATAAAGAATCCGTAGCTTCCACGCGTGGTTGACGCGACTGCATATGATATCACCACTGGAATATCCAAAGAGCATATAAAATCAAGTCACCCTCAACAAAAAAAATAGGGTAAATTGCCCAAGGTTGCTAAATCATTAGTAAATTTATATTTAGATCATTTAACTTTAAAAAATTATAAAATAATTATTAAAATATTCGAAAGTTTTCATTTAAGTCACCGAATTAGTCGAAATTTTATTTAAGTCACTGGAATGTTAATTTTTTTTTTAAAGTTGGGCTAGTGTACTCTAAATGACAATTTGGCGATTGATATGATAGATTGGTATCTATCGATGAGTAGAAAAATATACTTTAGATCCAAGTCGATTTGACAATCAATATCGGGGATCAGAGAAAAAATTTGTTTGGATTTTAGTTCGTAGATTCGTGAATTTAAAGTTGTTTCATGAAAAAAATTGAATTGTAAAGAGGAAAAAGAATGAGAGCTTTCGATTGCTGCAAATGGTGTAAATATAGAAGGCCATACAATAATGATTTAACAGCGCAACGACTTAAATGAAAACTTTCGAATAATTTAGTGATAATTTTGTAATTTTTTGAAGTTGAGTGACCAAAATGTAAGTTTATTAATAGTTTGGTGACCTTAGATGTAATTTACCACCAAGAGACCAAATCTACAAAATTAAAACTTGTTTTAATAATTTCCAAATAAAAAAACAAAATTTATCCACCAATCATCTAATTTCCTCGTGTATATATTATTTTCCCTCCTCCCTTTCCTACTTCCCAAACAGAAAAAAAAAATAGAGGGAAAAGATTAAAAATCAAAGAAAAAAAAAGTAAAATTAACTCGTGAATTTCATAATTGGAAAAGCAAAAAAAGGCCACGTTGATTTGTTTATCAGTTGTGTCATTTTCTGCTTCTTCTTTTTTTTGGCTTTTTAGTCATAAGATTTTCCTCTCAAACTCCGCCTCTCTCCTACATTTCCGCCGTTTCTTTGATCGGTCAGTTCGCTTTCTCTTCATTTTCTTTTTTACTTATTATTTTTATTCAGTACCGATTTTATGTATATGTTATATTGTATGAGTATAAACTGTGAAGTATGTACTGATTTTGCTGTTCTAGGGTTACTAGCGTGGATTCTTTAATATTTTGTTTTTTGTTTTTATTGCTCTAGGTGTTTGATAAAAGGTCAATTAGAGTTCTTGAAATGCGTTGCTAAGAATAAAGATCGGTGTGGTGAAGAAAGATGGATTTCGCTTGTAGTTTTAAGCGTCCTATGGTATTTCATGGTGGTGAAGGGAGTAGTAGTAGTTCTAGGATGCTGGATCCGTTATGTCCTAGGTTTAAATGTAGGAATTTGAGTTACAGTGTTGTTGATCCCACGATTGGATCCAAAACTCGGTGTTTGAAGAAAATGAGGAAAAGTATGGCTTATGGTGGTTGTTTAAGTTCGAATTTGGTTTTTGGGGGGAAAGTTAACCGTCATTTGTGCAGTGCGTACTCTAGTAGGTCGTTGTTTTACGCTTTGCGTGATGTGTCGAAAGTAAGAGGAGTTAGGTTGTGTTGTCAAGGTAATGATTCGTTGGCTTATGCTGATGGGAATGGTCGGAATGTGGAATTTGCAGAGAGTGGTGATGGGAGTTCGAGTGGTACTGTATCGAATGGTTTGGAAGAAGAAGATAGAAATCTAAATGGTGAAGTGGAAACACCTAGTCTGGATGACTTGAGGGAAGTGTTGCAGAAGGCGATTAAGGAATTGGAAGTGGCACGTCTTAACAGTAGGATGTTTGAGGAAAAGGCTCTGAAAATATCAGAAGCAGCTATAGCTTTGAAGGACGAAGCAGCCAATGCTTGGAATGATGTTAATGGCACACTTAATATGAGTCAAGATATTGTGAACGATGAGTGCGTTGCTAAAGAGGCTGTTCAAAAGGCAATGATGGCATTATCTTTAGCTGAGGCAAGGCTTCAGGTGACAGCAGACTCATCTGAATCTCTGAAAAAGGGAAATGATTCCCCAGAAAGTTCTGGAGAGAGTGATGTGGAAATTGATATTAGGGAAGATAATGGAGCAGCATTGACTGCACAAAATGAGATTAGAGAATGTAAGGAGAAGTTAGAAAATTGTGAAGTGGAGTTAAGGCACTTGCAGAGTAAAAAGGAGGAGTTGCAGAAAGAAGCAGATAGATTGAATGAGGTTGCAGAGAAAGCACAGATGGATGCATTGAAAGCTGAGGAAGAAGTTGCAAACATCATGCTTTTAGCTGAGCAAGCTGTTGCTTTTGAATTGGAAGCTACACAGCATGTGAATGATGCAGAGATAGCTCTGCAAAAAGCTGAAAAGTCTCTTTCTAATTTGATTGTTGAGACTGTTGAGCAGCAGGTTTCGGCCGAAGAGACTGTTATTGAGGAGGAGACCAGTCCCGGGGGTCCTAATGATGTTTTTGTTGAAAGAGAAAGGGATGCTTTGATTAATGGTGGCATGGTGGTTGCTGAGCCTACAGCAGACATCATATCTGGTAAAGCTAGAAAAAGTTCTGAAGCTATCAAACAATTTGATGATCTAAGTGATCATGAGAACGGAATCCCGGGTTTAGATTCTCCAAAAGAAGCTGAAATTGAAGCAGAAAAGTCAAAAAGTGTTCAATCAAAGAAGTCGGAATCTCAGAAGGAGCTGACAAGGGAGACTTCACCCCCTAATTCCTCAAAGTCGTTGTTGAAGAAATCTTCACGTTTCTTCCCTGCATCATTTTTTTCCTTCACTGATGATGGGACAGAGTTCACACCATCGTCAGTCGCCCAGAGTCTTTTGGAGTCCGCAAGGAAACAAATTCCTAAACTGGTAGTAGGAGTACTGCTCTTGGGAGCTGGGTATGTTTTTGAATATTACTACTGTATTATATTAACTAAATTAGTTATATCTCCTCTAAAATTCCTGTATATGTCTTTGCTGAGCGTTAATTTCTCCTTCATGACCGAAATGGCATGTTCTGTTAAAACAAGATGTTTTTCTTTTGGAATGCTATGCCTATTTCTTCTCCGATCAAACGTTTAGATCTAGTGAATTCACTGCTTGACTATAATAAAAAAAACGGATCAACTCCTCTGGAAGGAACCATTTTATTGAGTTTGTGTTTTATCAGTTTATTACTTTTTTATAAGATTCAATGCCTGCAAAAATGATTGCCTGCCTTTGATCACAGGGTTGCCTTCTATGCTAATCAGGCAGAGAGGAGAGCTCAGTTGATGCAGCAGCCAGATGTCATAACTACTAGTATAGATGACATTTCCTTAAATGCAAAACCTCTGATGCGACAAATGAAGAAAATTCCTAAAAAACTAAAAGAACTAGTTGCTTTTCTTCCGCATCAAGAGGTATCTGATCCTACACCATTTATTAGTTTCTCCATTTGTTTCTTTTGATTGTAATCATACTGAATATAGCAGCTTGTCAGAAGCTTATTTCAATCTTTGAATTTCTCAGATGAATGAGGAGGAGGCTTCTCTCTTTGATGTGTTGTGGTTACTTCTTGCAAGCGTAATATTTGTGCCTATATTTCAGAAAATTCCTGGAGGTGACTAAACTCTCTATCCTTTAGCTCATTTCAGTATGTAGCATCGAGTCGGCGTTCTTAAAAAACGCATGATCTTTTGTCAATATGAACTTTTGCAAAGACTTTTGGTGCTCATGTTTGAATTCTCTATTTTCTTTTTATGATGTTTCCTCATAGTCTGGAGAAAACAATGTTTTTTCTCTTTCCTGCTCCTTACCATTATTTGTTCTATTTTTCCTTTACTGATGTTTTTCTTCTAACTGCTCCAATTTTTAGGCAGTCCCGTTCTTGGATATTTGGCTGCTGGCATCTTGATTGGACCTTATGGTCTTTCCATAATCCGTCATGTGCATGGGACCAAAGCAATTGCTGAATTTGGAGTTGTTTTCTTGCTATTCAATATTGGCCTTGAGGTGGAGTTTATTTTATACATCCATAATTGCAGCTTTACATTGAATTCTATCATTATAAGATGATACTAAACATGTACCCATATCTTGCCTTTTGCAGTTATCCGTCGAAAGGTTAAGTTCCATGAAGAAATATGTTTTTGGATTAGGCTCTGCGCAGGTGATTGAGAAAATAAATTTTCTGTTACTGTCACATATGTTTTGAAAGTTCTTTTAACTTATACTTTTATGTGATGCAGGTCCTTGTGACTGCAGTTGTAGTTGGCTTGGTTGCTCATTTTGTTGCTGGGCAGCCTGGTCCAGCTGCAATTGTGATTGGGAATGGCCTGGCATTATCTTCAACTGCTGTTGTCTTGCAGGTAATTAACATAGGCACATTCTGCTTCAGATGTTATTAATTGACATTGTATTATTATTACTCTTGCACATCCTGAAGGACACAAATTTTAGCAAGCTTGCTAGGGCAAAAGATTCAAATTTTATTTTTGTTTAATATTTATAAACATCTATTTTCCTCTTATATTCCTCTGCGACCTCTTAAAATCTTTAGAAATTAGAAGATAACTTGGTTTCTTGCGATTGTCTTCACAAATCTACCTAATAGGTTTAGTAATAGCATGAATGTGACCTGATTGTATCAAACTCTTGTCATTTGTTTTATTTTTTATATTTTTTGTTCTTTTACAATAACATACCTACCACAGAAGATAAAGAGACCTCATGGCTCCATTATGTGGTCTTATAATTGATATTGTCTTCATTTGCAGGTATTACAGGAGCGAGGTGAGAGTACTTCGCGCCATGGACGTGCTACATTTTCAGTCCTACTTTTTCAGGTTGTCCTAGGATCTTGAGAAAAGGGATTGACTTCAGGAGGCATTTTTTATGAATTGAATTTTGCAGTCAGTGATAGTAGTTCTTTATTCAGTTATTATACAAATGAATGTCTTGATAACTGATACGTGTATGCCTGCTACCTTTTGTCCCTTTCTTCTTCTTCTTATTTTTAAATCTTCTTTCGCAATCTTCATGTTTTAAACAGACATATTTACTGTTGAAGTAAGCAAAGATGAAATTAGTTATCTACTCAATGCAACATGGTAATCGCCTATTAAGCCATCTTGCTCCCATAGTACTAAAAATGCTTTATGAATGATCCGACTAAATTGGCAATTAGGACATAATAATACCTGCTTGATATGTTTGGAATCCTCCCTCGTTAGTCTTTTGAAGTTCACTTTGACATTTAGTTCATTTGGATGGTTTTGGTTGTGAATTTTTATTGATTAATATCTCTTCTTTCCAGGACTTGGCTGTTGTTGTTTTGCTTATACTCATACCTCTTATCTCACCAAATTCATCAAAAGGAGGGGTAATCTTCTAAATTCTAATATATCCATTTTTTGCTTTTCCTTTTTATTCCTCATTTAACCTTGAATATTCTAATTGGCTTTGCTTTGATAGTATGTCATTCACATACATCTATGTTCTTTATTCTGATACTTGCATTAATCATTAAGTTTTTTTGGGGCTCAAATTTTGATGAATGAACCATAAAGCTCTCTTGGGGCTTGGGTTTTGATGAGTGATTTTCCTAAGCTTCTATTAGTAGAAAGCTGTCTGCTCCTTCATCTCCTTGGGTTTCTTAATAGCTGTTTATGTTTATTTCTTTGCAGCATACTCCACTAGTTTGCTTTAAGGGAGCATGTGCTTTCCCCAAAATCTTTTCTTTTGTTATTTGATGGTTGCCTCCATAAATGGTTCTAATGAACTTCTAAGGAAGTATTTTGGAAACATTTGCAAGTGGAAATATTTAGGGAAAAACATGAAAGAACTTTGATGGCTAAGGCAAGTTAAGGAGAAGTGAAATTTGCCCCTTGTCTGGTTTATCTGCCACATTCTTGTTATCGCTGCTGATACTTCCACATTTTATATTTGCACTTTTGAGTTATGTAACTTTTTTGGTTTTCAGGTTGGTTTTAGAGCCATTGCTGAAGCTCTTGGACTGGCTGCTGTTAAGGCAGCAGTTGCCATTTCTGCCATTATTGCTGGGGGACGGTTGGTAAGTTTTATGTCTAAGACATTCATAAATTATGGCCTCAGGTTTGGACATTAAATTTTTATTGTTTTACTTTATCTTAACTTATCCTGTAATATTTGACTGATTAAAAAAATTGCAAATTGTCTATTAAGAGCGTTCAAATATAACCTGGTTGGATGTACGTGGTATCATTCTAGTGGAGCTAACTGATTGTTTGTGAGAGCTTTGTTATACATATAAGAAATGCATCTACTAGTCTGATAGTATTGACTCATAAATCATAACAAAAAAGAAAGGTATTTGACTCATAGATGCAATTTACCCGCAATCTTCAGAATCTACTAAGGTTGTTGATACCTGTGCTTGACTCTGAAAATGGATAATGCTTCAGAAACGCAGCAGCTGCTGATTTTTGTATACTTTTGTCCTTTCTTGCAGTTGCTTCGACCAATTTATAAGCAAATAGCAGAAAATCAAAATGCAGAAATATTCTCAGCCAATACCCTCCTTGTTATTCTAGGGACAAGTCTCCTTACTGCTAGGGTACGAAAACTATACATTCTTGTCAAATTTTCTTTTTCTTCTGTTGTAGTAATAATACCTTAGATCCTTCATTTTGTTTTTACTCTTCTGGTTGAACAGGCTGGACTTTCCATGGCATTGGGAGCATTTCTAGCTGGTTTGCTTCTTGCAGAGACTGAATTCTCTTTGCAGGTTGAGTCAGATATTGCTCCATATCGTGGCCTCTTATTGGGTCTCTTCTTCATGACGGTGGGTACTTTATTTGGTGGCCTCTCCATTTTGGATGACTAGAGTGTCTGTTCATTGAATTACTTTCTTGCTTCAGTTGTAGTTGTATCTGGTGCTCATTTCTTATGAAGGCCATTTAGATAGTGTTTGGAAAGCCATCTACTAATTGGGTTTGTGTGTAATTGCTTGTAATTACACAAGGGTGGCATGTCCAAACGTATCCTTAGTGTGAATATTATACAACAATCATATCACCAAGATTCTTTATACACAGAGGATGATTTTATCTCATAGGTGGAAGTAGGATAAAACTGGGAGAGGTGGTTGGATAAAGTCTTCATATCATTTACTATCTTACTGAGTTTTGAGAATGATAACACTTGCTTAATTTGGCTTGTTTTTGGTTTTAGGTTATTGTTACTGCCATACATTGATGATCAAGCATATGCAACTGTTGACAATTTGACTTTTCAGGTTGGCATGTCCATTGACCCAAAGCTTCTTGTATCAAATTTTCCTGTCATTGCGGGGACATTGGCACTCTTACTTGGTGGCAAGACCATATTGGTGGCAGTTGTTGGTAAACTTTTTGGTATTTCGATCATATCTGCCATAAGGGTTGGTCTTCTTCTAGCTCCAGGTGGAGAATTTGCATTTGTGGCTTTTGGTGAAGCTGTTAATCAGGTTTCTTTCACTATTAACTAATATCATTTGGTCATGGGATTATCTCATCCACATCTAATAGTTTATCTTGTATTTGGTAAATTTTTAGTTAACCTGTTGGGTTATTGATTTTTACTTTTGAGTTTTGTCAGTGTAATGGTGGTTTGTCATTTGAGAAAGATATATTGTTCACATATTCGTTCCATTATAATTTGGAATATTCGTTAACCGTATCATATATCTTAGGTAAATGGGCACGTTTTGTTACTAAATCAACAAGAATTGTTGTTCTTTGAATAATGAAATCCAACTTCCAAGTGCTAATATGCAGTGTTTTATCACTTATGCAAGTATTAATGGGGGGTTTTTGGCAGGGAATAATGTCTTCTCAGCTATCCTCATTGTTGTTCCTTGTTGTGGGGATTTCAATGGCCCTCACACCATGGCTTGCTGCTGGAGGCCAGTTAATTGCCTCTCGTTTTGAGCTGCACGATGTTCGAAGCTTATTGCCTGTTGAGAGTGAGGTAACATAATAAAGTATCTTTATGCAGTAAATCTCTTTTCAATATATTAAGCATCTGATTTTGATGTAGTGGGATCTCTAATAGTTATTAATCTGTCTCTTTAACTTGGTTTTATTTCCAGACTGATGATTTGCAAGATCATATTATCATTTGTGGATTTGGGCGTGTTGGGCAGGTATTTATATATTTGCACCCTTGAATTTGAAAAATTAGTCTGAAAGTGTTAATCTGATGAACCTCTTCTCAAATTAGTTAATAATCCATAAACACATGTCAGTAACAATGTCGTGTTTTCTCTTTTTCTTTGCATTTTTTCAGATCATAGCTCAGCTACTTTCAGAGCGCCTAATTCCATTTGTTGCCCTTGATGTGCGGAGGTAACATAATTCTTTTTAAAGAGAAGTCAAATAATCATCTATCATAATGCTTATGATTTTGCAAACATCTGACTCCATCTTAGTCTAGGGTATAAATCCTTTGTGTATGCCAATTTAATTCCTCCAAGATACCTGACCATACCGCGACTCACATGAGTTTGTCTTTGATTTTCTATATTACCCAATGTATTGATATAGCCCATGATTATGAGCTAGAGATTGATGCATATAAATGTTCTCGATTAATGTAAAACAGTCGCTTTTGCCTACTATGTGATTGACATTTTTGTTGAAGAAGCTTAAGACATTCATGGAAATAGGCCGACTCATTTTGGAAATGGCCATAAAGTAATTGTCTTTCATAGCCTATACCAGTGGTAGACATCACAAAATAGCATATATCTAAAGTTCATCAATTAATCATGGCAAGTACTAAAAGTTTCTGCTCCTTTCAGTGATAGGGTGGCAATGGGGCGTTCCCTGGACATTCCTGTTTATTTTGGAGATGCTGGTAGTCGAGAGGTAAGCAAAATTCGTTCAAAATAAGCCGACTTGTAGATCACTATTTGACTTCTTTTATACTGGTGATTAGGTCCTTCACAAAGTTGGTGCTGAAAGAGCTTGTGCTGCGGCAATAACCTTGGATACACCTGGTGCCAATTATAGAACTGTTTGGGCTCTGAGCAAGTATTTCCCTAATGTGAAAACTTTTGTCCGTGCTCATGATGTTGATCACGGCCTTAATTTGGAAAAAGCTGGGGCTACGGCTGTAATATTCTTTTACCTTCTACTAAATTTACCTCCTGTGGTTTTTCTTCTCCTGGTTTTTCCTTATTCTCTTCTTCCTTGTTGAGTATAGGTTGTGCCAGAAACCTTGGAACCAAGTCTGCAGTTGGCTGCTGCTGTCCTAGCTCAGGTATGATGGATTACATTTTCCAATCCCGAGCACCTTGTTTCCCTTATGCTTTCCTCGGCCAATAGTGGTTTTAACATTGTCTCTGAGCTAGAGATCATGATTTGGATGTGCAACACTTGCATCGGTCATTTATTAATATGATTAATCCTGCGTTAAACCGTGCAGATGTCTTATATTCATCTGTTAATCCGATGCTTCCACTTCTATTCCATTTTTTTTACTTATGCTGATATCTTAAACAATCCATATCGTTTCTTTTCCCCTTTCTTTCTGCAGGCTAAACTCCCAACATCTGAGATTGCAGCAACAATCAATGAATTTAGGTCTCGCCATCTTGCGGAACTAACAGAGGTACTCCCTACAACCCTACTTTTTCCTTTATTTGGTAAAAGTATCATGGAGGCCATTAGACTAGGAGTTGGATTGCATTTCTCCCTCTATAAAAAAAATGGACAAATTAGTCCTTGTACGTCAGATCAAAGAGCAAACTGGTTCTGTGTTCAAAATTTTCTCTATTTCTACTATTAAAAACTTGTCCCTTTACATCAGTATGAGGTACACGTTGCACGCATCATGTCATTGTTTGGTTATTCCGGCAACCATGTTAGTTTTTAACAATACATATGGATGAAATTTTAGTAGAGAGCAAAATATAATCTGACTCTTAGTACAGGAGCTTCTATGGTACTTTTACCTTTTTATTTTTGTTTATTTCCTAACATCTCAAGGTATATTTTTATCATAATCCCAACGTGTTTTCACTTCCACAGCTATGCCAAGCTAGCGGAAGTTCTCTCGGTTATGGGTTTTCTCGAGTCACGAATAAACCTAAAACTCTACCGCCGGATTCTTCGGACGATAACCACGTTACTGAATTGGCGATATGAAAGGTTCCTCGTGTTAACCAGGTATAATAAGCCCTCCCCCCCCCCCCTTTCAGGGGGAAAAACTGTATAGAACAACTACATGCCCCCATTGTTGTAAGTTGTACAGAAAATAGTACAAAAAAAAAGGACCTTTTTCCAGTAATTACAAAATTTTAAGCGGTTGATAAATTTTTGATGACTTTTATTAATTGCTTGTTAAGGATCAACTGTTGTTGTACTTTGTCATTAAATGGTAACAGACAGGAAAGGAACATTTTCATGGATTACCGTTTTCATGTTCTTTTCATAGATCGATTGAAATATTTACGTCCTAGTTTAAAATTATAAAATTTTTGATAAATTATTTTGGGTAAAATATACCGGTAGTCACTTAATTATTGATAAGTTTTTTTTTGGTCATTCAATTATGAAAAATTATACAATTGTTATCTAATTATTTGATTTGTCCTTGGTCATTAGGTTAATGGAAAATTTTGTGATAATTTTTAAAATTGGTATAATAACTTTACTCTTCAATATTTATATATTGTATTAATTTAATTTTGATTCTAAAAAAAAAAGTAATCTTTTAACATCTACATCTTGTATGTTTTGATATATATATATATTAATAATTTTGCTTTTTTCTATGGGACTTAAAAGAATAAATTTATCAATTAAATTTGATTGAAAATATATTAAAATTAAAAATATAAAAATTTAGTATAATAGTTATCATTTTTTATTGTTTAATATTACAAACAAAGCCAAAATTGTAAAAAAATACCAAATTATACCATATAAATGTGAGGGAGTTATATTTTTTAGAATCAAATTTAAATTAACATATTGTATAATCATTAAGAGCTAAAATTACTATTATGTCTATATAAAATGTCTGATGGTTGATTGAATTAGGAATCAATAGTTTAACTTGTTCAACTATTATGACACTGGATGTAATATTTTAATATTGTATCACATCATGACTTGAAAATTTATATAAATTTTTAAATAATAATGCCTCAAAATCAAAGACCAAAATGAATCTAATTGTCAAATTCAAGTGACAAAGTGCAAAAAAAAAAAAAAAAACCCTAACAGCCAAACTCATGGGTATTTTTCCGTCTCTTCTGATTGAAGTTAAATGGGAAAAAAATTGCCATAAACAAATGGAGCTTTATAATATAAGACACAGATCATATTTATTATTGAGCAGTTCATCCTGCCGGCTTCAGTGTATATATAAATACATATATAAATTGCTGCAACCTTAATAAAGTGAATGTCCAAAATTCATGATTCCCTCAAATGATAGTAAAAGAGAATCATGGTGATACCATATTTTCTGCAAGTTCTAAATACCCAAAATTTAACCACTTTGAACTATTACTGAATAATATAAAAACTACATACTTGAGCCAGCACCCGGCTTGCCACATATTCTTTCCCATAAACCACTCGATACAACTCGGTAATACCAAGAAGAAAAGCGGTATCGTTCAAGGGTTGCTTAAGAAGAGAGCTTTGCACTGCTTCACTGTATCACCAGGACTTGTAACTATATATGACCAAAATAAAACATATTGTTATATTGCCAAGGGAAATTGAATCACTGCATTTTTAGACCATTGAACATTGAGAATCTGTGTAAATAGTTCGAGATAACAACTGACCTGTGTGTCCTACTGTTCTCTCCGATTCATAAATTTCATGATCGTTACCTCCCTGACCAGGGAAAAAACCATTAGTAAATGGAATGAAGGTAAAGGCCAAAAGAAAGCCGATTAAAAACGTATAATGACTCTAAGTTTATGGATTTATGTAGGGTGGAAGGCAGTAAAAACGGATATGCTTCAAATTGCGTTTTGCCTCTACTAAAAAAATGGAAACATTAGTCTCTATATATTAGTTCAAAGAGTAAATTGGTCCTCTTTCTTAAAAATTTAATCTATTTGTACTGTTTAAAATTAGCATGGTTGACAGAATAACTAGATCGTGATACATGATGTGCCACATGTACATTATGTAGATGTACAAGTCTAGTTTCTAACAGTAGAAACGGATGAAATTTTTAACAGAACCAGTTTGCTCTTTGACCACTCATTTCTTAAGTAGAGGGGACAAAATGCGATCCAATACAAGGGCCTCCATGGTACTTTTACCGGTGGAAGACCAAAGAAGTGAAAAAAAATGGAACCAACCTTGTAAGTTTTGTCCCCAAAGAAGTGGATTTCTTGAAACTCTTCAAGATATCTCAAGCAATATGTTTTGTCCCAGCCCTCGGGGAAAACCTATAACGATCAAAACGAAGCAATCACTAATCCTTTTGACGTTCATGGTACTTAAAATGTTGAAACAAACTATATATGTATTACTTACATCAAAGCTTATTTGCCCTCCAATTGAAAATGTCAAGTTAAGGTGAGCAAACTTTTCTCGAAGTACAGACACCATTTTCAGGCGAATATTGTGAACCTGAAACTCGAATAGTTTGATTTATTTAAGTATATGCACCTAAAAAGTACTAAAAGCTAATTTAGCATTGTTGTTTGTTCTCGAGTTGGTTTCAAAAGCACATCTTAAACACACTTTCGATGGCAAAAGCTCTTCATTTACCATTGCTTTTGCAGTCAAAAAGTGCTTTTGGACGGCCAAAAATGATGCTAGATGCACCCTAACTCCGTATATTTTAGATAGCAAAAACTAAAAGGTTATTATATTTTATACCTTGTCGTACTTTTCGAATTCATCCCTTTCTTCTTGGCTACAGTTACGTCCAATCGGAGATACATTAAGCATCCCACTTCGGAATTCAATGAATGTCCCCCTAAACCGAAGAAAAATGATAAAGAGGTGGTCTTATTCAACTTGACCGATTAGAGGAATAAATAGAGTTGCAGCAGACTTAAAAAATGAACTCCATTCTTCCGATTTTCTACCTTTTTATCGGGATATCCAAGTCAGCAATATAATGCAATGTGAAGTTTATAAATTCCTGCACAATCATTTGCAATCAATGAAACAAATAGCATACACCATTTCTAATGGTAATCAGACATCATCACGAGCGGCTAATGAAAATCAATGGAGTCCTAACGACAGCATAAACCGAGCTTTTTTTCTTAACGTAATCCATTTTAGATATCAAATGGAAGAACCATCATATCTAAGAGGGGAAAAAGACTAACCTTCAGCTTATCTTCTCCGAGAAACGACTTCAAACTCTAGAAAAAGGAAACCGAGACCGAGTTAATGAAATTAAGATAAACTTATCCAAAAGGGGGAAAAAATACTTATCATTTATGGCAAGAAAACAAGGTGTTTGGACAAAAAGAAACTACATGCTGTGAGTAATACCTGGGTTCCAATGAGTTTCCCATCTTTATGAGCAACAAGTCCATTTTCAGAAAATACATAATCATAGTCATTAATCACTGCATTTACAGAAAAAATTGTAACTAATAGTTCAATAATCATAGGGACTAAAAAAGAAACAATGAAAACAACAAGGTTTCATAAGCAAACCTGATTTCCCAAGTTGCTCAGATATCTTAACAAGATCAGATCCACCTACTACTCCAACAGTAACAACCTATAATTGAAAATAAAACAAAGTTCTTTAACAAAAATTGGATCTTGTTTTTTTTTTACTATTTTTTAAAGATTCAACAAAATAAAACCAAAAGAATTGAAGGGTCATCATAAGAAAAATCATATACCTTTCTCAGTTCCTTCATGAACTCCAGCATTTCAGGGGTAGCCACCTATGCCATTTAAATGAAAATGTATCAATTTTCACTTAAATTCAACAACCCAATAAGCATATAATTGAAATTTAAAGGACTAAATATAAAAAAGAGAGATTTACATATATATATATACCTTTCTTGGAGCTGTAAGTGTTCCATCAACATCAAATAAAGCAATCAAACCAGATTTCTTTAGAGCCATTGAAGTTCCTGCAATCAAAATTACAATGCTTTTAGTAAAAAAAAACCAAAAACATCAAAAGATGCAACTTTTAAGATAAAAGATTGAAATTTAAATGGGATTATAAGAAAGTTATGACCTTTTTGAATATTGATGGAGTTTAGAAAAATGGGCTGTAATTGTAATAGAAAATAAGCAAAGGGAATGAAGTTAATGAAGAGCTTTAATGGCGGAACTTAGGGGGGACTAAATAATGTGTTGGGGGGATGAGATCTGGTCTTTGAGATTACTTATTGTCAAAGACAAGTCTTTGAGATTAAAGAATGTGTGAGACTATAGCAAATTAGCAAAGGTAGTTTGAAGAAATTTGTTTAGATTAATTGCATAACATGTCCTTAATTTATGGTGTAAACTTTAAATTGGTCTTAAACTTCAAAATATTCTAATCGAAATTTTAAAATATTAGTATCTTATTCAATCAAGTCCTTCCTTTAAACTGAGCTTGGAGTATGCAATGTCAGAACAAAAAAAAAACTTTATAAATTTCATTAACGCTATCTATTTTCTTTATGACATGTTTATATAAACTATTAATATAATGGTACATTTGTGTTTATAATTTGATATAGTGTTCTAAATATGTTTTAAGTCAAATTCAAATTAGTATTTAATGGCTAAATTGATAGTTAAGCTGATAGAAGTACTCAATTGATATAAAAATTTATACTTTGAGGATTTAATTGAAATTTTTTAAATTTTGGGTGAGAAAAATCGAAGGAAAATTTTTTATTGACTATCTATAACTTGGATTTTTATTGGTTATTCATAAATTGATTAGCAAAGATGTCCAAAAATAATTAATTAATAATTAAATATCCATAAACGTCTAAAGGAGAGAGATTGGCTGAGAGTGAGGAGATTTATATAAATTTTAGGTCAAATTTTTTAATTAGTCCCTATACACTATGTAAATTGTGGATTTAGTCTCTTTTTTAATAAATTTGCTAAATTCGGTACCTGTGTTTTTTCTAGTCTTTTGTACTTTTGAATTTTGAAATTTTAATTCTGACCTAAAACGATAGTAGTTAAATATGTTTGGTTAAATTTTAGTTTTGACCCAAACAACAACACATGTAGATTTAGCCCTTGTACTTTTAATTGGATCATTCTTACTCATCTCTATACTTTTCAAATTTTGAAATTTTAGTCTTGACATAGCTAAACAACTTGGCTTTTTTGTGAGACATTATACATATGATGATATGTTTGCCGCATTAGATTTTGGAAACAACTGAATTTAAGTTAATAAATTTAACAACTACCATTTATCAGGACTAAAATTTAGAAATTAAAAAAAATACAAGACTAAAAATGACCAACTTAAATTACATGGACTAAATCTACAATTACACTTATATAAAAACTAGTAGCTAAATTTTAATACATTTGTGAACTGATATTATTTTTTAGGGTAAACTATAAAAATGGTCACCCAATTACGCCCACATTTCTGGTTTGGTCACCCAACTTTAAAAAATTTCAATTTAGGAACTAATGTTTGAATATGTTCCTGTTTTGGTCACTCGCCATTAAATTGATAATGGAAAGGCCTTTTCTACTTGGTATAATAACACATTTAGTCCTCAATACTTACTTATTCTATCAATTTTGATCCAAATCCTAAATAATTCAATAAACTTAACCTTTCACATTTACAAAATTCTATAAATTTGATTCTCAAACTTCCTAACCAAAGCTTTTAAAATAGAGGCATTCCACATTTATTAATAATTTTATTTACGATTAAAATTATCCAATTTTATACGTAACCCTTTTTGTTTATATTTTTAAGAAGTTAATGTTAGAAATTAACTAAACACCATTAAAAATAATTAAAAAATAAATTTTAAAAATGTAATATATAATAAAATTATATAAATAATTTAATATTTGTAAAAAATAATCTTTCACTTTGACTAGCATAATTTTAGTTTTTAATTAATTTAGTAAATGATTTGACACTAAATCAAATTACTAATGATATGTATTTCTTATTATGGATTTTAAAATTAAAAAACAATTAAAAATAAATAGAACACATAATAATTTCTTAATCAATTTATAGAATTAAAAAATAATTATCGATATAGCAAAAGAAAATTCAATTAATTCTTTCACATCTTGTTCTTATGAAAAATTAAATGTTAATAATTTTTATTGTATAATTATTTATTGAACAATTATATTTTTCAAAACCATATTTTTTAATTCTTGATTTAATTTCAGATTTCAAGGATCAACTTCAGGACTATTCCTATGTACCTCGAAGGAAACATCCTATTGTTAACAACAAGAGTAAATCTAAAATGTTTTTTTCAAAGGTTTTTCCATTTTCATTAGGTAAAATTTTATCAATTAAAGGGTTATAAAATATTATATTTAGAAGAAAATTAATGAAAAAAAAGGAAAAAAAGATAAACTCATTGGTATGAGGAATTATTTTGAAAAATGGCTCGTTAGTTGAAAGAAGTTTTTTTTTTCTTTTTTGGGTTTTACAAATTTATAGACGTAAAATGCTTTTGTTTTAAAAGCTGAAAGCTTTGATTAGAAAGTTTGAAGATCAAATTGATAGAATTTGTAAATGTGAAGGGTTAAATTTATTAAATTGTTAAGAATTAGGAGCAAATTGATAGAATAAATAAGTATTGAAGACTAAATGTGGTATTATGTCAATTAGAAAAAGATTTTCCGTAATCAATTTAACGACATGTGACCAAAATAGGAATGAATTCAAACGTTAGAGCCTAAATTGAAACTTTTTAAAGTAGGGTGGCCAAAACAAAAACATAGGCATAATTGAGTGACCGTTTGTACAATTTACCCTATTTTTTTATACAATTCTTAAATTTCTTATAACTCTCCAACTATTAAAAGACAACAAACAAAATAGTAAAAGCATATTTCCAATAAAAAAATAATAATTTTCTGTGGGAGAGATGTGAATGAAGCAACCAAATTTAGCTTTTAATGGGATTGCGGTGAAGAAAAGTAAGACTTGGGAAGTTGAACATTTTTGTTTTCATTTTCAAGGAAATTTCTCACCATCACTTATTTGTGGAACTCACCTTTATCTAGAGAGGTTGGGACCATTTGGCAATTTCCTACAACATACACATTCAAAGGGATAGAAAAGGGAAGTAAAATGATGGAGGATCGAACCCTGAATCTTATATCTACGTATCATAAGTTAGTGATAAAATTATTATGTTGTATCCTATCCTCTTGTCCCAATTATTTAAAAAAAAAGGTTAATTAAATAATGGCACATCATTGTGACATTTTAAAACTAAATTCATTTAATTTACTTTTAGTGATGTGTCATCATCTAGTTCATACTATATCAATGCTCCTCTTTGATTTGCAAATTTTGGATGAAAAATTTAAGATTTGATTTAATTGGTTCATACTATATCAATTTAATATGGTATTCAAATTTCAATATCGATAACCTTTTTATTTTATTCTCTTTGCAAATACAAGTAGTTTACAATTATAGTACAACTGTAAATACATGTTTGAGCAGCTACAAAATCATCAAATTAATATAAAGCACAAATAGACTAAAAACTATAACAATTCGAACTAAAACTCATACATATATAATGAAACTTAAACTTGAATATTCAAGAACTCAAAACCTCAAACCTTTGCTAACAGGTCCTTAGCATTTTTATCTTATTTTCAATTACTCATTTATACCCCTAAAGTGAAATTAAAATGAATAGCCAATGTCTTTTATTAGAGTCATAGTCTCATAGATGTTTACAAGCAAATTAAGTAAGTGTTGAGTGCAATGATAAGTTACATTATTTTTTTAGAGAGAGTTATTAGATTCGAATATTAGAGGTAACTTTATTAATAGGGATAGTATATGATCAAAATTCTGATTGTGCCATCCTAACAAAGAAGTGGCCAGAAGGGCCATTATTGGGCAACAAAACCAACCTCACAGCACTCTCAGCTCCTTCTTCAACAGGTAATAGACCAGTATTGTAGTTGATGTCAGTTTTGACAGAGCCAGGGCAAACACAATTGATTTGGAAACTTGGGTATTTTTTAGCCAATACCCTTGCATAGCCATTCATGGCTGCTTTTGAGATGGAATATGTTGCCAAAAGTGTAGGCCAACCTTTGGCTTCTAATGAATCTTCCTTGAAATCATTCATAAATATTCTCAGTACTTGATCCACTTTGTCTTCAGTGAGGTTTTCAGCATCTCCTAGTACTGCTTTTGCCCATTCATTTGATATGTTCTGAAAATTCAATCCGATTAATTCAATTTTGAATATAGTTCAATTTGATTTAAGTATAAAAAGTGTTTCAACTTAAAAAAAGAGAATGACCCAAATAAGTAATTTGAAATGATCTGAAAATTGATATGATCCGACTTGAAAATCGAATTGACAAACTTAATGACCTAAATCTAAAATAACCTAAACTCAAAATTACTTAAGAATTTTAAAAACTAAATTGAGTCGACCTGAAAAGCATAATTAAGGTTAGCAAAGAAAACTAAGCCTCAAAAATTACTCAAACTCATAAAGATCTTAAATCCTAAAATGACCTAAACTCAAAATGCTCAAATGAGTAATCCAAAATAACTAAAACTTAAGATGACCCAAATGACTTGAACTGAAAATAATCTAAATTGATTTGACTTAAAGTAACCTGAATCAAAATAACCAAATTCTCTCATATGAAAAGGTAATAAAAACCCTATATGTTTGGTTTTCTCAATTAAAACACGCTAATCAAAACTGTAGTATAATTATGGTATCACCATAAGTATATTCTAATATGTAAAAAAAAAATTCATGTTCGAATATTAGAGATATTATTGTTAGGAAGGTCAATTAACTATTTAAGAATAGTAAATCTGACAAAAAATATTTTAATTAAAAAAAAGACGAGGTTGACAGTAAAAGTACTAGAGAAGCCCTTGTACTTAGGGATGGATTGCATCTCGGCCCCTCTACTGAAAAATTAGGTAAATTAATCCTTATACATTTTAAAATGTACAAATTAGCCCCTCTATTAAAATTTATATATATTACATGATGATGTAGAACGTTAATTTAAATGGTTAATTACTAATTTAACCCCTAAACTATAGCTAAAATGTCGTTTTAATTTTTAAAATTTTTTTCTTAACAAAAATTCTAATTTTTTTAAAAAAAATCTCGAAAAAAAAATATAAATTATTAAAACTTATGTTAAAACAAAATCAAATTCAGATTTATTAAAACCAAAACTTATATTCAAAGAAGCTCTTTTTTGGTATGCTTTTATTTTTTGAAAAATTGAACTCTCTTTCTATAACGGAGAAATATTTCCATTTTCAGTAAAATTCTTGATTTGATGATAATTATCTAATACAACAAGATAATAACCATATTTTTAAAAATAATTTAATATTTTAGGATTATTATTAAAAAAAATTTAAAAATCAAAACGATATTTTAGCTATAGTTCAAGAACCTAATTAGCAATTAACCATTTAAATTAATATTCTCCATCATCATTTAACTGATAATTTACATGTTACGAAATGTGTAAAAGTTAATTTGTTCATTTTTTTCAATAGAGAAACCGAAATGTAATCTGTCCCAAACTAAACTTTTACGGGGGTTTGACCTCATTTACCTTTAATTGTCCCATTGAAGAAGAAATATTTATAATTCTGGGTGAATCAGATAAGTGGAGAAGTGGGAGGAGTGTTTCACACTGTTTTGACACCATTCCTCACTTAACTCATCTGTTTCCATCAATGTTCCACTCCAGTTGACTGTAGCGGCAGGCTAAAATTAAGCCACAACTAAATTTCATTTCCAACCCTAAATCCCTGGTTTTCTCCAAATGAAAGAACAAGTTAAGCCATGAAATCCAGATTACCTTGCCAAGAACACCACCTCTTAAAGCATCTTCATCTGCTGTTACTCCACCAATTCCAGCATTATTCACCTACATACAATTTCAATCAAATAATTATAACAACCTAGACCTCTCACTTCATCTGTCCAAGTTGATTTGAATCTATTCGGATTTTAAAATTTTCTACTCTTTTTCAGCTCGGATCATCTCGAATTCATGTAAAATTTAAGTTCAGCTTAAGGTTATTCGAGTTTACCGATAAAGTTTTTTCAAGTAGCTTAATTTTGGGGTTTGTCTCATTTTAAGTTCGGATTGTGGTCATTTCAAATTTAAGTTTATTTTTTGTTGAAATCATTTTAGATTCAAGTTATTTCAAGTTTAAGTTATTCAAGTTTGTCAGTCAGACTTTTCAGGTTAGACCATTTTAAGTTTAAATCATTTCAAGTTTGAGTTGTTTTTGAGTTTGATTCAAATTGTTAACTTTTTATATTAAATAGAATAGAATACAGAGTGGAGCGGAGCGTCCTTAAAACTAGAGGCATTGCGTATCTCAAAATTTTGGAAAATTTTCATTATGCTTTTTACAATTTTTTTTTAATTTTAATTAGACTATTCAATTTTTTTTGAAAAATTTCATTAATTCTCTAAAAAGTTCTAAAATTTTTAATCAAAACCCTAATTTTTTTTTGGAAATTCTTAAAACCCCTAAAACTTTTAAAAGTTTTATATAAGTCCCTCAGGTCACTTATTGGATCGGATTCAAATTCAGGTTAAACAAATCAGTGTTTGAACTATGTTTGGAACTCAATAATTAGATATAGAAAAAAGATAATCCAAGAAGGTAGAAAAACCAAATGATTTTACCAAGATATCAAGCCTTCCAAATTGAGTCTTTACAAAATCTGCCAAACATTGAAACACGCTGGCTCCGTCACGTCCAGTCGATGAAACACCACAGTTTCAGAGAACCCAAACTGTTTCAATTTTCCGACGGCTTCAACACCATTCGTCTCGTCTCTAGCCGTCAACACCACCGTCATACCCTTTGTAGCCAACTGCTTGCATATTTCAAATCCAATGCCCCTGTTTGAACCCGTAACCACTGCATACCTATTTAAGGAACAACAATGGAGCTTAGCTTGTTTATGCTTAATTGCAAAATAAATACATATAAATATGTGGGTAAATTGGTTATTAGAAAGTTAAATTTTTTTTGTTTAAGTTATTGGGCACTTAAGTTAATTTTATAAGTAAAAAAAAGTGACAAGCTCCAAATGATAATTTGATGATCGGTATGATGGATCAATGCTTATCAACGAGTAAAAAAACATTCCTTAAATCTAAAGTAGATCTAGCGGTCAATGTTAGAGATCATAAAAGAAAACCGTTTAGACTTTGTTTAGCAAATTCGCGATATTCAAAGCTATTTCATAAAAAAAAACTATAGAAAATAAGAAAAAGAGAAATTTCAACTAGTGTAAACGGTGCAAATGGAAAGACCATACAATAACGATTTTAATAGCTCAATGCTTTAAATGAAAATTTTTAAATACTTCAGTAACTATCTTATAACTTTTTAAAACTAAATGAATTTAGCAACCTTGAGCGTAAACATATATATACCTCTTTGTTGGCTGATCTGCCATTGGTACAGAAGCTGGAAATGGAACTGAACTTTGGGGTGAAGGTAACAATGGAAAAATGATTAAACTTTGGTCAAGTTCTTATGGTTTATAGATAAGTACCCATGGAATCCTATACAATTTTTTTAATGTATAATTTGCTAAATAAATTAATGGATGAGGATCCATTGAGAGTTAGAGAAAGAGAGTTAATTGGGCACCTTGTTACTCTCTTCTAGGACATTGTTTGCAGATAATAATAAAAAAATGGAAGCAGCTGCATCGAGCTGCTTGTGGTTTTGTATGAGAATTAATGCTCTATTCACATTAAGGAGCAACTCTCGGATCCTTCTTAAGACAATGGGGATTTATACGTACAAACACATGGGACGAGCTCTTTTAGCAGTTTAATACATTTTTGAATTACATCCAAGGGCACACACAAATGATCTTCCATGACTCAACCAACAATTATTGTGAAAGCCCCCTCAGGCCTCATGAAAAGGTATAGATAGTTTATCTCTACCATCTTTCAGAAGACACTTTCACGATAGATACATTGGAAAATCCACAAACCTAATATCAACAGAAATATACTTTGAAAATGGAAAGGAAAATCATTGGATCTTAAAAAAAAGGGTAAACCATATTAGTAGTTACTCAACTATGTTTTATTTCTTTTTTGGTCACTTAATTATAAAAAATTACAAAATGTCCATCCAATTATGTTTTTTCTATCACTCAACAATGAAAAATTACAAACAAGCCACTCAACTATCTAATTTTGTCATTTTTAGTTACCCAACTATAAAAATTACCAAATTGCCACTATGAAACAAACAAAGCAAAATAAAATAACTTAAGATGACCTAAACTTGAGAGGTTCTAATTCAAAACGTCGATGGACAAATCTAAATTGGCTAAACTTAGATTGACTTAGATTAATCTAATCCAAAACCAATGAAACCCATTCAATTGACAAGTTTACACAAAATATTATTTTTTATTTTTCTATTCAAATAATAACTCTATTTTATATCTAATAACTTTATTTTAAAATTAACATAGCTTTTTTAACTAACAATTTTAATTTTAATTTTAATTATTTTTTAATGTGTAACTATCACAAATAATGTATTTTAAGGGTATTAAAATAATCACACCTCTCAAATATGTAGAATAATTTTTACTATTGCATCAAACAATTTGTGAAATACAACTGATAACCTATCGCAAAATCGAAGCCATTGAAGCAGAGAGAGACATAAGAGTGTTACAATATGCTCCACTTATCTGCCAAAGCTTCAGTAATCCTTGCAATGCACATTGCAGCACTTAGTGGATAACCGGAAACTGCAATAAGAAATAAAACCATATAAGACAATGATTGTAGGTCTTGTCCCCTTAAGCATGATAAAAAACAAAGTTCATGCTTGTAAAATGTAAGTCTTAGATATCGGATTTGTATAATTGTCAACTATGAGTATGATTCCAGCAAGTGCATATTCTTGGAGAATCATACACCCATATCTATATCCATTATAAACAACGGTAATTTAGCTTTCCTCTATCCTATTGCCTAAGCTTGCTCGATTCAACGGTTCTTATGGGATTCGAGGGTTACGAATCAAAGTTCTTGAAATTTTTGCAATACAATCTAACAAACATACAAATAAGAATGTGGAACTTACTCGCTATAAAATCATCTATATAATCTACCTCTATTTTCCCATGGGCCATTGCACCCACCTGAAAAAAAATGCACAGAGATAGGATAAGGAAGTGATTATAAATAAAGAGAAAAGGATTTTATGTCACACAAGACTTACCACAAAAACAAGATTCACATCATCACCAACAGCATCTACGTATTTCCTCATTTTAACTAATTTGTCTGAGCTATATGAGAAACCTGAGTGCAAGAAAAAGAACTTGAGTTCCGGAAACAATGGGTTTTTACAGACAAAACACGAGAAACAACAATCAAAGTCAAACCCACCTATTTTGCGAGAATTAACAGGAAAATAATTGGTTACGGGATTCTTTATCACTCGTAAAAGCTTTTCCCGCTTGCCAACAGCAGTTATATTTAATTTTTGTAGCAGTTGCACTGCATGATTGTTGAATAGGTCAAAAAGAAACAGCCTGGTAAGAGTTTCAAAATGCAGCAGAAGAGACATAATCTCAGCAATGATAACTTACACATTATACCAGAGAACCGCTTATATGTCCTCGGAATTCTAACATGAGGTTTAACTTCAAAAAGTACACCTTTCTCAGTTCTAACATACACAGCTTGCAATCTCCCAGCCTTATTGACCGGACTGTCTAGAATCGACAGTAGAGCCTATAGGGAAATGACAGAAATAACAGTTAGTTCATCATAGCTATAACAAAAGAAATATAAAGATAGCAATAAATAACAACAACCAAAAAAAAGGGGGAAAAAAGAGAGTAAAATAACCTGATGTGTTATGTCAGGTCTGTAATCAGCAGGGTTCTTGTTATTTTTCCGCAAGAAATTGGCATGATCATCCGAGTTCAAGAGTTGGAAACTCTGTAATAATTTACAACAAACAAGATAAATTACAGTTGAAAACCAAACTTCTTTAATGAAAATTATCAATTAAAACTATAAAAGCCCATACTCATAAGCAATAACAAGATTACATATACCTTTCCAACTTTAGCAACTTCCAATGAAGCCTTCTCAAGAACAAAAATGACCCCATTTGTGTTATTCATTTTTTCACTGGGAGCAATTGGGATTCCCACAAGTTCATCTGTTCCAGCTTCAGCTCCTTCCTCTTCTTCTTTAACTTCGACTTCCTCTGTTGGCTTTTCAATAGCAACTCGCTTTGCCCGTTCTTTCTCTGCTTCTCCTGCTTGTTCATTATGTTCTTGTTCTTCTTTATCATACTTCTCGCCTCTATTCTTCCGTTTCATCCCTTTAATAGCATACGCTCGTACCATTTTATTGGTTTGAAATATTGTTATCCTTTAAATAAGAAACAACATAGCAAAAGATAACACTACATTAAATTAAGAAAATAATAAGCTTTTTTGGTGGAATTACTTTCATTGCTATTTTAAGAACCCAACGCTACATTAGATTAGGACAACAATTGAATTTTAAAAATAAATAGCACGAAAGCTTGAACTTCAATTCAAAGTTAAATACTCAAAATTCAGTTCAAGCTCTTGACTCGAGAAACAATCGATGCTTGATGAGTGTCGTTAACTAATTTTCCAATATTCAAAACTCCAGTTTGAACTGGAAATTAAACTTTTGCATATACAAAAACAAATTTATATCAATTAAATTTAATAAACAAAAAACTCAAGAGGATAAAATGATCAGAGTTCACATAGTGGTGTGTAGCGGTGTGACGGCCGCTGTTTCTCGAGGTGGCGGCGCCTTCCACCACCGCGGAAGACCTCAATAGCGGTGTGAACAAATAAAACACAGGTAAAGCAAAAAAGATATAAAACGGAAGTCACGAACAACCTACAGTGGGCGGCGAAGAGGGCGTAAACCGATCGACGGACTGGAAGGCGTTCACGGACGGCAATGGGTTCTGTTTAAGCGACGGCTGTGAGAGAAAGAGTGAGTGAGAGTTTTAATTTATATAAAATTATAATGTTGTTTTTTTTATTATTATTTTGGTGAAAAGTAAAAAGAAATTACAATATATAATTTTTAGGATTATTTCTTCTCAACAAAATTAGCATCGGAAATGGAAAATTAGTAGTTTGAGATGATATGTTTTTGCTTTTAAGAATTTGTTTCAATATAAGATTGATTATAGTTTTAAAATATTTTTAATTTTTAATTTAAAAAAAACACTTTATTTTTAACACTTAAATAAGCTATACAATCCTATAGAGAATTAAATGCTATTTAAATAATGAATTATACTCGCAAACATATTGCAAGTTTAATCTCTTTTATTATTGTTGGCATTTACATACTGATATCCGCAAACATGATAAATTGGATCTTAACAAAAAATAAATAAATTACATTATTAGTCATTTAATTATATATTTTTTCTGGTCACTCACTTATGAAAAATTATAAAATGACCACTAAACTATGTTTTTTTTCTTTTTTGGTCACCCAACAATGTAACGCTACAAATGAGCTACTCAACTATCTAATTTTGTCTTTTTTGGTCACCAACTATAAATGATTACAAAATGGTCACTCAATTATGAAAAGTTGCAAATTAATCACTAAACTACTCAAGTTTATCTTTTTTGGTCACCTACATGTCTTGGATTTTTTTTTTGGGAATTTCTATTGTTATGTTAGTCAGTTAATGACCAAAAAAGAAAAAGATAAATAGTTGAGAGTCCATTTTATAATTTATAATAGTTGGATGATAAAATAAAGGGTAAATTCACAAACAGTCACTCAACTTTGGGGTAGCTGACAAAATAGTCATTTAGGTTTCAATTCAGTCACTCAACTTTCAAAAAATAACAAATTAGTCCTTTTAACCATTTTTCGTTACAGACGTAACAAAAAAGTGACATGACATTTAACGGTGGGCTAGTTGTCATTTAAATAGCCCTATTTAAGAGCCTTGGACAATAGAAGAAAAAGAGAAAAAGAAAAATAAGAGAAGAAATGGAGAAGAAGAAGAAGAAAAAAAGAAGAGGAGGATAAGAAGAGAAAATGGAAGGAGCTTCGTACCAGCGATGGATTTATTGTAACAGCCCGATTTTTTTACCCTAATTAGAACAGTGGTTTCGGGACCACAAATCCGAATTAGAAAAATATTTTAATATTATTTTCTGTGTTTATTATGTGTTAATTTACTAGTGTGAAAATTTCGTGCTTTAATTTTGCCGTTTAAGTGTCCGATTAAATAAAAGGATTAAATCGCGTAAAATAAAAATTTAATGGTTATTTCTAAAAAGGGGCTGAATAGTGATTATTCTTTTAATATGGAGGTTTTGTTTTGCAATTTAACCATTAAATAGAATAGTGGGCGGCTTGATGAAAAGGCCTTGTCTACAATCTAGTTGTGCCTCGCAAATACGGTATTGCGGGAGGTATTGATAGAGAAGACATCATCCCCCTTGTGGAAAAGGTTATAAACTCTTTATGTGACTAAGTCTCTGGCTAACAGTTTAGTGTTGAGACAATGTCTATTTACGTTTCGCATGAACGAATGTGAGCTTCTTAGAGATCATATCAGTCAATTCATTACTCTTTTAAGTGATTTAAAGAATGTTGATGTTCATATTGACGATGAAGATCAGGCTATGTTATTATTGTGCTCTTTACTCCATTCATACAAGTCTTTCAGGGAGACCCTGATTTATGGTAGAGACAAACTCTCGTTCGAAGATGTGAAGGGCCATTTGTTGAGTAAAGACAAACTCGACAATGAGTTTGGTTTTGATAGTAAGGCAGATAAGCAAGCTTCCGTTTTGGTAGCATCAAAGAAACGAGACAAAAAGTATCACTATTGTAAAAAGTTAGTCACGTCAAAGCTTATTGTTATAAACTACGAAATAAAAGAGCTGTTGAGAGTAACGAGGAAGATGTAGCTAGTGCTAATTTGGCCGATGAAAGTGGTGATGATTTCTTATTAGTGTCAACGAGCAATAACTCCAAGCTCACATCCGAGTGGATCCTAGATTCGAGATGTTCTTTCCACATATGTCCTAATAGAGAATGGTTCTCTACATACAGTTTGGTTGAAGGTGGATTTGTGCGCATGAGAAACGATTCATTTAGTAAGGTAATTAGTATTGGTACTGTTAAAATTAGGATACACGATGGGACGATTAGGACACTCTCAGATGTCAAGTATGTACCTGATTTACGAAAAAATCTCATCTTATTGAGTATTTTAGACTTGATATGATGCAGAATCAACATCGAGTCGAGCGACATTAAAGTATCTTGTGGAGCTCTTATTTTCTTAAAAGGTAAAAGAACCGGGAGTTTTTATATTCTGGAAGGTTCTAAAGTGACTTGTGAAATAGGATGTCCCTCGTTCGTTATAGGGTCGAAGTCAACTCGTTTGGAGTGGAGGCATCTTGGTCATAGGAGGGAAAAAGGTATGACCGTTTCGTTGAAGAGATGTTCTCTTTTGGATCCAAATTTTGAAAAGTTAGGGCACTGTGTTCGTGAAAATCAGACTCGGGTTAGTTTTAATTTGGCAGTGTACAAGTCGAAGGCTAGAAGTCTTCCAGTTTCTAAGCACAGATTTGACTCAATTAATTCCCTACATAGTTCAAAATAGGCCCGTGGCGGGCTTTGGTAATGATGGCATTGTGAAAATATGAGTTAAGGTGGAGATTTGTTGAGTATGACTCCTATTTCAGTCAAATTTGAGAAATAATTTTTCAGTTAAACTCTGTTTATTTGTTTTAATCAAACTGTGATTGTTTAAATTATTTTATTATTGTTTGACCTATGAATTAGCCTATAAATAGACTCTTTTACAACCTTAGAAAACACACTCATTAGAGATTAGAACTCATAACACATTTAGAGCATTTTGTGTTTACGTTTTGAGGGTTCTTTGTTTTCAGATTTTCAAGATTTAGTTTTTATCTTCGTCTTTTGTACTCTTTGTTCTTTTGCCATTATAGTAAAATTATCTTTATCCGTGGTTTTTTATCCTCTTTGGAGGTGTTTTTACACGTTAAGTTTGTGCGTTTAATTTATCAATTTATTCCGCTATTTTTTTTACTTGTTGCTTAATCGGGTCAATCCCAACATTAGCTTATAATTCTCGTAATTGATTAAGAGCATCAATGAATCCTTATTTATGTACTTGTATTGTTTAAATCTTCGTTAATAGCTTGCTTTTTTTAGGAATTTGATTTTCTAGTGATGAAGAACTTCGTTTAATTGTTGCTAAATTGGGAACTAAATGAGTTAATTAAGTCACTTATTGATTAAACAAGTGCAAAATCTAACTTAATTTAAGCAAGATATTAGATTAGAATATGGATACTGATACTTCTCATCTCTAATCTTCTGTAAAGACTTTGAAATTAGGGTTTTTCATAGTTCTTAGGCATTTGGGATAAGATAGCTTATTATTGGTTTATTGACTCCTCTTGAAATTTTTGCATTTGGGATAATATTTTTTATTTTTATAATTTTTTATGCAGTTGTAGATATTACTTCTTAATAAAGAAGCGTTTAAGCTCTATGACTTGTAAGCTGCATGCGTCGATTTTATGGTTATGCTGACGAATTGCCGGTCTAGAACTCCGAAACCTGATGATTGAATGGATAGAAGACAACGTATAGCGATTTTTACCACGGCAAGTCTACCATGGATGACTGGAACTGCAATAAACCCTTTGTTTCGTGCCGCTTATCTAGCCAAAGGTGGAGACAGAAAGATCACATTGGTGATTCCTTGGTTGTCTTTGAAAGATCAAAAACTAGTATACCCGAACAATGCTATGTTCGGTTCACCTTGGGAGCAAGAGTCTTATATTGGTCAATGGCTTGAACGGAGGATTGCATTTATACCTGATTTCGGTATATGCTTTTATCCTGGAAAGGTAATCGCATACCTATAACAAATTCCGAAAGTTAAATGAACATAGTTTATTTAAACATCAGAACCATCATTTAATTACCATGGTGACAATCTGATGATAATTTATAGTACTAATTGTGATGCAGTTTGCTGTAGATAAAAGAAGCATAATTCCTGTAGGAGACATATTGGAAATCATCTCTAATGAAGAGGCAGATATTGCTGTCCTCGGGGAGCCCAAGCATCTTACGTGGTTTCATCATGGGAAGAGATGGAAAACGAAATTTCGCCTCGTCATAGGAATAATAATACCAATTATTTGGAGTATGTAAAGAGGGAGAAAAATGGACGATTGCTAGCATTTCTTCCGAAATATTTAAATAGTTGGGTTGTTAGCATCTATTGCCATAAGGTAAGCTTCCTAATAAGCCTTGATTTTTCTGTGCTTGCCAACAAGTTAATGCGACTTTTGCTTGATATTTATAGGACTATACAAAATTTGCACTGTTGGATACTTTATTAACTTGTTAGGCTAGATTATTTAAGGAAGACAAAGATTGCAATCTACTTTGCCACGGGTGATATATTGTTCCGACCTAACAGGAATCAATGCCACCTTGTTGGTCCACTAGAATGATGTGTCTTTGATTTTACTAGCATAGTCTAGCTGTTGATGCTGCTGATAGAGAAGAAAGGAGCACTAGGGGAGAAGAAAATCGAATTCCTCGCCTCTCCAAGTGTTGATATTATATTATAATATAATTAATTTCATCTGATTGTAATCATCTTGTTATTGCAGGTAATTAGGTTGTCTGCTGCCACTCAGGATTATCCCAGATCCATCATCTGCAATCTTCATGGAGTTAATCCCAAATTTCTCGAGGTAGGCAAAAAAATTTTCGAGCAACTACAGAGCCGTAACCGAGCCTTCACCAAAGGGGGTTACTACATTGGGAAGATGGTTTGGAGCAAAGGCTACGGGGAACTACTTAAACTTCTTCGTGATCACTAAAAGGAGTTAGCTGGTCTCGAGATTGATCTGTATGGCAATACAGAAGACTCCGATCGAGTTAAGGAAGCTGGTAACAAGCTGAAACTTGTGGTTAGAGTTCATCCCGGTCGTGATCATGCTGATCCTTTATTCCATGAGTAAGCCTCATTTTTCCCCCCACTTCTCTTCATGTCTGGATCGGGATCAATGAATGATTTTTTTTTTCTTTTCTCGTTTTCCCCTTCAGTTAAAAAGTATTGTTGAATCCTAGCACCACAGATGTTGTTTGCACAACCACAGACGAAGCATTGGCTATGGGAAAAATCGTTATTTGTGCCAATCACCCCTCGAATGATTTCTTCAAGCGGTTCTCAAATTGCCGAACTTATGATGATGGCAACGGTTTCATTGAAGCCACACGTAAAGCAGAGCCTGCTCCATTGACCGATGCACAGAGGTAGGAGTTGTCATGGGAGGCAGCAACAGAGCGGTTTTTAGGAGTTTAAGAACTCAACCAGGTCGTTGCAAAAGAATTGGATAAAAATCAGTCAACGAAATTCGCATCGATATCTTTAAACCTGCAGAAGAACATGGAGGCAACGCCAGCATATCTTCACTACGTGGCTTTAGGATTTGAAACAACTAGAAGAGCATTTGGTGCAATTCCTGAGAGCTTGTATCCTGATGAAGAGCAATGTAAAGAACTTGGTTTGTTCACTCTTACAGGGAGAGTAGGTTCCAAAAAAGATAATTGATTGAAACATTATTTGCAATTCAATGCAGTCCAAGTACATTGTCGAATTCTTTATGCACATCATTTATTGGTAAAATTTCTTTTTGAAGGTTTTTACTTTAAACAGGATGAAAATTGGTTAACAGATGAAAGTAGAGTTCTCCATTTTATTTAATTTGATAAAGAATCACTGGAAGTCCTCGGGGAGAAAGAGAGTAGATGCTATGGCTGCATCTCGAAATGATCGAAAAGCGGAATGCATATCATTAGGCGTAAGCCAGAATCTTAGAAGTATAAATTTCTTTTTAATAAATTTAGATTATGATAGAGTATTAAGTAAAGATACAAATGAGAGAATGAACATATTTATTAAGAAATACAAAGATTGGATTATCGAAAATTGTCAAGTGCACTCTTGTAATCATCTACCAAGAAACTGCTAAATGCAGTTTTGTGATTCTCGACCATGTATGCAAAACCTTCATGTGAT
The DNA here is from genome assembly GCF_007990345.1 of Gossypium hirsutum. Classification (NCBI taxonomy): domain Eukaryota; kingdom Viridiplantae; phylum Streptophyta; class Magnoliopsida; order Malvales; family Malvaceae; genus Gossypium; species Gossypium hirsutum. The sequence continues at coordinate 39,791,877 of NC_053448.1, read as the reverse complement.
CTATTAAATGCTCTCTTTCAGCTTCTTATTTTAGGTGCTTAAACAACAAGGTAACTAGGTAGATCCAGAATCAATATTAAGAAATGCAACTAAGATTTTAAAAACACAACATCCACTGCAAATTAACCCTACAAAATCTCTTAAACTCGAAAACAAAACATATCCAAGATAATTTATTTTAGAACAAATATAAGGTCAGCTCCTATATTTCCATTAGTATATGTTAAAGTATTTAATTTTTGTATTTTTTTTTTGATAAGTCAATAAGATGAAGGTAAGTAATTTGTTTCTTTCAATTTTAAGCTAAATTTGATTGAGTTAATTATATTATATGCTATCTTTCAATTTTTTAAATACACCTATGATTTCAGCTGCTTGTGCTACCAAACAAGGGCCTTAGGTCCCCATTTAGGGCTGAATCGCAAACACTCCTTTCATCTCTATTTTTCTTAAAAGGGAAAGGGTTTGGAACCCAAGTAATGATTTACAAATAAATATTGATAATTTTATTAAAAATTAGTTATGATTTTTGTCGTCAATCTCCTTCCCTGTTTTAAGTAGGGCTTTTTTCCCCAAAATCTTAAAAGAAATATTATGTGATATACTTTTGTTGAAAAAATCACTAAAATTTATCAGAACATTCAATAAATGTTTTGGAATTAGTAAAGGAGTTCGGATAAAATTGAATAAAGATGTAAAGATTGAATACTAAATTTGCTATTATATCTTGCAAATAAAACATTTGCTCACTCATCCAACGAACAAGTACCAATTTACCCAATTTTTCAATAGAAGAACTAAAATACAATCCAAAATATTTACATTACCGGTTTTAGACTTATATTTTACCAAATGATTATAGAGAATGTGCATTGGTTGATTAAATGCTAAAATTACATATTTTATATAATTAAATTGGTTAATTTATGAGAGTGCACCACTGATTTTTCCATATTTATATTGAATTTTGTGCAGGGGGTGCAATTTAGGGCTAAATAGAATAAAAAGGAAACAAATGGGCTAGATTGAAGAAATGAGCAAAGAAGGCGGGCCAAAGCAGAATTTTTCCAAGATGTAATTAGCTGAAATTTTATGTTGATTTAGTGGGAGATTATGTAGGGATTTTTATATCATTGAATATTTTATTTCCTTGATTTTCTATGGCTAGTGGCTCTTAATTTGACAAAGCTACTAGTATAAATAAGAGGCTACTTTGTTCATTTAATCATCAAGTTTTTAATCATCAAGTTTTTCAATCAAGTTTATATCTCTTGCAATTCAATCTTTTCTTTCCTTTTTGCAAATTTAGTTGCTACATTAATTCCTTATTTTTTTCCATCTATTAGTTTCCAACTTTGGCACCCAAACCTTGCGTCACCCACATCCATCTACTTTCATTTCTTTTTCATTTATTCAACCTTCTTCAATTATGCTCAACTCCAATATGCCCCAAACCTTAGTCAACTAAATCCATTTTCAACTCTGACTCGTCAAGACCCGTGAGTTACGAACCCGAGCAATTTAACTCCTAAATTCAGTACTTATTATTTCTCCAGATTAAGAGTATGATTTTGTTAACTCACAAAGTCAAATCAACACTAAGTCAAAAAAGGCATCATTTGAATTAGTGTAGTTAGACGTACAATTGGATCAATTGTCTAATCAGTTTTCCGTAAACATATTGGTGTGCCAAGTGGAGATTGCTGTTTGGTTCCGTCAAAGGAAGTAGTAACCGGATTTAAATGTCCCACGCAGTTGAGGACATTGGTTCGAGCTAGACTCTTCTAGAACGCAAAGCTGCCGGAGTTTTAAATCACGAACGTTTCGTTGGTTGTTCGATCGGTAAGAGTTAGTTATAGGACGTTCCATAACTAATTTACACAAAGAAGAGTTGGTGTCCGAGAGGTCCTTGGTAACTGTAACTAACTTATTGGAAAAGAGGAGTTCATCTAATTTCAAAGATCGGTTCAAAGACGAGAAAAACCCGTACCTAAAGCTAAACTTAGTTTAATTAATTTTTCTTCAGATTTGTTTAACTGTTTTTATTATTTTATTTTTAGCTTTTACTTTTCACGCATTTTTTTCCTGTTTATTTCAAGTTTCAGGTTTTCAATTTTATCCTCCTCAAAAATTTCTTGGGCACGACAACTGCCCGGACACGAATCTGGTCAAGAAAGAGAAACAATTTTCAGTAAACCCAGTCTCTGAGGGATCGCCCCTACTCCCTATATTGCTTAAATTACAAATTAGGCGTAGGTTTATATTGGTGGACTCGACACCCATCATTGGTGGTCTATAGGAAACTAGCCTGGAAGAACTGAGTTGCTTGTAATCCTTCATAACATAATTGTTTCTGTAAATTAAAATTGATATGAAATGTTAATAATTCAAACAAGCTTAAAAACATAAATGAAAGCCTAACCAAAACAACATAATAACGAGAATATGACAAATTTCAAGCTTTATTTCTGTTTCTTTTATCATCTGGTTCTGGCTCGTTCCCAATGAAGCTGCGTTTCTTGGTTGTGTTCATGTATGGTCTAATAACCCATTCAATCTGGGCTTCACTCTGCTCCATTGTTCCTAATTTTACCTGCAACATACGCAAAGGAGTTGAATTTAAACTGCAATATGAAGCACCCAATGCGAATAACCTATTGAAATGGCACGATGGTTACCTGGTAAAGCCGCAATTCAAACCTCGGACCAATCTCCTTTAACTCAACTGATTTAGGACCTCCAGGCTTCTCATAGATATGATGCCTGCATGTTTACATGATATCAATGAGTGAGAGTGAACATTTCATTATGTAGAAGCATGAGGGGGAACAATCTACGTTATCATTAGAGGATGGCCACTGTGAAAACCATTATATAACTTTAAACCTACAACTGACAAGTTGACTCACTTCGATGTTTTGAGAAGTGATTGACTGAGAGTTCTAAAGCATGCACGATCAAGTTCAGTGGTTCCTTACTATTCACATATTGATATCAATATCACCCTATTAATGCTAAAGAATACAACAAAATCTACAGAAGAGAACTAACCTGAACGAAATATAGTCGGACCGATTTGCAAAAGTCACAATACGTTTTGTATCAGGCTTTGGCACAGGGAATAAATGTTTTAGAATGTTCGCTGTTCTTTCACCCAGCTGCCAAAATAAATTGAAAAAAAAGAAAGAAGAAAAAGGCATGTCAGCAACAAAAAAGATTACTCTTGGCCGAAAAGGAAAGAATTGTTATTAATCACAGAATTTCATCAAAGCTACATATGAATCCTTATAATTTGTGTATCAACATACAGAAACATGCAACAGATACAAAGATGGAAACACCTTTGAAGGATATTTGAGCACAGAACAGGCTTTGTTACATAACCAACTATTAGACATAAGTGGCACACATGTAAAACCATTAAAAGCAGTAACCCTAAAAGGTTCGAGTATGAAATATATAATATATCGTACCCAACTAAATCATATGCTTCGTTAGTGTACAGGTAAAGCAACAAGGATACCTTGGTTTTAAAATTATCAAGAATCAAATGAGGGTAAGCCTCGGGCATTGTTCCGATGGCTTTCTTGTCTTTAATGTCATGTCTTGTAACCTAGAGGAAAATATTAGATTAAGAAAACAAGAACAGAAATAGAAGTGATAAAGGCCTACGCAAGGTAGAGTCATCAAATACTTGCCACATTGAGTAACCCAAAGTATGCTGTGGGACCGAAAGGTAGATGACTTATAATCAAACCATCAGGTATACCCCGATGTTCATGAACCAAAATTACATCTGTAAACTCATGCGCACGGCAACTTTCAATAATTTCAGATATAACCTGCAAATAAGAAAAAAGAATGGCATAGACAATCACTTTCTTATTTTCACTAGAAAACCAGTTTGATGTCAAATAAGTTAATAAATTTATCATACAAAAAAAGGGTGTTGCTGTTCATTATATAGATAATAACTAGCAGAACCGAGGAAAGCATTGTTAAATATTAACATTATGCAGTATAAATCACTTGCTGTAGAAAATTTCAAGGACAACAAAGTAGAAACTGAAAAAGCTTTCAGCAGTTATTCTATTAAAAGGTGAAAGTCACAAATCAATTACAATTTGGAGAAAAGAGCAGCTTTTGTCAACTAAATGAATATCGACTTTAGCCACAAATTACTGATAATAAAACCGGTACCAAAACCGATAGTGCTTAGACATATGTATCATAATCCTCAAGATAAAAAACAAAGACCTGCCAACAATTCAGCACAAGAATCATAACAATAAGAAAACCAATAGGAACCCAACGAAGAAAGCATAGATGGATAAACAAAGCAATGATGCACTGACCTGGCTACCACGATTCATTCGCTCTGCATTAGGAAAGACAAACTTCAATTCCTACAAGAAAGTGAAAAGCATGCCAAAGGAATTCAATCAGTGGTTAACTCTCACGCAAAATATCAGGGAAGAATTTATTTATCACCAAAATAGAGAACCCAACCTTAACAAACTGTATAAGAGGAGCACTTGGATCACGAGATGTTGTCAGCAAAATCTTAGGATCTCGTACAGTTGCATTTGCATATTCATCATCAATATGAGTTTTGGGAACTAAAAATATACCAAAATTAAGCAGTCATGTATCAACACCAATCCCAAAAGAGGGGGGGGGGGGTTCTTTAGCTCAGAGCATAACAAAAGAAAACAAACATCCAAATTACAAAAAAATTAAAATAAATAATAAACATTACTGGAAGTGTAATTATCTTCAAGGTCAATTTCTTGGCGAAGCGCGGCCTCCTCATTCCGGAGTTCAGTTGGAATGGGTTTTCCCTCTACAAGGAAGCAAAATTAAAAACCAAAACTAAAAATTGAAAATTGAAATTAGATTATGATTAACAAAAAAAAGAAAAGAAAAAATAGAAAAAAAAACAGTACCTTCAAGGGCTTCTTTGATCTTCCGTTTCTTCTCATAAAGCAAACGCTCTTTGCCTTCCAAGCTCTTCCTGTACAAATACTCTCTCCTCAATCGAATGTTCCTTCTCAACATTTTTATTTACTTCAATTTAAGATAATCAAAACAGCGACTGATTTGGAATGTTGAATGAGAATGGCTAGGCTGTGCTGAATTGAATTAGGGTTTAATAACTTGATTTTTATTGGTTATTCATAAATTGATTAGCAAAGATGTCCAAAAATAAATAAATAATTAATTAATTATCCATAAAAGTCCAGAGGAGAGAGATTGGCGGAGAGTGAGGAGATTTATATAAATTTTAGGTCAAATTTTTATTTAGTCCCTATACACTGTATAAATTGTGGATTTAGTCTTTTTTTATAAATTTTCTAAATTTAGTACCTGTGTTTTTTCTAGTCTTTTGTACTTTTTGAATTTTGAAATTTTAATCATGACCTAAAACGATAGTAGTTAAATATGTTTGGTTAAATTTTAGTTTTGACCCAAACAATAACACATGTAGATTTAGTCCTTGTTCTTTTAATTGGATCATTCTTACTCATCCCTATACTTTTCAAAATTTAAATTTTTAGTCTTGACATAGCTAACAACCTTTACATCTATTATTTGGCTTTCTTGTGAGGCATTATACATATGATGATATGTTTGCTGCATTAGATTTTGGAAACAACCGAATTTAAGTTAATAAATTTAACAACTGCCATTTATCAGGACTAAAATTTAGAAATTAAAAAAATACAAGACTAAAAATGATCAACTTAAATTACATGGACTAAATCTACAATTACACTTATATTAAAACTAGTAGCATGTTTAACCTAAATTTTAATACATTTGTGAATTGATATTATTTTTTAGGGTAAACTACACAAATGGTCACCCAATTATGCTCACATTTCTGGTTTGGTCACCCAACTTTAAAAATTTTCAATTTAGGAACTAACATTTGAATTTGTTCCTGTTTTGGTCACTCACCGTTAAATTGATAATGGAAAGCCCTTTTCTAACTGGTGTAATAACAATTTAGTCCTCAATACTTACTTATTCTATCAATTTGATCCTAATTCTAAATAATTCAATAAACTTAACCTTGCACATTTACAAAATTTTATAAATTTGATTCTCAAACTTCCTAACCAAAGCTTTTAAAACAGAGACATTCGATGTCTATTAATAATTTTATTTACGGTTGAAATTATCCAATTTGATACATAACCCTTTTTGTTTATATTTTTAAGAAGTTAACGTTAGAAATTAACTAAACACTATTAAAAATAATTAAAAAATACAAATTTTAAAAATATAATATATAATAAAATTATATAAATAATTTAATATTTGTGGAAAATAATCTTTCACTTTGACTAACATAATTTTAGTTTTTAATTAATTTAGTAAATGATTTGACACTAAATCAAATTACCAGTTATATGTATTGCTTATTATGGATTTAAAAATTAAAAATAAATTAAAAATAAATAGAACACATAATAGACTCTTAATCAATTTATAAAATTAAAAAATAATTATCAATATAACAAAATAAAATTCAATTAATTCTTTCACATCTTGTTCTTATGAAAAATTAAATGTTTGGTTTTTTCAAAATCATATTTTTTAATTTTTAATTTAATTTCCGATTTCAAGGATCAATTTCAGGACTATTCCTATGTACCTCGAAGGAAACATCCTATTGTTAACAATAAGAGTAAATCTAAAATATTTTTTTAAAGGTTTTTCCATTTTCATTAGCTAAAATTTTATCAATTAAAGGGTTATAAAATATTATATTTAGAAGAAAATTAATGAAAAAAAAGAAAAAAAAGTTTCAAAATAAACTCATTGGTATGAGGAATTATTTTGAAAAATGGCTCGTTAGTTGAAAGAAGTTTTTTTTTTCTTTTTTGGGTTTTATGAATTTATAGATGTGGAATGCTTTTGTTTTAAAAGCTGAAAGCTTTGATTAGGAAGTTTGAGGATCAAATTGATAGAAGTTTGATTAGGGTTTTTGAAAAGAGTTGTTAGTAGAAGACGGTAAGAAAGGTAGAGGACTGATTTGGAATGTTGAATGAGAATGGGCCAGGCCGTGCTGAATTGAATTAGAATGGACCAGGCTGATGGAGGGAAATTGGGCTGAATGGCACGGGATCAATTGATGGATCCAATTGCTAAGAAAGTTGGACTGCCTAATCAATGTAGTTGGTTTCGTACTTTTTAAATCATATCGACTGGTACACACCATTTTGGTAGTAAACTAAATAATGAACTCTTTTTTCAGCACCCGTAAAAATTTTGATCTGTATTGATTGCATTGCTTGTTCCACTCAATTTCAAACTCACTAATCCGAACATTGTGCACCAGTTAATGCATAAATATATAACAAAAGATTTAATGTTTTAAAAATGTTATCCAAAATTTAAATGGAAAAAATATATATATATAACAAAAAAAACTAAAGCAAATTTAATATTTCAAGAAGGAATCCATGCAGGTAGACAATTTTGAAATGATTTAACAATATATTTTTTTATATAAAATTTTAATTTTTTTTAAATATATAAAGGTTAAGTTTTCTCAATCTAATAAAGAAAAATGTCTCTATTTATAGTTCGAGTCCTCTTAATCTAATGGCTACAAAGAATATAAGTGTAAGATCAAATTTATGACACTTAATAAGCTATAGAGAATTCTAGAGTTTCTATAACATTTTGCTACAGTCTACAAGCTTTCAAACCTTTCTATAGAGCTTATGGGTCTTCAACATGTTTTAAAAAAGTATAAAAAAATTAATTATTGATATGACATATCACGTAGATTTTATATTAATAAAGTTAACGGTTAATTTTTTCATTCGTTATAACTTGATTGTTTTTGTAGAGTTAGAGAGTCAAATAAATTAGTTTGCCATTATAAATATAAGTAAAAGTAAATGTTAAATCCCTTTATTATAGGAATTAGATTAAATTAATCCCACTACTATTAAATAGATTAATTTAATAATAAACGTATAATATAAAGAAAAAGGGTGAGTTTCATATTAGAAAGAAAAAAGGCAAAAAAAATATTTAGAGATAGAGATATATAGGAGTTGGTCCTCAAATAAAATGTTGCTACAAATTCAACAAATTCAGGAATAAATTGTTTAACTAAATTAACAAAGTTAAACATTATAGGTGAAATTTGTATTTTAGCTACTTGAGAAAGGATTGATTAAAAAATTTCATGTGATGGTTTGATGGTTAAAGGTATATATTGCCTTAAATGTGGTCTAAATTCGAGTCGTGCTAGTTACGTTGTTCGGGATAAAAGAAATTAAAAATATAGATAGACAACAAAAAAAATTTTAAAAAAAATTAATGTTTAAAAAACTGTTATCCAAAATTTAAATGCAAAAAATAATATTTTTTAAAAAAAATAAAACAAAAAGATTAAAAAAAATTTAATGTTTCAAAAAAAAGGTTATCCATAGTAGACATTTTTGAGATGGTTTAACAACTTATTTTTTATATAAAACTTTTAATTTTTTTTAAAGTGATAAATCTCAAAATTATACATGAACTTTAATGTAATGTGCAATTATGTACATAAACTTTAATTTGATGTAATTATACACGTGAAACTCTAATTGTGGTTCAAATGAATACTTGAAACTTTAATTCTGATTTAATCATACACATCTAAAAAAATAAATACATTAATTTATTTTTATATTGAATAAATATAATTATTTATGCACGCGGTATATAAACATAAAATGATGTTATATCCATAAGTGTGTTAATAATTTACAAGAATTGGTTCATATCAAAATTTCATGTATAAAATTGCACAAAATCGAAGTTCATGTATACAATTGTACATTAAACTGTAGTTCATGTGTAATTTTAGTATTTATCCCTTATTATATATGCTGATTAAATTTGTTAATAAATTTGTTTTAAAATTTTAAAATTTCTAATTAAATCATATATATATTCACATTATTCCCATCACTCACTTTCCCGCTAATTTTTATGATAAAATAAAAAGATAGCTCTTGACAACTCTGCTACTTATTCTTCAGTTCTTGTTTTTATCTATTAATATCATCAATTCCCCTTCTTCCTTTTTTTTTTAAATTATTGGATTTTATTAATTATTTCAAATATTTTTTTAAAAGAGTTAGAAACTTTTTAGAACAGTCCTTTTCGAAAAAAAGAAAACCTTTTTTATGTTTCATTGGATTTAAGATCAAAGTTCAAGTTTTGAAGGTTTGTTTAGAAAAAAAAAAAAAAGATTTGTGGCTGTGCCTTGCTGGTTAAGGCTTCGTTTAGGGTTTAGAAAAAGTTACTTTTCTTGGGATTAGTGTATTTTCAAGCATGGAACAAATTGCTACTGATAATAATACCACAACCATTGATGCTGATCAATCGACAGTGTCTGTTCAAGGGTATTTTAATTTTATCTTATTTTAACTCTTTTTTATATCAATTATGAATATGAATGTGTAAATATTTCATCGTAATTTTTGTTCTAACCAGACTTATTTTGTTCTTTTAGGAGGATTTCGGGTCCTACTAGAAGATCAACTAAGGGAGGTTGGACAGAGGAGGAGGTTAGTATCATTAGTATTTAAATGATGATATGTGCACGATAAATGCCATTAGATGCTATTTAAATAATGAATGATATTCATAAACACACTAAATGTGATAAACGTGACATGATTGCAAGTTGAATCCTTTTGAGTGTTTCAACTTTAGTGACTCTTTTAGTGTTTGTGTGTGAGATTGCTTGAATTAGAAGGTGATTTTATTATGATCTAGTTGAATCCCATTGCTTATATTAACTTGTTGTTTCTTATTAGTTGCTAATGTTAGCTTTGTCTTTTTTAACAGGACAACATGTTGACCATTGCTGTCCAAAAGTTTAATGGCAAAAACTGGAAAAAGATAGGCATGTGTGTTGGTGTTTGAATGAAGTGTGACAGAACATGATCTTTTAGTGTATCATTGTTTACATGGTTTTCCTGATCATTTGCAGCCGAATCGGTGCCTCACAGAACAGATGTTCAATGCCTGCATCGATGGCAGAAGGTTTTAAATCCTGATCTTGTTAAAGGACCTTGGACCAAAGAGGTTGCTATTGGAATGATGTTTTTCCCCTTTTTTATGTATCGGCTTTATATATCAGATAAGATTCTGTCGAAGACTAGATATGGCAATGCTTTATTAATCCTTTTTCCCTTTCGGTCTTTCAGGAGGATGATCTTATCTTTGAGCTTGTGGAGAAGCAAGGGAAGAAGAAATGGTCTGAAATAGCTAAATTCTTGCCGGGACGTATCGGCAAGCAATGTCGAGAAAGGTGCTTGATCACTTGTCGATAACATGATAACGTATAGCTTTGATTCATATGTTGTTTTCTGATATGTACATTTTTGTTTCAGGTGGTGTAATCACTTGAATCCAGATATAAAGAAAACTGCTTGGACTGTAGACGAAGAATTGATTCTTATTAGTGCGCACGGGGCGTATGGGAACCGGTGGGCGGAAATCGCAAAGCTTCTTCCTGGCAGGTATGTGTAAAGTATCCAATGGATATATGCAGAACAAAATCAATGAACAATACCTTAATTTTTCCCTATTACAGGACAGAAAATTCGATAAAGAATCACTGGAACTCCTCGGTGAGGAAGAAAGTAGACGCTATGGCTGCCTCTCGAATTAATGCAGTTGATCATAGCCCAAAAGCAGAGTGCATATCATTAGGCATAAGCAAACCACTTGAACAGAATCTTGATCATGGAAGAAGTATCAGTTTCTTTTCAATGTGTAAAGATGCAAATGGGATAATGAAACCATCTTCTCTAAACATATCTATTAAGAGATATGAAGATCTAACCATCGAAAATTGCCGAGTGCACTCTTATGATCCTCTACCAAGAAACCGTCAAATGCATTCTTGTGATTCTCGATCACACTGTAATGTTACTTTTGGGGATCATGAAAGAATAACTTCGCAGTGCTTTCTTGCAAGAATGCATGCCGGATCTTCATTTCAACCATCGAGTGATTCATTACATGCTCCGGTTTCAGCATCCTGTTTTAGGTGCTCAGGCAATGAGATTCCTGATGCAAATAGTTACATTAGTCTGGAATCAATATTGAGAAGTGCAGCTAAAAGTTTTAAAAACACACCATCTATCATTAGAAAAAGAACTTCTCAAATTAGAACACAAGCTGACAATCACAATATAAATCAGCTTCCTTTATCACCTACAAAGTCTCCTAAACTGGAAAACAAAGCACATCCAAGGTTATGACTAGATCATTAGCTGGTGTCTGGTGATAATTAGGTTAATTTCTATATTTCCATTGGTAGGATCCAAATAAAGATATTAATGTATTTGATTTTGGTGTGAGATAAATGTTAAGTGAGTAAGATGTAATGTAAACAATTTCTTCCTTTCATTACAATATATATATATATTTAGGTTTATTTGTTCTCATGAAAATTAGGATGGGAAATGGAAAACTATTTGTATCAATAAAAGATTGAATATAGCTATTAAAATCATATAGTTATGCTAGATGCTTACTTTATACGTAACTATAAAATAATAATAAGTGCCGGTGGGAAGAAATTTAAAATATTTCAGATCAAATGTATAAATTTTAATTTTTTAATTTTAAACTATTTTAATTCAATGAAGCAACCTGCAAGTGATTCCCATTTTTATTGTTTCATCCATCAGTCACACACTAAATCTAGAATACATGATTTGATTAATTTTGTATATTTAAAAAATAAAAATTATAAAAATTTATCATTCTAAATAAATTAGTTTTTTTTATTCTACGCGATGCACACGGATTAAGTTGTATATATTAATTTTAATATTTTATATTAATTTGTTATAAATACTATGATTAATTCAATGAGTCTCAAACTTTAAATATAAAAATCTAAAGTCAATCTATAATCTAAACCAATCTAATCTTTCCACCTAAACTCATTTCTTAACCTAATATCAAACTAATCTTTGAGTTTAAACGATTAACTTCACATAGCACATACATTACAAAAACATTAATCACAAAGTGATGACGATTAGAGTTGATTATGGGTCGGGTCACCCATCTAGACCTGAAGGCCTGCTCAAAAAGTGAGAGAATTTAGGTAAAAATATAGACACAAAAAATGAGTTTTGACAACAATACAAACGAACCAAGTCAAACTCAACTTTAACATTTTTAATTTGAGCTAAAATTAGAGGAAATTTTAGATTAATTTTTTAATCAGGCTGGCCAGAGTTTAGAAAATAAATTTAAAAATTTAAATCAATCCAGCTTAACTCACCAACTCATGATGTAGTGTAGTGACGATTGAGTGGTGATGTAAGTATAGGAAGAGGCGTTGGCTCTCAAGGCCATGATTCATCAACTTTTTTCAGTTTATCCAAGAAAGAAAGAACACAGTTGAGTTGACATGGTCAACTTAAAGTACTCGTTTGCAGATTGTCAAAGCAATGTGAACAATCTATTAGCTGTTATACAATTTTTCCACCACACGTGATTAAGGAGGAATTACTATAATTTTTAAAAGATTTTGGTAAAATATAAGTGCAAATCACGTTGGTTTGAGGGTTAAAAATAAAAGGGTTACTATAAATTTTCGTTTTTAGATTTTGACATTTAAGTCCATTTTGATATATGTATTTTATTTATTTATTTTTGGTATTTAAACTTGACAATTAGATGGATAGATGAAGTTAGAAAATTGCTTTATGAATGGAGCAAAGATGTATCTTAATTTTTTTTTGGAAGAATCAAAGTACAATTTTGTCTCTTTGATAAATGGTATATTTATCATGGAGGGCTTGCCTATGCCCTTGACTAAGTGCATTTTGTCTCTAAATTTGGATTCCATCAAGATTTGATGACGTGACAATTTGAGATTGTGTCATGTTACCACTCGAATTACCTTAGAATGTCAAATTATCAAATTTTTACATTTTTTAAGTTCAATGATCAGAATGGATCTAATTGTCAAATTCAGGTACTAAAATGAACAAAAAATGTATAGGTACAAAATGGACCTAGTTGCAAAATTTAAATACCAAAAGCTATTACCCAAAAATAAAATGAAGACTTCAAAGTCAAAGGAGGGTTAACCCTTGAAATTTCCAATCAAATGGTCCAAAATTAATTAAAATTTTGATATGACTTAGTTCCTTCCATGATCCGGCTGCACAGCTTTGCCACTTGACTTTAATTAGACTTGTGAATTGGGTCGCTGGAATTGATTTTAAATCGGATTAGTTTAAATTTGATGAATTTAGTTTTTTTTAAATTTAATAAATTTGAGTTATTTTATGTTCAAGTTATTCGAATTTTAAGTTTAATTTTTAAGTCGGGCCGGTATATATTTTGGTTAATTCATGTTCAAGTTATTTAGACTTGAGTCATTTCAAATTTTGAAATTTCTTTACTTGGATCACCTCATTTTAGAATTATTTTTGGCCGGAATGCTGAATGTAGAGTGATTGACTCAATCTATTTTGAATGAAAGCGTTCAAATTTGTGAATATTATAAACTTTTTATTTTCAATTAAAAATTGGCAGCTGTATTTCATTATTCTCAACCAGCTCAACTCCCATCGTTTAACACTCAAATCAAACCGTCCAAATTACTTTAAAAAGTGACCTTACTTGTCACATTGAATTTAAAATTACTTTAACCATTGATATTTTAATATAAAATTTCTATTTCTCACTTTCCTTTTTATAATAATTGTTTTTATACGAGGTTGAGAATTGTTTATAATTTTTTTTAACTCATAAATAAGAGGATGATGCAAATCCTACATTAACAACAATGCCTATGTCAATCAAACTAAAACTCAATTAACCAATAACAATGTGAAATTAAATCAATTCCTTTTTGCAATTAAAATTAAATATTAAGAATAATTCACACAAAATTGAAAATATTTTTTAAATATGTTTTTTTCCAAGACTTTTCCGTGTAAGATTTAAGAAGGAATACGATTCAAATTTTACTTTTCAATACTTAATATTTTTTTTTGTTTTTTAATTTAAATTTAAAGAATTAAATATTTATTTAAGATATAATATCTAATAAATTCGTAATTCAAATTTCGAATATATAATTTTTATCTTCAATGGTAATTTTTTTCCTTAAAATAGGGTTAAAAGATAAGAAGATTTGTCTTTGGCAATATTTAAATAATATTAAATATTAAATTATGTAAAAAATATTAAATATTAAATATTAAATATTAAATTAAAGGTTGAATTTACGGCAGCACACGCCAATATTGAATGACCCAACTATGACACGCTCCCCTTCAAGACGTGCGCATTTTTATATGGGTTAATTCCATCATGATCCTTAAATTATGATCTTAATTTTAAATTGGTCCCAAAATTTGAAATATTCTGATAAAGTTCATATTAATCAAGTCCTTCTGCTAGTCTAGGTATCAACTTGAGAATTAAAGTCGGTTTGGATTTAATGTAAAGCATATTTAAATTATGTCGATAAGATTTTAAACATGTGTCCACCTATTGTATTAAGAAGTTTGAATCTAATGTGTTAAAATCATAAGGGCCATCTTTTTATTTTTAATGTTTAATCCAAATTGTCCATGCAATATGGATATACATGTTTTAAATATGCTCCATGTTAGATCCAAGCCAATATTTAACTCCTAAGCTTACAATTAAGTTCCTAGAAGGCTTTTATTGAGTGGTTTTCGACTCATTCACACAGAGTCGACAAATCCCTCAACAAGTGTGGTATTATTCCAAGTCAGGATTTTATCCCCCGATTCTGTTGAAAGCCGCACAGAGTTCATGTAGTGAGAATGCCTCGTTGAATTGAGCCATTCATGACACACGACCACTACCAAGGAAATAGTGCCCATTTTCCATTGATAGAGTTTGAACCCCAGCCCTAAATGGCATTTAAGGGCACATATGCTACCACTTCTTCTGGTTAGATCAACTGGTACCATCCCTTTCTCACAATGACATATATGCCATAAGTCAGGGGTACCCTACTAATGTCCATCCCCACAAAGCATTCTCGCTTTATGAACTCGTGTTCCAAGCAACCTTTTCAGACACTCAGGCTCTCTGTAGAATTAGAGAACAAAATCCCAACTCAACCCAAGGACAATACCAACCTGTTGAAGGGTTTATCACTTCCAAATGGGCAACATTTTGAAGACTTATCTTAAAGGGGTCAACGTTTTGTAGATTAAAGATCAATTTAGAATCAGAGATATAGTTTAGGGATGTCTAGTAAAATTAACCCTTACTCTCTTTTTTTAAGTCTAAATTGGTTGTAAAATATTACGGTCTGACTTGAACCACCCTCTCTCTTTCCACTGCCTTTCATATCTTCTTCCTCTGTATACATATATATATACACACACATATATGTATGTAACTCTGTCAAAGCTTCAAATCAGCCATAGCCTCTCATAATTTCCAATAAAACCCAATACTTAGAAACCTTTTTATTTTCAATCTTCATTATCAATGGAGACCAAGTCTCGCACTCTAGAGATCACAGTTTTATCAGCAGAAGACCTGAGAATCGACAACAAACCGGTGAAAAAGAACGCGTACGTCGTCGTTTCTGTCGACCCTTTCAACAACAAGGCGACCAAGGTCGACGGAGAAGGAGGTAGCTATCCTTCGTGGAACGACAAGCTGGTGGTGGAAATACCGTCACAGACGCGGTTTGTAACCCTCCTAGTCAAATGCAAGGGGTCCAGAGGAGAAAAAACGGTGGGGTTAGCAAGGATACCGGTGACGGATTTCGTCGGAGGGTATTCGCCGGCGGCTTGTTTGCAGTTCTTGAGTTACCGGTTAAGGGATCCCAAGGGATTGAAGAATGGGATTATTAATGTTTCGTTGAGAGTGAAAGAGCCATTGCAGGATTGTTCTTCACAGGCTGCTGGTGGTGGTGGTAATGCGGCGGCGATAGGGATGGGAATTCCCATTGATGGACGAAGAGATTATGGTGTGGTTACTGGGATTCCAATATGGACGGGTTATCCATCTAATTCGTTGTATTAAATGATCGATAGTTGTAGTGATTCAATTCAAGTTGTACAAAAAGTACACAAACATATTCCAACAATTTTGTTTAATCCAATAAAAAAAAATCAATTAATTCTCTTAATTCAATTTTGAAAGGTTAAATCATGGATTGTCATCCAATGTAATAAAAAATAGAAGAGTTTAATTAATTTTTTTTGAGTTGACTATAAGATTCAATTCGGTGTGAATTAAATCGAGGGACCTTTTTAAAATTTACTAATATTTTAAGTTTGGGAGTTTAAGTCTATTTAGTCGAGTATTTTTTTTATTTGGACCATTTTTTATTCGAATTAAGTGAGTTTTAGTTATTAACTTTTTTATGATCAAATTATATTTAATTAATTTAAAATTTGTGTTAATTGAGTTGAGGTTTTGGATTCTGAGTATAATATTAATTGGTTGTATTTGTAGAAGCCAAGATTAAACTAGTTTAAAGATATATGTCTATATATAAACTCTGTGCACCAATGATTTAGACTCGGTTTGTCATTAAATTTATTTTAGTTAAATATTGCTATTAATTTATGTAAATTATGAAATATAGTTTATGTATTTTGATTTGGTGAGCATAAAGATAATTAAGTAGTTTTTGCCATTTAATTCGCAATAACATTTTTTTTTCGATAATTAAGTAGTTAGGGGTTGGAGGGGTCTCCCCTAAAATGAAAAAAAAAATTCATTTAGACTCTTTAAAATTTTAAAATTAATAAAAATAAAATTACACTTTGACCCTAGAGGTGTTCATGGGGTGGGCCAGGCCAGGTTTGGATAAAATTTTAGGCCCAAACCCAAAAAATGGGCCTAAAATTTTACCTAAGCACGACCCAGATAAAAATGCTAAAACTCGAGCCTGACCTGACTCAGATAAAAATACATTAGAAATGCTAAAAAATTAAAACAAATATTTCTCAACAAATTAAAATAAATTTTAAAAAATATGTATACTTAATTAACACTAAGATAGATGCAACTTAATAAGCAAATGCCTCTAAAATAATAACAAAATTAACAATAAAACAAACGTTATACAATATTCGAACAATAACGACAAAATAGTAGCAACATAATAGTAAAATGGTAGCAAAATAAGGAGAAAACAACAAGAAAATGGCATTAAAACAACAAAAAAATAGTAGATTTTTTTATCCTTTTATAAATTCGGATCGAGCCCGGACAAAAAAACACCTTACCCAAGGCCCAGCCTATTTTTTAAACGGGTCTTATTTTTGTACTCAAACCCATTTTTCAGGACTATATTGTTGCCTAAACTCTCCCACTTTTCGGGTTGGGCCATGAACAGGATATGGCGCCCTTGGGGCTTTCTATTTGATTATATCGAAAGGCGAAATGAATTGGGATTTCCCTATTAGGCCGGGTCATTTCGAGGCAAGCGGATCATTTATGATGAAAAGAATGAGCTTCAAGAGAATGATTCGACATTCTTGAAGAGTGGAACTATGCAGTACCAGGCACGAGATAGATCTTCCAAAGAACAAGGCTTTTTTCGAATAAGCCAATTCATTTGGGATCCTACGGATCCACTCTTTTTCCTATTCAAAGATCAGTCCTCTGTCTTTGTGTTTTCACATCGAGAATTCTTTGCAGATGAAGAGATGCCAAAGGGGCTTCGTACTTCCCAAACATTTATACATTGTGTTATCCAACTATTAGTAAGTTTTTTTTTTGGTCATACGACAACTTTTAAAAATGGAAAGATAGCAACTTTAACCCTCAATATTTATACATTGTGTAATTTGATTTTTTTTTTGTAGTTTTACTTTTCTTTGTGACCTTATCACCTAAAAAGCTAAAAAAATTTATAAGCTAAATTTGATTGAAAATATACCAAAAATAGAAACACTCAAAATTTTAAGATAACAATTTTCATCTTTTCTTATTCTTTTAAAATTAACCCTCAATATCACAAAGAAAGTAAAATTACAAAAATGACCAAATTACACAATATATAAATGTTGAGTGTTAAAATTTTAAAATCAAGATTAAATTGACACATTATATAAATACTAAAGATTAAAGTTGCTATTATGTCAATTTTAAAAGCTACAAGTGACAATTTATATTCCCATTAATAATGTAACGAATTTTGACCAAAAACGAAAAAGTCGAATAGTTAAGTAAACATTCTGTAATTTTTCATAATTAGATGACAAAAAATAATTTACAGGTGATTATTAATATAGTTTCCTTTAAATTAAATATTAAAATTTTTGCTTTTACGGCGACCGTCGCTAGAAACTTTATAGTAGAAAATTAAAAACGCAGCACACGCCAAAATTGAATAGCCGCACTTTGACACGCAACACCCCTTAACCACGCGCGTATTATCATGATGCAAATTCAAATTAGTCCTAAATTTTAAAACATTTTAATAATGTACTGGGTTGATGTCCCATGAAACTGTGTAAATTTTTAATTTCCATGGTTAAAACGATGTTGTTTTATATATGAAATTAAAAAAAAAAACTAGTGTCCTGGGGGCATTGAGTATTTGTATTTAGAATATTAGAGTTTATATCAATTTTTACTCTTTCTGATTCTAGGTTAGATATTTGGATCTACAATTTTTATCATTTAAAACAAAATTGTTTTAGTTCGGCTAATATTGGTAATGTTGTCAGTGTAAGAAGATGTAGATTCAAGTGCATTAAAACATATTTATCTTTCTATTTAAGTGTTGATGAGGAGTTATGAGTAGTTCTAGACATTGTATAAAAAAACCAACATTGTTTAATCAATTAAATATTGACACACAATTATGCCACGTAGGCACTATTACTAATTTTGCTAAAAATCAAACAAATTTGTCATGAAATTGAAATGATGAAGGCAAAACTACTCAAAGAAAAAGAAGAAGAAGAAGTGCTAATTTGTCAAAAAAGTGTAAGCATTAAGGACCTTTTTGTTATTATTCTAATTTCAATTACATGTCTACCTACTATAAGTCTATAACTTTTGAATTTGATTAAAGAAAACTAGTTCCATTAAAAATTACTAGATTAAAATTTGAACTATACGTTAAATTCCAGCTAGCATTTAGTGCTTAAGTTTAGAGCTAGGTTAAGCTCATTCGTTTTTAAATTCAAGAACCAGTTTAAAATCTGACGTATAGTTTGAGGATTTATGATGAAATTAATCCTTTATTATATTCAATAGTCTTGGGTGTAAAATATTCAAGTCTTAACCTGAAGCACCCTCCCTCTTTCTTCTTCCTTTCATATTAACTTCCTATATATGTGTGTATTATGTATATATATCCCTTAGGAGCCTTTCTTCTCATAAGCCATAGCCTCTCAAATTTTCATTAAAAACCCCAAATTTTCTTAGAAACCTTCTTTGATTCTTCTTTGGTTTAATTAATTTAATGGAGACCAAGTCTCGCACTCTAGAGATCACGGTTTTATCAGCAGAAGACCTGAGAAGCGACAACAAACCGGTGAAAAAGAACGCCTACGTCGTCGTTTCGGTCGACCCTTTCAACAACAAGGCGACCAAGGTCGACGGAGAAGGAGGCAGCTACCCTTCGTGGAACGACAAGCTGGTGATGGAAATGCCGTTACAGACGCGGTTTGTAACCCTCCTAGTCAAATGCAAGGGGTCCAGAGGGGAAAAAACGGTGGGGTTAGCGAGGATACCGGTGATGGATTTCGTCGGAGGGTATTCGCCGGCTACTTGTTTGCAATTCTTGAGTTACAGGTTAAGGGATCCCAAGGGGTTGAAGAATGGGATTATTAATGTTTCATTGAGAGTAAAAGAGCCTTTGCAGGATTGTTCTTCACAGGCTGCGGCTGCTGGTGGTGGTAATGCGGCGACGATAGGGATGGGAATTCCCATTGATGGACGAAGAGATTATGGTATGGTTACTGGGATTCCAATATGGACTGGTTATCCATCTAATTCTTTGTTTTAGATGATTGTTCTTTGTAGAAGTAATTGCAAAAGTTGTACAAAAAATACACATATATATATCAACAATTTTATTTAATCCAATCAATTTGGATCAAGTCACCTTATAAAAGGTCCTTTAAGAAAGAAAATTGAAAAATCAGTTTAACTCTCTCAATTCAACTCGACCCAATTAATCATTCTATTAAAAATTTTATTAATTTATATGGTTAAAAGTTAGTCAGTGAGATGTGTATCTCAACATGATGTATACATGGCACACTGTGTATCACTGTTTGATTATTTTATCAACCACACAACGATGGATTTGCTCTTTGATATAACATACAAAGAATAATTTACTTAATTTTTTAATAAATAGAACAGAATACAATCTGACTTTTAGTACAACAACATCCATGATACTTTTACCTCGAAGATGATATTATGTGCTTGAATGATTTAGACCTAGTTGAATTTGTTGAATTTAAAACATGTTTATTAATTAAAATCTTAATAAATTATTTGCAGAATTATTTTAATATAATTATATTTCATTTATATAAATCATGAATGCCACATTAAATATAAATCAAAATTTTTAATTATTTATTTTATGTCAAAAAAATTCAACCATTCAATAAATATTAATATATATTATTTAGATCGATATGATAGAGATATTTGATCGTTTTGAAAATTTACATATATGGGAAATACAATACGATTAAAATAATTTAATAAGAAAAGGAAAGATTTTATAATTAGAAAACTATATGGTATATTATTTAATCATTGTTGGACTCATCAAGGGGTGGTTAAAGGTATTTTTATTATTCCATTAGAGCTATATTTATATTAATGTAAATCCACCGAAAAGAAAAGTAGGTCGTCGTCGGTGATGAGACCAGAATCCACTATCCCCCGCTCAAAATCCACCATTTGTAACGGAAGTGTCAATTTTGAATATGATTCAGTTTGATTTAATTATAAAAAATTAAATATTCAAATTTGATCTCAAAATTGCTTACACATAAATTAACTCGAACAAATCAATTGAAATGATGTAAACTTAAAATGTCCTTAGGGTCGAAGATAGAGTAAGTAGTGGCCTTGCCCTTTTAACCCAAATGGTTAACTATGAAAAACAAATTATTATGATGGTAAAATTACACTTTGATCTTTCTTAAAGCAACATTTTGACTTCTCTTTAGATGTTTTGGCCTTAGGCTCCGCATTTAGTTATATTACCATTTAAACCCTTCAAGTTTACAATGTTATAATTAATAAAATGTCTCACAAATTAATTTCGACCATGAGATTCATCTCTAATCTTGCCTACAAAAATTGACAAACAACTCGAATCGAACAAGGCTAACCAAATCTCATGGATACCTTCTTTATCTTGATTGCTTTTTTAACTTTTTCATTCTTTAGGCAAAAACATGTGAGAGTATATTAAAGGATAAGTTTTATTCACGTTTTAAATTTCAAACATTTGTGGGTTATTTTGTCAACTCAATTAGTATTCAAAAAGGGCCTACTCCACCTTTAAAATTTGGTTAAATTTCATTGTCAAGCTGCCGGTTGCCAACTTAACTTGTCCATGGAAAAAAACATACAAACCGTCATATTAATCAATTGTCAAGTGACGATGGTGAAATAGCGGCTCTCCTCTCTTGTTTCTCGTTATCTTCCTTTGAAATAAAGGATAGTTACATGTATATACATGTTGATATTTCTGAATTTTCAGGGAAAATTTTTTGAAGTATCGTTTGTTCAAAGCTAGTAGACCCTTTAACTCATTCCATATTATTCTTAGCTATGCACGACCCTTCCACACGAGACGTTCCTGCTTAGTCCATCTGTTGCTTGGGGATGAATCCAAAAATTTATTTTAGGGGTTAAAGTATAATTTTATCATTTTATTAATATATTATTTAAGAATTTTTAATGAGATTAAACTGAAAATTTACCATTTTAAAGGATCAAAGTGTAATTTTAACATTGTATTAAATTTTAATTTCAAATTTTTTGAAGGGGCTACAAAGTAATTTTTCCATTTTGAGAGGGGGCAAGGCCCCTACCTACCCCTTGGTGTGATCCCTGCCATTGCCTTTTTAAGCAACCTATTTAGGCACTTGAGCTCTCCGCAGAGTTGAGAGACAAAACATTAGTTTGACTCTAGGACAATATAGACCTGTTTAAGGATCCATGGCTCCGGACAGATGACACTTCGAAGACTTCTCCAAAAAGAGTTGACCTCCCAATCTTTCTTGGTTTTAAAATTTTAGTTTCTTGGAAACAATTTAGATCAATAATGGGAAGTTTCCTTGGTTTTTTCCCCTGAGAGAATCATTAATTATAAAAGAAGAAGTCACAAAAGCTCCAATTGAACCATATTGGAAAAAATGTCTTATCTTAAGAAAATAAGGAATCAGAAAGAACGTGAAATATCATGAATACAAACTACAACATTTGACGTCAGCCACCGAAATGGATCTCTCGAAAAAATGCGTTGGATTAAAAACCAATGATTTTATCCTTCCATAATAACCTGCAAAACTTCATAATGTTAAATCCTAAAATATATTAATCATAATAAATGTAAAGAAACTTAAACATGTACTTACAATTACAATTTAGAGACTATAAATGTTCATATTTGATGTACTGTCCATTATTACAAAACTAATGTGTCTCAGGGACGAGATAAAAACAATAAATAAACATTCCTTTATCTCTAATTTAAAAGTATTAGGAATGATTTTTTTATTTACTTTACCAATTCTTATATTTAATAGTTTTGGGTACAATTGTTTTAATAGAAAACTAAATTTTAATAAATTTTTTATGTCTAGTGATAAAAAAGATAACTTTGAATCCTAAGTGTATGCACCACATTATGAAAAAAAAGCTCTAAATTCTCTGTGTGATGACTGAGGAAGGTGGAAGTGATAACTCGACTGATCGAAACACTAAAAAAGTCTGGTTCAAGGACTTGGACTCAAATGAGAACTGTGACATGGCAGTAGATCCAACCCTAACACCAGGTTTATTTTGGAGAGATATAGTTATGAGCTGAGGGCTACCCAAATCTGGTTGTGATGAAGACCTTGAGTTTATTGAGGGCAACATCACAAAGTCTTTCATTAATACAACCAATTTCTCTGAAAGGGTCCAACAAATTCTTTTAAAAGATATGGCAACCACAGTGGTGGTTAAATTATTAGGTCAGAATTTGTCTTATACCATGCTACAAAATAGGATCTAATCTCTTTGGAAACCATCGCAACAGTTTCATATAATGGATGTGGAGAATGGGTACTTCCTAATTAAATTTCAAAGCCATGAGGACTATGAAAAATTTCTTACCCCGGGACCATGGATCGTGTTTGGGCATTATCTCATGGTTCAACCGTGGACTTTGGAACTTAACCCCCTTCAGGCCTTTCCTAATAAAACTACGATTTGGGTATGGTTGCTCGGTCTTCTTGGTTATTTTTACAAACTGCGTGTTCTGGAGGAAATAAGGGGACTGATAGGTAAGGTCACTAAACTTGATTTCCAGATAGAAAAGGATTCGAGGGGGAAATTTTCTCGGATGGCAATGTTCATTGATTTGGGAAAATCTCTTATATCCCAGATCCTGGTCAACGGTGTGGTTCGAAGGGTTGAATTTGAATCTCTTCTATTAGTGTGTTTCTCTTGTGGAAGGTTTGGTCACATGCAAAACTCCTACCCTAGCTCTAGACCAGTGAATGACGCAGCAAGGGGTATGGACTTGACAGAGAAAAAGCCATCGAAAAAGGAAAAGACAGTGGAACCTACGGAGGCCTTTGGACCATTGATGTTGGTCAAATGGAAATCCATGTAACAGCCCGCTTTCAGTGAAACTGAAACAGTGGTTTCGAGACCCCAAATTTGAGTCCAAAAAGAAAATGATTTTAATATTAGTTTTTGGTTTGCATTATGATAGAAATGTCATATGAAAATTTTGTTAAGAAAATTTTACTGATGACATGTTTAATTGATAAAATGACCAAATTGGATAGAATGCAAAAGTTGAGTTCTAGTAGCTATATGTATCAAATAGCTATGGAATTCAAAGTTTGAGGTCCTCATATGACAAATAGACCATTAAGAGAAGTTAGTAGATAAGGATGATGATTCATCCATGGAAATTTAATTAAATAAAATGATGAAATTGGAAATAAAAGATATTAAAAGATGATAATTGATTAAATGATAAAAATATCATCTTTTTCATCATCTTTTCCAATTTTTTTTTATGGAAACCCTAGCTAAGAGAAAAAATTTCAAGCAAGCTTACTTGGCTTAATTGGGTAAGTAATCTTGTCTCGTTTTTACTTATTTTATATTTTCGAGATCGTAATAACTTAATCTAGCTATCTTGGGGATTTATTTGCAAAGTTATCAAAGTACTAGGGTTTTTCCATGAATGAGTATGCATGAATTATGAAGTTTCATGGTAGAAAATGAAAGGTTGTCGATAGATAAATAACTTTTGTTAAAAGGAATTTTGATGAAAATGTGATTTAGGGATTAAATTGTAAATATATAAAATTTATGAAAAAAATTCTAGTTTTTATGAAATAAATGGGCTACTATTGTTATATGTTAAAATCGGCTAGGTTTGGAATAAGGATTAAATTGCATGAATTTCGTTTTCTAATCCCAGGGACAAAATCATCATTAATTAAAAGTATAGGGGAAAAATGATAATTTTTCCTAAGATGTGCATTGGATTGAATTGAGTATGAAATTATATTAAATTGAGTTAAATTTACTCGTATAGATCTGGATAGACTAAAAACGGAATTGGATCGAGGAAAAGAAAAAGTAACAGATTAGTAGCATACAAGTTCACAAGCATTATCGAGGTAAGTTCGTGTAACTTAATTGTGTAATTATATGCTTGAATTGAATGATATGTATGTGATTTGTGTAATAGTCATATATATTAAATGCGATCAAATATCCGAAAAGTAACCGATAAATATTAAGTCCCGTTTGAATGAATGAAATTCGATTGGATACAGAGTTCCCGATTGGTTATGCTCCTGCATATGTTGCGGACATACCGTAGCTTGAAAGAGTGTCCCGTTATAAGCCCTCTCAAGCTTCCCGTTATATGGTTCTTACGAGCTTCTCGTTAATAGCTTTTCGGAGCATCCCGATCGGTTGTGACCCTACATGTGTTATAGGTACACCGCAACTCTTACGAGCATTCCGTTTATGGCTCTTTGTGAGCTTCCCGATTGGAGGCTCTTTGTGAGCTTCCTGTTATTGCTTGCTTGAACTTCCCGTTATATGGATATTCGGTGCTTCCTAATTAATTGCTCTTCGGAGCTACCCGTTATAAGCTCTTTGTGAGCTTCTCGTTATATTGCTTGGATAAGCTTCCCGTTACATGGCTCACATGAGCTTCCTGTTATATTTCTTGAGAGTGAACTTTCTGTTTATGTGCTTGTAAAAGTACTCCCAAATGTGAATTGACAGATTTATAATAGTGTACACTTTGTGTGTACTACCCATGAATCCATCGAGATTTCAAATGATTCAATGGGTGGAATTCTGACTCGAGAACATAGGAAATCAAAATGAATCATTATCTGTATATACTTGAAAACATATGGAAATATGATTGATGAGCTCATCCTTATTATTGTTATTCGTATGAAATACATGACTAACTTGTTTGTTGAAGTTATGTGTGTTAGGCTATTTGCCAAATTATTTTGGATGTAATTTTATATGCTTACCTTAAGCGTAAATGTATGGTAAGTTAATTTCTATTATACGAACTTACTAAGCATTATATGCTTACTCTATTTTATTTTCCTCTGCCTTATAGTACTTGGAGGCTCGTTAGGTTGGAAATTTGGCGGAGATCACTCACACTATCCACCGGCCCATTTCGGTACAATTATGAAACTAATTTTGGTTATAATGGCATGTATAGGTTAACTTAGCCATTGTTGGCATTTTAAATATTTTGGTTGTAACTAGCCATTGGTATGGCTTGTGTTTGGTATATTTTGAGATGTCTATATATATGGCCTTAACATGTTTGATGTGTGAAATTGAAATGGTTTAATGATGGTAAGCATATGGATGAATGAATGGAGATAGCATAATTGATAAAGTATGCATAAATGTGAATTTTGATCAATTAGGTAAGATTGAATATATGAATACATGTGATGAAATATCATGCATAAGACTTGGTTTTGGCTTGCTTTAAATGTCTTAAATTGGTTAGGGAATGTGTTTAAGTGTTTATGTAGGTGGAAGGTGAAATTGAGTGAGGAATAAGGCTCAGAAATGACCTTATTTTGTCAACACGGGTAGAGACATGGGCGTGTGTCTTAGCCGTGTGTCCCCTGCATCTTAAAAATTTCAAAACAGAATGCTCAGATTTGATCACACGGCCTGGTCTACGGGCATGTGGCTTGGTCGTGTGAGCCATGCACCTAATTAATGAAAATTAAAATTTTCATACGGCCTAGCACACGAGTATATGACTTGGCCGTATGACCCAAGTCAGAGAGTTACACAGCCTAAGACACGTGCGTGTCACTTGGCCGTGTGAGCCACACGACCTATCCACACAGGCATGTGTGTCCTGGACCTTAGAAAAATTTTAAAATTTCGTGAAAAGTTCTTTGAGATTCCGATTCAGTCCCGACTTGTTTCTAATGTATGTTTTGGGCCTCGATGGCTCATATAAGAGATTATATGATTAATTTATTATTAATTTTTGATATCAATGTGAAATAATATGAAATATTTGAGTTTGATCTGTAAACTCTGATAATGCTCTTAAACCCTGTTCCAGCGACGGATACGGGTTAAGGGTGTTACAGTCCAGGCATAATCCACGGAACCATCAAAGCTATGACAAGGAAATAGCTGGAGATAATGCCTTGAACTCGCTGGAAATCAAAACCTCCAAAAATGGCACAGCGACAACTAATTTGTTGGGAATGCATTTTAAAAAGGGAAATTTCTTAAAGGAGAAATGTAACAGGCCGATTTAGACCCTAGTCGAAAAGTGGTTTTGGGACCACAAATTCGAGTCAAAAATATATTTTAATATTATTTTTCGTGCTTATAGTATGTGAATTGACATGTGTGAAATTTCCATGATTTAATTTATCCGTTTGTGTTCTTAATTTAAAAAAAAAGACTTAATCGCGTAAAATGCAAAAGTGGCTAGCTATTTGTTAAAGTGTTTTTTTGCTATGGCTTTTATAGTATGGCGTCCTTATGTTGATATTTGACCATTGTAAGTGTGCATGGATGGTAATGGGCTTGTATTATAAGTTTTATCATTAAAATTATTAAGGTTAGTTTAGTAAATTAGTTAATAATGTTAATATAATAAAACATAAACTAAAAACCATGCATGTTGTTCATATTTTTGGACGAAATTATCAAAGGAAAAGAAAGAAAAAGAGCAAGAAACATTCGGCCATAGTCCAAGCTTGATTCAAGGTTCGTTTTTACTCAATTTTTGATAATTTTTATGTTTTTGAGATCGTTGCTTTGAATACTAGCTAGCCCATGCTTGAATTTTTGAATTGGTTGTGGATTTTGTGATTTGCCATTGTTGATAGTTTGAGATTTTTGTGGTTTGATAATGAAAAATAAATCTTTATTGATAGATTATTATGTTTAATTAAGTGATTTTTAGTAAAAATGTGTATTAAGGATTGAATTGTGAATTTTGTAAATTGAAGGGTCAAAATGTAAAATAAATGAAATATATGGGCTTATATGAACCAATGGAATATTCGGCCAAGCTTAGGTGTGATAAAATTTTGAATATTTTGTGTTTTGTGAAAAAGGGACTAAATTGTGAAAAATGTGAAATGTTAGGGGCTAAAATGCAATTTACCCATTTATGTATTTTTGGATGAATTTGAATAAAAATATGATTAAACAAGTCAAATTTGTATTGAATTAGATCAAGAAAAGAAAAAATTGGATTTGGAACGGGGGAAATCAAAAGTTGTCGAATAGTCGTCCTATTTCGTTCGTCTTCGTCCGAGGTAAGTTCGTAAGTAAATAAATGATGTTAAATTAAATGTATTTATTTTATACATAGCCGAATTGAATTGTATGTATGTATACTATAATGCCGAATTGAATTTAGCATAGAATGATTAATTACGAGTTTAATTCGATTGATTTATGACATCCGAAAGCCGTACGAACCTCGGGAATTCTAATATGTGATATCATGTAAGACCACGTTTGGGACGTTGACATCGATTTGAAATTTACGTGTAAAACCATGTCTGGGACATCAACATCGTATATGATTTCGTGTAAGTCCCTGCCTAGGACAGTGGCATCGTTATTTGAATACATGTAAGACCACGTCTTAGACGTTGGCAATGTACGAGCTTTTTGAGCCATCCGAGTATCCTTTTTGATTCTGAATGGTACAACGGGAAATGATATGGCAAAATCAAATATGAGTTCGAATTAAACGATTTAGGTATGTTTGAGTTATATGAAGTTTGGAAATAAAGATAAGTATTGTGTATAACATGGAAACATGAACTAATCACTTAAATATGATTATATATTTAGGTATTTAAGATTGGGGAGAATACGGCCTACTTGTATAAATTATATGTGTTCTTTGAAAAACTATTTGCTTATGACTTACTAAGTTATTTAAGCTTATTATGTGTTTGTTCGTTCATTGTTTTATAGATTTTGGAAGCTAGTTACGAGTTTGGGGATCGTCAAGGAAGCTTATCACACTATCAATTTCTAATTTGGTATTTTGAAAGCTTGAAACTTTAAACATATGGCATGTATAGGCTAGCATTTGTTTTGGTTGGTCTTGAAATTTATATATACATAAGCCATGCGAAAATGGCTAGAAATGATGCTTATGTTTATGTAGTTTTGATCATGATATAAGTTCATGTTGGGATTTATGTTTCATGGTACTTATGTGTGGTGTGCTTGATATATGAATCGGTTTGATGTAATGAATTGGTTGATGTATATGTTTGAGGTGTAGTTTATTGTTGAATTGTTAAAGATGTAAATGTTTTATCTAGCTTGTGAATTGGCTTAGAAATAGAAAAGAGCACACGTTCATGTTTGGTTAGAAATGGATAATTTGATTATATATAAACAGTTATATGACATGTTGTATATGTCTTGGTATTTGATGGTCAATCTGGTTAGTTTAAGGTTAGATTTTATTTAGGTGTATAATGCGATAGACGAATTAATAGTAGTATGGCCACATTAATTCGATTATTTATTAGTGATAATTTGCTATGTCTAGGTATGCATTCAGTTTTAAAATAGGATAATTTGGTTTGATCACATGATTATGTTACAAGCATGTTTATATACGGCTAGTAAAAGGTAAGACCAATAAGTATATGCCTATGGTATCATTGGTTGTGAATTGATCATTCTATTAATGATAAGAAATGACTTAATTTAGTTTAAGAATGAATGGCAAAACTTGTACCATTTATGTGGTTAACCTTGTTGGCCGATTAGACAAGGAATGAATTTAGAAAGCATTTGTAATTTTGGCATGATGCATAGCTCTTGAAAATTTGGTACGTTTGATTCAAAAAATGTATTTAGGAAATGGCTAATATTAGTCAAATGAGTAATGCATGAATGGAATATAGTTTTATATGGTAACTTCTAGCTGAATAGAGGGTAGAATGAATGGCAATGTGTGCACATGATCATGCTTGAATGATTTATTTCGATGTGGTTAAATGTGCATAAGATTTTAATGTTTAATGAAATATGCTTGATCATATTATGGAGTGTTTAATGCTGCATTTGCTTATGGACATTAAGCCGTGTATAAGCATGTACAGAACTATGAAGTAAAGTGTTTAATTTATGTTAGGTATTCGAATACTATTAAGGTGATGTGCATATGATTCGAGTTATGTGTTTTGTAAAGCATGTATATATTGTGTAGCTTTGAGGCATGTTTATTTGTTTGAAAACATGATTATATACATGGTATGGATTTGGGTAAATTTTCTAAGGTATGATTTGTATTTGTAATATGAGTAATAATGTATGTTTAACATTTAATTAGCTATATGCTTTATATATATAAATATGACTTGTATGAGCTTTGATCTGACAAGTAATGCCTAGTAACCCTAATCCGACGACGGATACGGGTTAGGGGTGTTACAAGAAAATGCAAGGAATATTGTTTAAGGTTAATAATATAGTTGAGCCCTTGACCAAAATGACTCGTGTTGGGTAAATTAACTTCGAATGGGCTAGATGTCTCAAATAGAAGTGACAATGTGGTGGACTTGGGGCCTGGAAAAAATAATTTGAATTTTTTAAAGGGTGCATTAATGAAAGGGCCAGCTTCGGGGCATATGACTCAGATGGAAGGGTTTGCTTTGGGTATTAACGAAATAAGGGGACAACATTTAAGACTGGGCCCTTGATTCGGTCCAAGACATTAACAAATAGGTTTATCCTAGCTCTTGTTCTCATTCTGCTTGCCATGATTTTTCTCCTTCTTTTTCTATTGTAGGGGAAATTCCATTGGGATTTGAGACACCCATACAGGCCAAGAAAAATGACAAAATTATCGCACATATTAACCCAGCCTTCGAAGGCCCCGAAAAGGTTGAAATTCCTCTCACCGAAGATGTACTCAATCCTGGGAAGCACACTGCCGTAATATTCAAGGATAACCAGCACCTAAATTCCAAAAATTCTGCTGGAAATCAAAATACAGTAGTATTGGGAGCAAACAATCCAGGAAAAAGGATAGGAAGAATGGTGGTAAATTTATTATTGGACGAGAAAGTGAGAAATCAAGTAATGCTTTAAAAGGACGTGGAAGTCATTTCAAATCTTCAGGGAGTCGTTTAAAAGGATGTTGGAAGGATCCTTGGATTCCAAACATAATGCCTTTGATTAAGTTTATTCCAGTTAATATTAATTTTGATGCTGATTGTTTGCTTAGTGATATGGTCACGGAGAAAAGTACATGGAACCTTGATCTTTTGCAGGTCAGAAGATGTTATTCAACACATTGTGGGCATTCCTCCTCCATATCCATCTAAGGGTCCTGATAGACTTTCTTGGCGTCACACTTTGACAAGAGCTTTCTCCATTAAAAGTGCCTATAAGATGATGAAAGAAGATTCTTGGGACATAGATATAAGAAATGGGAAAAGGCATGGAAGCTGTCATGTAACAGCCCGATTTTGACCTTATTCGAAATGGTGGTTTTGGGACCACGAATTTGAGTTAGAAAAATATTTAAATATTATTGTCTTATACTGTGTGAATTTATATCCATAAAATTTTCGTGTTTTAATTTTGTCGTTTGAGTGTTGATTTAATAAAAAGGGCTTAATTGCGTAAAATGTAAAAGGGACGTTCTATTTGTTAAAGTACTAATTAGCTATGGTTTATTAATTGTTAAGTCCTTAAAAGGAAATTAGGCCACTATATATGTTAATGGACGATAATGGCATGCATTATGTGGTTTTCTTATTACATTACCAAGGTTAAAGTTGCAAAATGCATATTATTATGTATTATAATAAAACATAAATTAAAAATCCATGCATTAGTGCTTAGCGAATATAGAAAAGAAAAAGAAAAAAAAAGAACAACAAGGTTCGGCCACTTCTAGGTCTAATTAAGGTATGTAATTTGTTTGATTTTTGATAATTTCTACGTTTTTGAAATCGTTGCTTAGAATACTACTCGACCCATGCTTGAATTTTTGAATTTGATGATGATTTTGTGTTTTTCCATTGTTGAAAGCTTGTGATTTTTATTGTTTGATGCTAGAAAATAAAATATATGAAATGGATAAACATATGTTGTATTTGAATTTTTGATGATTTTGAGTAATTAGGGCTAAATTGCAAAAAAAATAAATTGAGGGACTAAAATGTGAAATAAATGAAATGCATGGACTTATATGAGCTTAGTGAATATTCGGCCAAGCTATTGTGCAATGAAATTTTGTTTATTTTGTATTTTGCTAAATAGGGACTAATTTGTGAAAAATGTGAAATGTTAGGGGAAAAAGTGTAATTTGGCCATTTATGTGTGTTTGGATAAATTTGATTGAATATGTGATTAAATAAGTTTAAATTATACTAATTTAGATCAAGAAAAGAAGAAATCGAAATTGGATCGGGGAAATCTAAAGTTGTGGAATAGTCGTCCCAGTTCACCCGTCTTCGTCCGAGGTAAGTCTATAGGCAAATAAACGTTGTTAATTTTGATTATATATAAACTTAATATGCTGATATGAATTTTATGAGTTTATAATTGTGATAGCCTAATATGATTATGCATAGAAATAATATGTTCAAATTTGATTCGATCGAATTACGACGTCTGAAAATCTTGTACGAACCAAAGTAATTTCGATAAGTGTTTTCGAGTAAGACTCTGTGTGGGACAGTGGCATCGCTATGTGAATGCATGTAAGACCACATGTGGGAAGTTGGCATTATACGATAAATGTGATTATTCAAGCACTCTATTTAATTTCGAATGGTTCAACGGGAAATGATAAGTGTGATCGAATATGTTAAACGAGCTAAAATGATTAGGTATGTGATAGTGGTTTACCTAATTGGTAATAAGGTAAATTGCTTTCTTAATATGTGATAAAAACTATTCATGATGCTATTGAAACTGTATGTGTTTATGAGAAGTATATTCGGCCTTATGATATGTATAAATATGTGAGATTAAGCTTGATTAATGAGTATAGGTACATGAAGGCATTTGTATATTCGGATATATATATGATAATATGATTTTGAGAATTTGATGATAAATTGATAAAGTATATAGGTATATTGGACAAGTTAAAGTTTACATATGAATGAAATATGTGGGTTATGAAACTATAAGCTTGAATTTAAATGTGATTAAAATAGTATAAATTGGTTTGGTTAATTAAGTTTTTTATGTTATTGAGATGTTTATTTACTTATGACTTACTAAGCTATGGTAGCTTATTGTGTGTATATTGTTTGCCTATGTTTTATAGATTTTGGAAGCTAGTTACGGGCTCGAGGATCGTCAGCGAAGTCTATCATACTATCGGTTGTTTTCAGTATTTTATAAGTTTGAACTTGAATGTATGGCATGTATAGGTTAGCTTATGTTTTGATAAGTTTGTTATTGTATATATGAGCCATGCGAAAATGGCTAAAGATGATGATTAAGTATATAATTTTGATCATGGTATATATATGTGTGATGAGCTTGGTATACTATGATAATGGTTGTGCGAATTTGATCATGGTTTAAGCTTGCTTCGATAGTAATGTGCATTTATTTGTATATGTGATACTTGGATTATGCTTGATGTTGTGAATCTTGGGTTATAAGATTGGGTAAATAGGTAATATTTTTGGATGTATTATAGATGTAATAATAGTTAAATTCGGTTCATAAGAGGTAAGTATAAGTGATGATTTTGATTTAATTGTTGTGCGGAAATGGTGATTAAAATACGAAATCATTTGTTTAGTTTATGTTAATGATCATTATGGTTGTAATTGGTATGTGTGGTTTATACTATGAATTAGGAATTTGAACTTGGAATTTTGGTTAAATGAATTTGGTTTGTCATGGTATAATCACTTTGGTAAATTGAATTAGAAATAACCAGTAATTTTACAGATGTATGTTCGGCTAGGATAAATAATTTATGCGTGATGGTTATGAGCTATTTGTAATTCGGCATATGTACTTATGAGTTTGATAAATGGTTTGTTAGTTGGTTTGTTTTTAGCATGGTAAAATAAAATGTAAGTTGATTGAAACGTAGTATTTGGGTATAAAATTTAATAGTGGTTATGCTTGATTTTGGTATTGGTTTATAGAAGGAAATGATAAAAATTTTGGTTATAGGTTTAATTATGTATTAGTTGAATATGAGATCATTGAATTAATCTTGTATATGACCTTGTTATATATTTCATGATAGGTAATATTATCATGTATGGATTCGATTTTGGTTAGTTAAAGTGTTAGTCAAAATGGTTGTTATGTATTATGCATATATGTATATTTGTGATGAGGTAATGATATAGGCAAATTATGTTTGATATATAAGTTTAGTTCTTTGAAATGTTTTGACTTGTTAAATGTTTGGATTAAGTTGATAGTGGACATTGTTAAAGCATAAATATTAAATACACTTGCATTTGGCTCAAGCTTTGGAAAATGAACAAATGAATAGTAACATGTTAATTATTGATAATGAGTAGTTTGAGTGCATGCTTATATTCAGTCAAATAGTATGACATTATGGTGATATGTTGTTTTGATATTTATTGACATGTAATGTTTTTATTTAGTGTTATTATTTATGCAAGCAAGTTAATGAAATTTGTAATTATGTTTTGAGGTATTATATATATAGTGAGTAACGCTGGTTAATAGACCATGTTTCCATGAATCTTTGCAACATATACTATTAATCAATGAGTTTTGATACATGCTATTTTAGATAGTAATAAATGCATGATTATAATATATACACAAATTTTATAAGGTGATTAGTTAAATGTATGAAAGTTGTGTATTGTTCGGTAATGCCTCGTAATTCCATTCCGGCAACGGATACGGGTTAGGGGTGTTACATGTCGGGTCCACAAAGAGTTCTCTTCTTCATATGGACTGTTCTTAAGTAGAGACAACTCACCAATGTGGCAAGAGTTAAGTGCCATTTAGCGGTTGATCTTTCTTGCCCAATCTATGGTTACAAATCATAAGATATATTGCATATTATTAGAGATTGCACAATAACTAAGTCTGGAAATAGGTTGTTCCGGGTAATTAACTTTTAAATTTTTTTCTTTAACAATTTGCACGAGTGGGTATCTTATAATTTACAGGACACCACAAAGCTTCATGAGGGAGGAGCTAGTTGGGCTTGTCTATTTGGTTTACTAGCTTGGCGCATATAGAAGAATCATAACCTTTTCATCTTTCAAGGAAGATCTTGGACTTCAAGCGAGATAATCAAAGTATCGACTAGTTGGGCCACCCAATTTTCTTCGGTCCTTAGAGATAAGTCGATTGGATGCCATGAATTCCCTTATGGTGATCAACTGAGAGGAGACTCGTTTATTCTTAATACTAATGGTGCTATTATTCTAGATTCAAGGAGTGCAGCTGTTGAAGGAGTATTGCGGGATGAGAAAGAAGATTGGGTCTTGGGATATAACAGATTTCTAGGGAATTGCTCGATTTTTGAAGAAAAACTTTGGGGCATTTTAGATGGCCTTAAGCTCATCCAAAGAAGAGGGCATGACAAGGTGATTATATAGTCGGATAGTTTATAGGCTGTTAAGGTGATACATGAAGTGATTTTAAGAATGTCAATGGATTTTAAGATACATACCTAGGGAGCATAATCAAGGTGCGGATTGCTTAGCCAAATTGG
The DNA here is from genome assembly GCF_007990345.1 of Gossypium hirsutum. Lineage (NCBI taxonomy): Eukaryota > Viridiplantae > Streptophyta > Magnoliopsida > Malvales > Malvaceae > Gossypium > Gossypium hirsutum. The sequence goes on along the minus strand of NC_053448.1, from coordinate 39,756,377 downwards.
CTTTCGTAAAAAAAGGAGGACTTATATTTGTTTGAATTCCCTTCTAAGGAAGCATTAGATTTTCTAAAAGTAGATAAGGACAAAGGAGCTGTAACACCCCTAACCCATATCTGTCGCTAGATTAGGGTTACGGAGGGTTACTTTACAATTCAAAAAATTTAACAAACATTTCATATATAAACATACACATATTATAATCCATTCAATTACATACATATCATCCCTAAATCGAGCCTTCGTGGCTCTAAAAATACCTTAGAAACCATTTGGGACCAATTTGAAAACATTTGGAAAATTTAAGAAAAAGTTGCAAAATTTTTACTACAGGGGTTACACAACCGAGGCACACACTCGTGTCCCAGGCGACATGGCCTTCGAACTGGGGACACACAGCTATGTCCCAGCCCGTGTCCTTACCAGTGTAACTCTCTGAGTAGGGTCACACGGTCACACCACACACCCGTGTGCCAGGCTGTGTAACCTTTGAAATGGCCTCACACACCCGTGTGCCAGGCCGTGTGCTAGGCCATGTAACTGCCTGACTTGCATGCAAAGGAACCTACAGGGGTGACACACGGCTGAGACACATGTTCGTGTCTCAGGCCGTGTGGACAAAAATTCACCTAAAAACAAGCTCTTCCAAAACCATTACAAGCCTAACCATTCAACCTAGCAAATTACACTTTAAAAATGACTTAAACAACATCAAACCACATTAAAATGAGCTCAAAACATATCAAAACACATATTAAGTGCTTAACCAATGTGCCCTCATTGACACCACATTTAAATTATCCATTCACATCCAATATACCATTCATAGGTACCTCCAATAAAGTTCAAGCAATCAAATAATTGAATATGGTAAAAACATAACCTATGCTCATCTTTCTCAAAATAACCACTTTCATTGAACATTATCACATGACATAAACATATAGGCAAATCCAACCATTACCAAACATGCTATATAACATATATCTATATATATACAACCTTATAATCACATATTTAAAAGATTCAACATAATCACACCCTAGGTACATGCCAAAATTTGCAAAAGAAAACATCACTAACATTGAGTACGGGATTCTTGTAGGATGCCGAGTCCGAGTCTACTATTTATCTAACTTGCAAACATGGAAATCAATTCATATTTAATATTTTTCATTTATATAATTAACCACAAGAATAACCAAATCATAAGAGTTTATTCCTCAACCAAAGAGAAATTACAATTCTTCTTTCATAATACCTATAGCCAACTATTTTCGATGAATCATCATAATACCTTACCATATGGTCCATTAGTTATATGGCACCCGGTGCCTAGCGGATAAACCGCAAAAGAGTTTGCGCCCAGGGCTAGTTGGATTACCTGACGATATTAGATGTGAGCCCAGCTCTAATTGGACAAACCAATGATGTTTACGCCCAACGCTAGTCAATTATATCGAGGACTGTATGCCCAACACTAGTTAGACAAGATGACAAAAGTTGTACCTAGTACTAGTCAGATATATCGACAAAATCAATGGTAAGCCCAACTCTAGTTGGATAAACCAACGATGTTCGCGCCCAGCGCTAGTCGAATAAACCAACGAATGTGTGCCCAGCACTAGTCAGATAAACTGACGAAAGTTGTGCCCAGCGCTAGTCGAATAAATTGACGATATCAATTACTAATTTGCAAGTCCATATATTACTTTTCATTACTCAATATCACATTTCATAATTTAATAATACTTCTACTCCAATTATCTACCAATCATATATTAAATTATTTCATCATGTCACATTCCATAAACTTCCATGCAATTGATTTAACAAATACATTAAAGATATAATAAGATATCAAGTAGTAGCTAATTTAAATAAGACAATTTATGAAGTTCGAGTTCTGAACTACGAACTTACCGAAACTATGCTTGCAAATAATTATTCCTTAGCCTTTTCTTTTCTGTGACTAGCAACGGGATCTCTAGTATGTCGATCTAGAATTAATAATTTAATTTAATTTAATCAATTACTCAATAACTAACCTCACACATTTAACCATTAACATTTGATATTCACTTAACTTAGTCCTTGTCATAAAATACAATCAATCAATCCCATGTTTATACTAATTTCCTCCACCCACCGAATGTATGAGTATAGCTATCTATATAATTCCAAAACAATCCCTATACTCATGAATTTCATCAATTAATACCATGCCATTATAGTTTTAAAATAAGCTATATTCCTAACAAATAATTTCACCTAAACCCATCACACAATTTAACTAAAATGACTAATGAAAGAAATTTATAAATTATCATAATTTCTTAACAAACCATTCCATAAATTGCCCTTATATAAGGGTTCACCATTATATCCCAAAACCTTAAAACATCAACAATGGCATTGTCCACTATTTCTAACAAAATTATACTTTAGCTCATGAATTAGCTAAATTAAACCATTTCCAACACAAAAATATAATCAACATGAAAAATCAATTTGAGTAACACTTACATGCAAGTCCTTGAAATCAAATAATAGCCATCTCTTTTAGTGGACTCTTTTGTGCTTTATTAAATTTGTTTTTATTATTTATTTTCTTTTATAACCTTTAATGATTATTATACTAACTTAATATATATATATTTATAATACTATAACATTATTTAAAACCGTCCACTATCACCCTTCCCTATAATTATTGGCTTATTTATTTAATAAGTCCTTTAAGCTAGTTCCATCTTAAAATTTAGTAGAAATTCCTACTTTTATCCCTTATTCGATTTAGTCTCTTTTACTTTAATTAACACATAATACTTTAAAGATATTTAACTATTATTTATTCCCTTCTAAGATAACTCCATATATATTTAATTACGACATTTATAAATCCTATCCACAAAAATAAGGTCCCAAAAATATATTTTTCGACACCCTTAACTTTCAAGTCGTTACAGGTGCTTTTAACCCTCAGTTAATTCCTACCTAATTCATTAGGTTAATTTTTATTCACCAAAAAATAACTAAATTTTAATAATATATGTTAAGCATTAAAACCAATGGCTTTAACTTAAGCCTTGTTTAATAAACTATTAAAAATTAAATTCATTAAAATTTAATATTTTCAATAATTTAATTCTTTTGTGCAAGTTTGATAATCCAAAATTAAAATAACCCAATAAATTTTTGTCCTTAAAAAATGTGAAAATAATAAATAAATAAACAAATAAGAGATATTTATCACTAGAGAATATTTTCAATTTTATTCAATTAAGTCAATTGGGTTTCTTACTTTTAAATCTAAAACTATCAACGCTGCTTTCGCTGCCATGGGTTCTGGAGGAGCAAGACTTCATTCTTTTCCAGAACCACACCTCTCCATTTCACTGTTAGGTTTCGGCTCTTGACCATTCTTACAGTTTTATATTTTATGAATTTCTACTAAATTCTTTTTAGGGTAAACTATACAATTAGTCACCTAACTATACTTGCATTCCTGTTTTGGTCATCCAACTTCAAAAAAAATTTAATTTAGGCACTAAACTTTGTATTCATTCATGTTTTGGTCACTAGTCGTTAAATTGATAACGGGAAGTCTTTTTCTAACAGGTATAATAACACATTTAGTCTTCAATATTTATATATTTTATCAATTTGATCTTAATTTTAAATAATTCAATAAATTTAACCCTTCATACTTACAAATTCAATCAATTTGATCTTCAAACTTCCTACCTAAAGCTTTTAACTTTTAAAACAGAGGCATTCCACAACTATAGTAAAACTCAAGAAAAAAAAACTTTTTCAATTGTGCAAATAGGATGTACGTTGCGGGGTTTATTGAGAATTGAACTATACGGGAATTTTTGTTTTTGGGTCATTTAAATTTGTACTGTTTCTTGTATTTAATGGTTACCCAAATTAATCCATGGCTTAAAGATAGGTTCTTTTCTGCTGGAAAAACTGAAAAAGAAATTTGGTTGTTAATTGATTTTAGTTTATCTGTTAAATCATCCGTAAAGAACTGCAACTTTGATGTTAATTATTCTGGATTTTATTGAATTAATTAATACCTACAATTAGATTTTATGTTTGGTTCTTTGGATTTGGATCTTCAGCGGTGATCCGATTGTTTGGTTTTTAAGAAATAATATATTTTCACGTGTTATTGCAAGTATGTTATATTTGTATAATTGGAGAAGTTTTTTTTTCTTTTTTGAATTCTATAAATTTATAAATGTGGGAAGCCTTTATTTTAAAAATTGAAAGCTTTGGTGTTAATAAATTTAAAGATCAAATTAAATTTAGCACTTCGAAATCAAGAAACTGAATGAGAAGAAGGATGCAGTGGAGCAACTCTTAGAGGGGTGCATGCAAACCGGAAGGATGATGATGATGTTTCTATCGAATGGAGATTGTTGCAGTAATAATTGTAGTAATACTTTCAATTTCAATGGACTTCTATATTGTGGATTTTATTTTATGTTTATTATTAAATAATTAATTTTAAGAATTTGTATTATTAGATTTAAATTTGGAATAATACTTTACTAAATAAAAATTAATATTTTGAGAAATATGCCATGAATTTGGGGACGATATTCATCCCTAAAGTTTTGGAGACGACATTTGTTCTTTATCATGAAGACTAATCAAGGACAATTTTCAACCATCGTCCCTGAAACCTTTTAGAAACATGGAGACTTAAGTTTTTAAAGCTATTGGAGATGATTTTCAAATTTTTATGGACATTTTTAGTCGTCCTCAAAGCTTCTAAATTTTATAGTCAACATATTAACTCTATGCACTATCAATCACCAAACGATGTCACATCACTATTGGTGCACAAAAATGTACATCATTACACAAAATTTGCCACACTATTGGTAATCTAAATCAGTATAGGGTCAATTTTATTGTTGTTGATTAATTAAGCAAATCCCATTCATTGGTAAGAAGCTGTATTTTTTTCCTCTCAAGCACACGAGGCTATTGAGTATTGTTGAACATTTGTGGAAGTTCAACACAATATTAACTTATTGTATGTTTTGATTATATTTGCTTTTTTCTACACAAGATTTAAAATTATTCATAGTCTCTTCCTAACTCATAAGCATGAAGATAATACAGTTCAACGCACTGAAACCCACGTTTTCCTACATTGATAATAATGTTAATACTAATCGAACTAAAACTAAAACTCAATCTATATATATAATTACAATATTGACAACGTAATTCATGCATGGTCGGCAATTGAAGGAGTTTGAGCATGCAAAACATTTTCTTTAACTAAAATAATATAAATATTTTTAAAAAAAGAAGAAGCAAAGTTGTGTATAAGGATTGATACATCCTACTAACTTTTGGGTTTATGTGGTCGGCAGCTTTGAACTTTATTATTTCTACATTAATGAAGTTCACACATTGGATTCAACATTAAAGGTTGAGATGATTTAGTCTTTGACGATTATTACTATTTTTTTTATAATATTTATGCTTCAGATATATGTGTTATTGTCGTCATCTCTCGTGATTATAAAAGGCTTCAATTGATTTATTAATTTTTTAAAATTAAAATTAAATTGATTCATTATTCTCATGTTTTCATTTATTATTTCACAGTTAATTATTAGAAAAAATTAAATAATTAAGTATAATTTGAAATTTTATATAATAGCAATGAAAATTTCTACAAACAATTTCGGCTCATTTAACATAATTTAATGAGCAATCATACCTTTGGTACAGTAAAGAAATAAAATAATAATAAAAAGAGTCATTTAACTCTATTTTAAAATTATTAAAATGGTTGAAAAATAAATATTTTTCATGTCACTATTTGATTATTTCGTTAATCGTGTCAGTTTTTAATAGAAAAATCAATTCGTTCTTCGATTTAATGTATAATAATTAATTTGTCTACTTTTTATTATAGAGAACAAAATTCAATTTGACTCATCGTATAAGGATCTCCATGATATTTTTACCAACAAACTATCAAGCTCATCCTCGCACAAATTACTTTGTACTATATAAAAAATTTTCTATTTACTTAAAAATTAACCTTTTTTAGAAACATTATGAAAAAAAACTTTTGAAAATTTATCAAATGTAAATTATAAAACAAAGTTTATTTTATTAAATAAGTCCAAAAATTCAAATCCAAAATTAATATGAAAAAATAAGAATTAAACCAATTTTCATTAATGGTTCAAAAAATTTCTGATTCAACCAACCCAAATTCACTCTTATCATAAATATCAAAAGATAAATAAATTGATAATATGTAAGCCATTAAATCTAGTACAACATTACAAGAGGCCTAGCATACATGTTTGTTGGTCCAACCCCAAACTCAGCCCAATGGTCAATACAATCTTAAACCTAAAGGATCAAAGTTTACAAAGGATAGCTTACTGGACCAAACTCCATGGTGTTGTTAACCCAATGCTTCAACTCCGAAATTGTTAGCATACAAGAATCATCATCGATAATAATGACTAATCTCTTCGTCGTAAATACATTTATTCTTCTTAAATTTTATAAAAATAATATGTCAAATCTAAAAACTCTATACACAGTGGAATGACGAAAGATTTGTATTTAAATTTTTAGTTAACATTAATTTCAAATTTGATTCTTGATTACGCTTTAAAAAAAAATCTAAAAACTAAGTAAAATTGTAAATTTTAATGAAATAAATTTTTTTCTTAGCTACCAAATTGCTCATTAGTACAGAAATATTTGTACCAATGTTTGGCCTTTTATGGCGACATCTAGGGGTGAGCATTCGATCGAATCGAAAATTTTTGAGTTAATCGAGTTTTCAAATCTCATTTTATCATCCTAACTTTATTTGAAGTTTTTTCGAATCGAGTCGAGTGAGATGGAATTCGAATCGAATCGAATCGAATATATTTGTTCGAGTTAAATTTTAAAAAATAATTTTGGGTCCTTGTAACCACTGTCACCCATCGTAATAAAATTTGTCCACCTTAATCAAATTTTTTATTAACTTTCATCACCTCATAATTTATTTATTAATTTTTTATATACTGGTTAGCTTCTTTGCTTGCTTAGTTGTTTCAATTATCTTCAGATTCTTGTCACTATGTATTTTGGAATTAAAAAATATATTAAATGTAAAAATATGATTTTTTTAATAAAATTTATTTTAAAAATAAAATGTGAAATTGATACCAATATAAAATTTTAACACAAATATTTTATGGCATAATTAATAATTCAATTTTAATATAAATATTCAATATGACCAAACAATTCAATAATATAAATAATATAAAATGTGAAATTTAATTTAATAATATAAATAGTAGATATAAATAAAATTATTACTATTTATATTTAGTGATTTTTTTTTGGATAATTTTGATTTTTTATTTGAGAGTAAAGGGTGAGAAGTAAAAGTTTAGGGGAAAATAAAAAGTTTTGGGGAATAAAAGTTTGAGGAAAAGTAAATAGGGGGAGTAAAATTTTGGAGGGAAAATATTAAAAAAAATTGGAGGGGGGAGGGTTTGGGGTAGATGAGAGGTGAGATGAGACGGGAATAAAAGTTTTAGGGAAAAAGTGGGAGGGAGTAAAAATTTTGGGGAAAAATAAAATGTTTTAAAGGTTTTTGGGAGTAAAATTTTGAGAAAAAGTAAACGGGAGAGTAAAATTTTTGTGGGAAATGAATTTTGGGTAGATTGGGAGGTTGGGAGAGGAGGGGAGGGGAGTAAAAGTTTTGGGGAGAAAATGACAAGGAGTAAAAGTTTTGAGGGAAAAGTAAAAAAGTTTGGGAGTTTAGGGTAAAAATGTAAAATATTATAGTTTGATATTCGAATTATTCGAATTATTCGAGTTATTCGAATTCAAAAACTCAACTCAATTCGAACTCGAAAGTGAAAAAAAAATCGAGTTGATTCGAATAACTCGATTAACTCGAATAACTTGATTCGTTTAACTCGAAATTCGAATTTTTTTCGATTTTTTCGAGTCGAATCGAATTTTGCTCAACTCTACCTACATCAATAGATCTATTTGTAATAGGCATGCAATGCTGCTGCACGTGAATTATTGTACGATTGAATGGAAGGGGAAAATAATAGTAACAGGCTTTTTTGGCTCCCACCAACTGAATATATGATCTGATTTTTGGCTTCTCATCTCTCATAATTTGGTCACTACATTGCTCAAATTTCTTCCACATTTTTTAAATTATCCCATTAATTAAACTCAAAAATTGATCTAAAATTTGGACAAAAATATTACTCTCGAAAAATGAGATTAAATAAAAAATTAGACTTGTTTGAATATGGGCTAAGCTTGAGTTCCAATATGCAAAACTCAAACCTGATTCATTTTTACAATATATGATTTTTCTTTTTTATTATATATTTTTATAATTTATATCATATGAAAAATTAAATAAACTATCTATAAGGTAAATATTACAAAAATAAATTAAGTTGTTTAGGTTGATAAATTGAATTATATATAATAGTAGTATAAGGAATATATATGTCTTTTTTACCCTAATAATACAAAAAAAAACCCCTCAAATGGTACGCCCATGAGTTTTTATCAAAATGGTACGTTTGTTACAGTGTTCCGTCGGTGCCGCCAAATAAATTGGCGACACTAGACTGAAATGTAATGACCTAAAATATATAGGGACCTAACATGAAATTTCTCATTTTGATTGGCTTGCGCATATTGCAGCACCAAACTTTAAATAGGGTAAATTGCTTCATAAAACCTCCTTATTTATTAATTTTCTTTTATTCCCCTTTAACACCAAAAATAAAGAGGCCTCTTACCAATTAGTCCAAAAAGTTTTTTTTCTGCCAAAAAGTATTTTTTTTTGTAAAAAAGTCGATTCCATTTGGAAATAAATTTTATTTATATTTTGAAAGAAAAATTTGTTCAAATTATTTTATTCCAGTAGGAATAAATTTTTTAAAAATAATTTTACAAAAAAAATTATTTGAACAAAAATAAAATAAAATTTATTTCTAGTTGGAATCGTTTTTTTTAAATACTTTTTAGTAGAAATTTTTTTTTGGACTAATTGGTGAGAGGCCTCTCTATTTTTAGTGTTGAAGGGAAATAAAAAGAAATAATAAACAAGAAGGGTTTATGAAGCAATTTACCCTATTTAAAGTTTGGTGCCGCCACACTGTAAGTCGATACCTTAAAGCTTTTTAATCAAAATGGGAAATTTACATATCAAGTCCTTAAATATTTTAGGTCATCACATTTCAGTCTAATACCTCCAATTTGTCAAGCGGCACCGGCAGAACACTATAGCAAACGTACCATTTTGGTAAATAATCTCGTGGGGATACCATTTGAGTTATTATTTTTGTATCATTGGGGTAAAAAAACCTATATATATATATCATACTTATACTTAACTATTTTATTGAATAGGCGTCACTCTTAACTGGTCATCAACTCAATTATGAAATTATAAAAATACCACTTCTTTTAAACTAAAATTTATATTACTATGGTGGCACTTGTCTTTTCATAATTTTATATCATATTTAAATAAAAAATTACAAATTCAATAATCAAATATGTATTCAATTGTATTAAAATACAAATTCATTACCACTCCACCTATATTTATTATTGAATAAATTAAAAAAATATTTTGAACATAAAATATTTTTTTCACCCTATAGTTGGTGTGATAAATATTTAATAAAAATAATTATATAATCTTGACTGAGAATATATATAATTACTAAATATTTAATAAAATAATCAGATTTAAAAATAAAAAATAATATGAGTAAATATATGTTAAAACTCGAATCTACGATGTGGATTATGAGACGAATAGCCATGACCAATACACCATAAATTGAAGTTCATATATTAATAATAATAATTATTCACATTTGATTAAATATATTTTGATTATCAATTTATTTGTGCATTATAATGATTTAATTATTATTATAGTTTATTCAAACGTGTAATGATTGATTTTATTAGAACCACTATAATTTTTAAACTATACAAATAGTCATTCAATTATGTTCGCGTTCCTATTTTGGTCATACAACTTTAAAAACTTTTAATTTAGGCATTAATGTTTGAATTCGTTCCTATTTTGGTTAACCACAATTAAATTGATAATGAAATGTCTTTTTCTAACTGGTATAATAACACATTTAGTACTCAATACTTACATATTTTATCAACTCGATCCTAAGTCTAAATAATTCTATAAATTTAACCCTTCACATTTGCAAATTCTATCAATTTGATCCTCAAACTCCTACATGTTTTTTATAGAGCATTGTGAAAATAAAACTTGAAATTACCTCTTACTATGTAAAGAAAAACAATACCTTAGATTATACCAGTTAGCACACAAAAAATTCACCCTTATACTTTAATTTGAGTATAATTTGATCATTTTTATTATAAATCATCAGTTAATTCAACTAATTAGTATTGTAAGCTATTTCAATTAAAATATTGTTGTGGATTTTTCATTAAAAAAATTCCCTCCAACTCGTCGTACCAACTTGAACTTCTTTTGTGTTGAAAGGGGAGTATTTTCAAGAAAAATCCATATCATCATTTTATAAGAATGACCAGATTAAAAAATATGTGCTTAATCTATAACTTTACACATAGTATAAGACTAACAGTAGATTTTAACGAAACTGTGATTATTTAAATTAAAATTTTAAATTTTAAAAAAATGACTAAAATAACTAAATTAAAATATAGAAACCAAATTCTATAATGTTAATAATTCAATCAAAATCTATTGGATGTCCCTTATGAAACAATTACAAGATTTACTTTAGTTAAACATTGGGTTGATTTACCTTAAATAATGTAATAGCGATTGTTGGAAGAGTTTACCTTGAATACTACCTTCAGTCCGAGTAAGATTACTTTTAGATAGTAAAATTATAAAGCTTAATATAATATTTGGTACCTGAACTTAACAATTTCTTTTTCTAATTCGTTACTTAAATTTTACTGGTCCAATTTGATACATGAACTTGACACCTTTTATTAATTTGGTACTTAAACTTGACATTTTTTTTCTTAATTTGGTACTTCATCTTTTGGGATCCAATTTAGTACTTGGACTTGACTCTTTTTTTTTCTAATTTGATACTTTATCTTTTTTTTCGAGATTTGATACCTAAACTTGTCAAACGTTATACAATTTACTCCAATATATTAACAAAGTTTTTTTTATTTTTATGATGTAACAAAAATAACCAATGTATGATCTATATGTGACAAATGACATGATATTTTTTTTATTTTAAATGCTCAACTACCTTTGGTTTAATTTATTTAATTCATTTTATTAATTCAAAATAATGAATTTTTTATTTTGGGTTTTTAAAACTATTGTTTTCTTATTCAATATTAATCCGTTAAGCAACTCAAGTCATAATTTTTTAACATGAATTTCCTTTAATAGTGACACTATTTTGTTGCATAAATGAATTTTTTTAATATCGTTAGTGTTTTGGGTAATTTATATAACACTTAATAAGTTTAAGTACCAATTTGAACCTAAAGAAAAAAAAGAAAAAAAAAACTTAGAAACCAAATTAGGAATAAGTGTCGAATTTAGATTACCAAATTAGACAAAAAAAAAACACTTAGATATCAAAATTTTTAAAAAATATATATTAAATTCAAATACTAAATATTATATTAAACTAAATTTGGATGAATCATATTAAAATTCATGAAATTTGAAAGGCTGATGATTTGACACATTTTATTTGCAAATGCAAGAGAAAGTTTTTAATGGTCTCTCACACTCACAGTCAAGATTGGCTTCGGTGAAGTGTAGCAATCTAAAGCTTTCATGTAGACATTTAATGCAATACCACTTTCTTTTCATATTTATTAATTGTATTGAATTTCAAACAGCATTAAATGGTTTGATAAGAATTAAGATTGAATTTGTAGTCTAATGGTCCACACTGCCAACACACACAAAAAATGAAAAGAAGAAATATTTTGAGTGACAATTAGTTAACATTTTAAATGAATTAAAATAAAAATTGTGATGGCATGAAGGTCAAGATTATTTATTATCCTAAGTGTGGCCTAAAGTAGATAGATTAAATTTCGAGAAAGTAAAAATTAGAGAGACTAAATCTAAAATGTATAAAGAGTACAAGGACTTGGAGCATATTTTTTGCTTTAAAAATTATTAAATAAACTCGACCTATCCATGAGTTAGATGGCTCGCTTAGCTCGATTAATTTGGTTTGGACTTGGACAAAATTTTTTTTATTTTCGAGCTCATCCAACTTGAATCGAATTTAAATTAAATTAAATTTTAAGTACTATTTTATTTAAATTTTGTTATAAATAATATAACATTATATATTTACATTTTTTAAAATAGTAAAATGGACTATTTGAGTATAATGGTTCAGGCTGAGCTTGGACCTGAATCAAACTACAATCTGGTCCAATTCGATCTATGGACCTTCTAAATCTATGTATAATCACGTCTCCAGTCTCTTCAAATGTCGATATTAAGCAAATTGATCCCTCTAAAAAAATTGAAGCAATTTAATCCCTGTAAATTTCAGAAGTGAGCAACTAAAGACAATTAATCATGGCAATTAATATTTTCCACCAACTGTACATAATTTTGATTAATATAATAACAAATTAAGGTCTCAATGTTTATATATTCTAAAAAAATCTAAAAATTTTATAAATTTTTAAAAATTCTAAAAAATTCAAAAAAAAGTATATAAAAAATTTAGCTTCAAAAATATATATAAAAAATAGGTAGAATATGTAAACTTTAAGAGCTAAAATTTTAAATATATTTTTTATTCTTTGAAAATTTGTATAATCTTTAAATTATTTATTGACATGGTATGTACGAAAAATAGTATTATGTCAGCGTGAAGTACACGTGGATTGCCACAATAACATCGTTAAAAGATTAATGTTTCAGTCAGTATTTTCGTTTTTTTTAAATGATTTGACTCTTTATAGAAGGTTAATGACCAAATCTAGCTTAAAAAAAATAAGGACCAAATTGAAAAGGATGTAAATATAATATTATGGCTTTTTTATTAAAATACTTAAACCATAAATTCTCAAATACTTAAAATGAAGAATGCTATGTGCTTAAACATGTTTGAGCTCACGTCTTATTGATTGTTGTAATAATAATGTCGATCGAGCTAAAATTCAGTCAACCATCACAAGTTAGTGTGTATGGTCGAGCCGAGTGAGGCCTAAGTCCAAAAAAATTTTAGGCCTAACCCAACTCAGCCTACCCAGACGACTTGTTTTATTATTAAAAAAAATTCAAATTTAATTATAAAAATATTAAGTATAAAACTATTTTTAAATTTTATTTTTGTAATCAATAAAATGAGTCAGATGGAAACTGATCCAATATTAAAATTTCAAGTTTAAATGGGATTCTAAAACAAACCCAACTTAAGTGATTGAATCATGAATTTCAAAGGATAGGGTAGAAAGTCCTAAAAGGTTCCTATAAGCCATAAAGCCATAAAGTCAAGTATATTTATTTTTAAAAACTTTTAATTATGTGAATATATATATTACCCCTGCATCAAGCGCAAGTGGATTCAAGAGAGTATAACACTACAAACGGAGAATTTGTGGGGTTAATTCATCCAATTTTTTTTAAAAATAAATATTGTTATGACAAACTACTACTTTTGTTAAAGAAATATTTTCAAAAAAATCATTAACCTTTTTGTTTTTTTTTTTTACGAATTCATCCTTTTTCTCCTCTCACATTCTCCACAATTTTGTTACCAGCTTACCTGGATACACGTAATGGTGACTCTCAGGTATCTTGTACGTGCATGCATGAAATCAATTTCGTGAAGAAAAAAAAAGGGTAAAATACAATAACTCAATAATATATATATATCGAATCTCATCTTCCCAAATGACAAAATACTACGTTAATGGTATTGATTCTTTTCTTTTACCATGGCAAACTACTAAGGTTATTGAATTATTTGTAATTTACGTTTTAGTCATTTAACTTCAAAAAGTTATAAAATAGTTACTGAATTATTTGAAAGTTTTTATTTAAGTTAATGGGCTGTTATTTTTTTTTAAAGTCTGATCAGTGAACTCCAAGTGATGATTCGATGATGTATATAGTGGATCAATACCCATCAACGAGTAGAAAAATATCCTTAGATTCAAGTTGACCTGACGGTCAGTGTTGAAGATCGGAGAAGAAAACTATTTGGATTTTGGTTTGCATATTCACGACATTGAAAGTTTTCATGAAAAAACTGAACTATAGAAGAGAAGGGATAAAGCTTCCAATTAGTGCAGGTGGTGCGAACAGAAAATGCTATATAACAACGATTTTAACAACCCAATGACTTAAAGGAAAACTTTCGAATAATTCAATGGCCTTTTTGAAGTTAAATAACCAAAACGTAAACTTAATAATAATTTAGCGACCTTAGGTGCGTAGTTTACCTCAAATATCCAAAATGTAAATTTTTGGACAAATTAAAAGATAATTTTATCATCATATTAAATTTAAACTTTGAACCTTAATTTTTGAATGCCAACTTAAGTTGACGTTAAGTGTACAAATTTACATGTTAATCTTGGTTAAATTAAGGAAAAATACATGTGACATTCCACTGTCATAATTATTATAAGAGGATTAAGATATTTTAAATAATAATTTTTTTCCAAAAATGGGATATTTATCTGGTTTAGGTAATTACATGTAACCATTTAGTAGTGGGTCATGCATGCATGATTTTTCCACAATTTTTTCCCTTCTTTCATGGCGGCTTAAACCCGGCAGCTGAAATTCAAAACAGAAAAGGTTAATTGCATTTGATATTTTCCAAATTATGGGCCATATTTTAAAGTGTTATGATCAAGTACTTAAAATATCGATATCGAGTCAATAAAGGTCTTTTAGCTATCAGCTTAGCCATCAAGGTGTTAAATGCTAGTCCGGGTTTAATGTGAAATATATTTAATACTCCTGAATCAAATTTTAAATATATGTGCATTTATTGCGTCAACAATTTAAATCTGACTTGTTAAAAGATCTAATGACACTACATTAGATAAAAAGAAATTTATACAGTAGGTAAAGATGTATTTGAAATTTACATTGAAGTAAATATGATTGGATTATAAATTTTTGAGGATCCAAGTACAATTTTACCATAATATTAACTTACAACTTTACAATTTTATTATATTTGAAAGGTAAAAGTACTATAGAGGCCCCTGTACTAAGAGGCAGATTGTATTTTGCCCTTTCTATTCAAAAAAATAGACAAACTAGTCCCTATACATTAGATTAAAGAGCTAAGTGGTCCTTTCAGTTAAAAGTTCCATCCATTTGTATTGTTAAAAACTAGTGTGGTTAATGGAATAACCAAACAATGACATGTGACTTGCCACATTAATCTCATGTTGGCGTATATGGACTAATTTTTAACAATATATAGAAATGGATGTAATTTTTAACAGAATGACCAACTTACTCTTTGATCTAACGTACGAAGACTAATTTGCCCATTTTTTTTAGTAAAATGGATAAAATGCAATTTGACTCCTAATACAAAAGCTTCCGTAGTATTTTTACTTATTTGAAAAGAGAAAGGCTCCAGGCCAATGGCAAAAAATATCATTAAGTCCTTTAATCAAGACCCTTTAAATTTTTTGAAATTTCTCATTATTCTGTTCAAAAGTTTTGAAAAATTTTAATTAGACTCCCCTATTTTTAAAAAGTTCTCATTAAAACCCTAATTTTTTTTAAAAAAATTTTAATTGAACTCTCTAATACCATTCTTGCATTGTTTAATTCTAAAATTTAATGTCCAAATTAACAAATAACTTAAAATCTAAACACAATGAAGATAATATATATTTTTGGTGAATTACAAGAGAAGGGCAAAATCCTAACAACAACGTAATTAACGCAATTCAAATCTAGGCCACACTTGAAGTGGTGAATATTTTGACCATCAAGTCAGCACACCGAGTACGAAGACAAGATAAAATTTACAAGATATCTTTGGGGGCAGTTATAAATCTATGTCTGTTTTTATCATCCACAAACAAGTTGGGGGATTGAGGTAAAAAAAAGACAAATCTGACTCCGTATTGTGGATTCCTGCAAATGATATTATTATATAAAGACGAAAACCACACACAATCATAAAACCTCATATTCATCGGTGCTAACATGATCTGGTTTGCTTTTTTTAACCTACAATATCATATTGGTCAAATTTTGCTAATAGACCCTGTACTTTGCGTAATTTATAAATTTAAGATTTATATTTTAATTTGATTAATTTTAGTTTTTGTAGTTTTTGAATTGGTCAATATTAGCACATGCTCTTTTTTTTTAAAAAAAACTTAGTCCTGGTTAACTTCTGCTATTAGTCTATGAGTAAAGTTGTAAATTTTAGTTCATGTTCTTTAACTAGATTATCCTTAGCAGCTATATTTTTTGAATTTTCAAAATTTAATTTTGATGCAAACGACAATCACTAAATCTATTATCTGAGTTTTTTTTGTAACATGTGAAAATAATAAGTTGACGTGGCATTACATGGGTTTGGCTCCACTCCATTACTTTTTCATCTATTAATATGCAATGCATGTTTAATCACTATTCACAAGTTGATTTTCACATTTACTAAATGAATCCTACATGAGTTCTACATATTTGAATGGTGATGATCATTATATTGGATATTAATGAATGAAAAAGTAATAGAGTGGATCTTAACCCGCATTACACATGTAATAATTTGTTTCCTGTCTCAATTTTTTGAAAATAGCATAATTTAACGTAATGAATTTAATAGCTGTCATTTAATCAAGACTAAAATTTTAAAGTTCTAAAAGTACAATAACTAAAAACAACCAAATGAAATTACAAGGACTAAATCCACAATTTACGCCTAGTACAAGTACTAATAGACGAATTTAACCGGTAAAAATACTATAGAGGCCATTATATAAGAGTCAGATTGCATTTTATCTCATCTATTCAAAGAATGGTAAATTAGTACCTATATGTTAAATCAAAGAACAAATTAGTCATTTCTATTAAAAATTTCATCCACTTGTATTGTTAAAAACTAGTGTGATTGATGGAATAATTAGACATTGACATGTGGCATGTCGTGTGTACCTCATGCTGATATATAGGGATCAATTTTAACCGTAGAAATAGATAAAAATTTTAACAGAAAAATCAATTTACTTTTTAATCTAATATATAAAAACTAATTTATTCATTTCCTTAATAATAAAACAAAATACAATTTAATTCCTAATTGCTCGTACAACTTTTACCGAATTCCACCATTTCATCATCGTCACCATCAAAGCTAGCAAAGCAAAAAGCTAAGAAAAAGCTGTCCAAAACCAAAACCAAAACCAAAACCAAACCATTACCATTCCATACATATCCTTTCATCTACTTATCCATACATGATCTAAAAAACGCCGTTACTGTCAGACCGTGTTACATGTCTGAAAAAAAACGTGTAAAGAAACGTGGCTTCATTTCATTGGTTGCTTCCACGTAAACCTTTTGAGACAATGCCAAACCTTTCGCATTTAATGAAAGTAACACCTTTCTTCTCCCCCAACAGCTTCTGTGCCCTCATTAATGCCCCCACCCTTTTGCAAGCTTTTTTCAACCTTATAGCCCCCACTCACCCCTTGGTCTTTGTATTATCCGAGTTGCATTGGTGGCGCGTTTGTTTCACTTCCTCACCCGCCGTCGATTGTGCTTATAACTCCATTTAAATCACTAATTATTCTTATATTGGAGACTGAACTTTTATTAATTTGTTCAAGTTAAGCGTTAAATTTAATAATTATTCTCACATTAAAATCAATAAAAATTACGAAAGCTTCAAAATTAAGATATTTAAAACATCTATTTTTGTAAAATATTCATTTAACTTTTTTTTACTTTAAGTTATGTCATATATCTTCCTGTCTCATTTAACAATTCAATTAAAATTTTAGAAACAGATTCGGTAACTTATGAACGCAATTAAAATGATTAGAAATTTAGAAATCAAATGAATTTAATTAGTTGCAATGTTTCCTGCAATGGAAAAATTATGTTTGTTTTTAAAAAAATTGTAAATTCATCAAGATTATCTTTGGAAGGACGATTGCAGGTTGGTGACAATATACGATGTTGAAGAGGGTGTTTTTTTTTTTAACAATTTCATTATAAGTTCTGATAATATCTACTCTTTTTTACATAATACTTAGAACTACCCATAGTTCCTCCCCAACCCGTAAATAGGAGGACAATGCATTTCAGTGCACTTAAACTCATATCCTTTTACATTGGCAACAATACTCATATCAATTAAATTAATACTCAATCGACTAAGTTGAATAAGTTATTATAACAATCAAACTCATCAGAAATAAGAGTGAGGACCCTCTCCTACCGAAAAACGTCACTAGTGGTGCGTCAAATGCTTCTATTACTTTTTCATGCCCTTAAAAAGAAAAAAAAGGTTTATATAATGGTAAAATTACATTACCCCCGTAAAAAATATAATTTGATTTTGCACCCACAAAAAGATATCTAACTTCACACTATTACCATGTTAAAATGGTGAAGTGATTGATTTTCATTTTAAATTATTTGATCACACAACAAGATATTGTAGAAGAACTATTGAGATTCTTGTATTAGAAGTTGAATTATATTTTATCTCTTCTATTCAAAAAAAGGGTAAATTAATCTTGTATGTTAGATCAAAGGGCAAATTGATCATTTCATTAAAAATTTCATCCATTTTTACTATTTGTTAAAACTAACATCGATAATGACAATATAGAACAATCGCAAAGCAATAAGAAAGAAAAATAACAGCACACAGATTTTACGTGAAAACTTTTTCGAGAAAAAATCACGGGCAAAGTAGAAGAAAATTCACTAATGTTGAAAATCAAATGATACAAGAGGAGTTACGACTACATTTATTTAAAGGTTGAAAAACCTTATTCTAATCAAAGTCAAATAGAAGAAGTATAGTTCTATACGAATTTGACCTTCGACCCTTCACAGATCCCCTAGTTTTACCACTGAAGTATTTCTTTAATAGAAATTTGGGTCACAACAACTCTAGCACTGTTAACATGAGGTACAGTTGAATAAAATTTGTAGTAAAAATGAGTAAAATTTTTAATAACAAAAACCAGATTGCTTTCTAATCAAACGCAAAAAGATTAATTTGCTCATTTTTTGAGTAAAAAATACAAAATACAATCTAACTTCTAATACAATAACCTCCTTACATGAAATCTTAAAAATAGAAAGACAATTATTTTCAAAATTAATTAGAGGGACTCAATGGTGAGTTTAACATAATAAAAGGACTAAAACCAAAATTAAACCATGAATAGATTGAAGTATGAATTAATATATTAAATTAGTAAGTTCCCAAAAGCCAAACCCCTAAAAAGAAAGTGACAACTCAATACAATAATGTTCATTGACATTAAATCCCTAGGGAAAGAGAAATTGGATTAGTACACCAAATACGACGCAGTTTGAGTTTTGACTTTCTTTTCTGGTCCCGGCGAGCCAACTCAAAGGGTCGACCTGAGTCAATACCCGAACCACCACCCTTGTCCCTTCGATCATCACCATACAATAATTCTCCACGCGCGGTTCGTTCTTGACTCAATACCCCCACTCGTCCCAACTTACTGAGTCGCACTCTTTAACCACAACCACAACCTATATTAATAACTAAAATTACCCAACTCACTGAGTCATCAACTTTCGCATTGAAGGGCAGCTTTGATCTTTTGGACAGTACACGAAATCAGATTATTAACCGTTTCAACCGATTCGACGGTCAGTTTAGCCGTTGGTAAACTGTTTACCAATATTTGAAAAGCTACCGTGAGAAGCGATCCACCGACACTCGACGACCCTCCGCCGGTGTTTCCGTTAACATGTCCGTTAGAGATAGGTCCATGAGACCTAGGACCGTCCGGGACAATGGCGAATCCCGAAGGTAAAAGTGCGACGTAAGCGGAATCACCACCGTTCATGACAACGTGCATGGCTGGAATATCAACTGGCGCGTACACTACAAGCGACCCTGCTGCGTCTATGCATGTTTCCTGCAATATCAACATGCTGCTCTGATTTGCGTTCATGGCCTGCAAAAAAATAAAATTTGGATTAGAAAATAGAGGGAAAGGTTAAAATCGTCCTATTGTTTGACTTTTTTTATTAAAGCAATAAACTGTCATCATGGATACTTCCAAAATTACAGACTGTGTTGTCTTTTCAGATTTAACTTTTTAAAACTATTCATTTTGGTCCTTGGTTTAATTATGATTTTAGTCATTATACTATGTTGGAATTTTATTTACACTGGCACGCAGGAGGGAAACGCAATTGCCATGATCTTGGCCTTTGGCAATGTGTGCCATCTCTTGCATAGGTCCGCCATTTGACAATATGTCCCACTCGCTCCTCAACCGTTCGTCGCGTAGGAAATCGAAAAGCCGTTGCGGTGACACCGGCAACCAAACCGAAGTGGCGGCGCTTAGTACGATCCCTGGCGGTTCGCCGGGGTCGTCAATGCTTTTCCTAGTCATAACCCTAACGTCTTCGTCTACATTCCCGGCGTTAAGCTTGTTCCATTTATGAACTGTCGATGCACAAACCCCGGCACAGAAGTTATCTGTCATCCGTTGAGCTAGCTTTAACATGCTCCGTCTCCCACTCGCAGTTATAGCTAAAAACGAAACAAAATGATCATCCATGGTTGTACATTTTCACTATAGTGTTCTTGGTTAATAAATTTACCGGTGTGGTCTCTAGTGGGAACGGTGGAGGACATGAGTATGGCAAGGCATTCGCATTGCCGTTGAAGGGCCGCCACCCACCGTTGGGCACCGAAGCCCACGCCGGAACTTAGTAAAGGCCGGTATAGTTGATGAACTTGGCTCTCATCATATTCAGCATGTTCAACCCATATAACCTGCAATTTTCTCATAGGCATTAGACATATGCGGACTAAATTAAAATATAAACCGTAGTTTTGATACGTGTGATGCATTAACCCATTAAACAATATCGAAAAGAAATGAAGCAAAATCTTGGAAATGGATGAAAAGATTGGGCTCAATGAAAGAAATGGCTTCATCGAGATGTGGATTAATGTCACCTCAAATATCAGATACAAACAAAAGAGAGCTACAGCTATGGCTATGGCCTTTTGACTAACAAAAAAAACTACAGATTATAATGGCTTAAATTGTAGTTTAAATGGTACAAATCGAGGAAACTCAGTGTCCCAATGCATTTTGTGTGGATATATTTATGAAATTAACGTTTTTTTTTTAAATAGCTAAAAAACAGCAATAGAGGCTTCTATTCATACAAAAAACAATGGTAGCAGCAGCCTTGATTTGCGGTATTATTTTATTGTAATAAAGCAAACCCAGATTTTGAAACTTGAAACACACTCCATAAGTGTATTGGGTAGGGAACTAGGAAGGTTCAAATTCTTTTTTGTGACAGTGTGGGGTTTGCATTGAGTAATCACTAGACAACAAAATCCTCATATATGTACGTATGTATGTATGTATGTATGTATGTATGAGTACCTTGGAGTAACCATTAGGCATATCTTGAACAACACAACCAGAAGGAAGTCTCCTACAGGTAACAAATGTAGTACTTTCTTTGATAGTATCAACGGATACATCAACCACAGCCCAAACACCTTCAGCATGTTGTTTACAGAACCTTAAGAAACTTACTTCACGAACAGGAACTAAAGGTGAAAGGATTTGAAGCTCAGCATTCATCTGAAAGAACAACAAATAGGATTCATATGATTTAAGATGATGAGGGAATATAAGGAAGAAATTGATTATATATATACATACAAGTTGAAGTGCACCATTTCTGGTTCCTCCCATGCCATTAGATATCACATCAGTTGTTGATGTTCTAGCAATCATACAATGAAACATCTCTGCCCAACGATTCTATTAAAAAAATGGGTTTTTAGAGACAACTCTAATGAAACAAACCACTAGCAAAATGGTTAAAAAATGAATTCAAAATCAATGATTTACCGAGTCCATTAATGTTTCAACAAGGGCTAGACTGTTGATAATCACTACACCAGTCTCCCTTGACGCTTCAGTGACAAAACCATTTGGTTTTAAACCAATACAAGGTGTAAATGTCCTTAAATACTCATCATGGTTCAACATTTCTCTTCCACCTTCTATGTTCTTAATCCATAATGGCTCATCAGTTTGTGCCATCTTAACAAGTTCATCCATGGCAGCCAAAGCAAGTTCCAAAAACATCGATCGATCGAGTGTTGTTGCCGGTCTATTACTAGGAACAACCATTGTTGGTAAAGCATCATGTCCTAAAGGCAATGTTGTAGTAGTAGCCATAGTGGTTCCAAAAGTACCATTGGTGCCAACACCAAGCTCTAAACTTGAGTTTGGTAATGGAGGTCCTGTAATTGGACGACCTAAAAACTTACCAGCAAGTGCACAAACACGATCTAATTCATCTTTTAAACGAGCATTTTCGATTCTAAGAAGTTGTTCTTCAAGTGACATATCACCAATAATAGCCGGACCACCACAATTAGTACATATAGGATTCCTCATTGCATCTCTTATAGACATGTTTTCAGCTCTAAGCTTATCA
This sequence comes from Gossypium hirsutum, assembly GCF_007990345.1. Taxonomy (NCBI): domain Eukaryota; kingdom Viridiplantae; phylum Streptophyta; class Magnoliopsida; order Malvales; family Malvaceae; genus Gossypium; species Gossypium hirsutum. The sequence goes on along the minus strand of NC_053448.1, from coordinate 39,733,612 downwards.
TTCTCCTGTCTCAACAATGAGTTCTCATGTCGCTCTAATTGTGTCTGAAAAAAAAAAAAAAGACCCCAAGTTTTAAAATGGATAAACACCATTAAAGGTAGGTTCTTGCAAAACACATACATACCTTCATTTGAGTACGCCTGTTTTGGAACCAAAACTTAACTTGTCTGGTTTCTAAACAAAGCCTTTTACTAAGCTCTAATCTCTGTTTTTCATCTGGATGAGGACACTCCTTAAAGAGACTACAGCCAAAAAGACGCTTGTTAAAGCCATGTTCCATGGGGGGTTTAAAGAAAGTGAAAAAAAGACATGAAATCATACGCTTCAAGCTCTTGGATTTGTTGAGGTGTATGACGGTGGTATCTCTTTTTCCTCGGCGGTTTATCACCTGCCGCGGTGGTGGGGTCATGATCATCACCGGAACCACCATCCATATTATCACTCCCAGATCTACTTTCATGTTCTTCTTCTCTGCTTCTTCTCCCAATACTTCCTTCAAAATTCTCACCTAATCTAGTCTCATCTCCTTGATTATCTATATTGGGTTGCTGCTAAAAACACCAAAAGAAAACATCAAAAAACAAAACCAAGATCAGTTATTTAAAGACAAAAGCTAAAAAAACAAAGGTTTTTGTTTTAAATCATTACAAGAGCAAGAGAAAGGCCTGGTGAGTTGAACATGTTCTTAGGAATTGAAGAAGAAACAAGGCGGGGTTGAGAGAAAACACCAGTAGGCATGGTGGGGGTGTTATAAGGTACGTCTGCAACTATTCTTGCACCACCAAGACCGTCATTAGGACCAGAACTATCATCTATAAACCCCCCAAAATTCATCAAAAAAAAAGTCCCTTTTTTTAAAATGTAAAAGAATTTATTTATTATTATTTATGTATCTATCAAAGTATCAAACTTTCAAAACCACTCTTAACTTTTTTTTCTCTTCTACAACTTTACAAACACTTTCTCTACACTTACCATAAAAAAACCCAAAATTTGCAAACTAACATATACATTAAAAAGAAAAACACAAAATTTGAACAAAATCAAGTAATTTTTCATGGAGAGAAAGAAAGAGAAACAAGGCAAGCCAAAAAAAACCCTCTTTTTTTTTGGTGGTTTAATGCTTAGCCCTTAATTCTCAATCCCTCTCTCTTTCTCTTTCAAAAAAAAAAAACCCAAGCTTTTAAAGGGAAAAAAAAAACCAGTTGGGTTGTGGGGGATTTGTCGAAGAAGAAAGCTTTAAATGAAAGAACCCTAATTTTAGCAAAGGAGTTTTGTGATGATGATATCATGTGTTTATCTTTTGCTCGTTTTCTTTGCATGCTTCACTATATTACTATAAACCAAAAAAAAAAAAACTTTTTTAAAAAATTGGAAAAAAAATGAAGATAAAATGCAATATGTGGACTATTCGAAGCCTTACATATACAAACCGACGGGAAAAAAAGGTAGGTTGATTCTCTCTTTTTTTTTCTTTTGTGATTGACAGTGAAAATATATATTTTTTTCTTTCTTTTAGTTTTGGGGTTTCTTGTTTTGGTTCTTGAGTTGAGTTTTTTTAACCTGGCTTTAAGATAGGGTAAATTTTTGTTGTTAGTCACTGTACTTTTTCTGTGGATTTAATTTTTGTATTACAAAAAAAATTTAGTTAATAGATTAATATTTGTCGTTTGTATTAAGATTAAAAATTTAAATTTCGTTATATGAACTAATTTTATAGGAATTTTAATTGAAACTAAACAAATAGATTTAATAGTTACTATTTGGGTCAGGATTAAAATATTAAAATTGAAAAAGTATAGGACTAAAATTGATAAATTCAAAAAGTGATAAAGTCTAAATTCATAAGTTATGCAAAGTACAGGGACTTATAGCAGAATTTAACCTGTAAGACACAGTAAGTTGAACAAAAACAGCAAGAGAGAGAAAGTGCTTCAACTCAAATTTTTTTCTTTCATCGACATTGATGGGACAGAGTTTCAGATTTGCTGCCCCTATTTTTCTCTTTCTCTTTCTCTGTAAAAAAATATTGACACATAGGGATTTGTAAAAAAAACACCAAAGTTATGGACAAACCAAACAAACACAAATTAGGTTTTTTATTTTTACTTTTGTTAAATTCATCCACAATTAAAAAATCATACCTTAAAGTTAATGTTAAAAATTAAAAAATAAAATTTTGAATTTTAGTTCATATATAGGACTCGCAAAAAAACTTAAATTTGATAGGTTCTGACTCGATCCGATTTTATAAAGTCAGAAATTTTTTTAAAATTTGAGTTCGGGTCGAATCGGGTGAAATTAGAAAAAGAATCAAGTTGAGAATGGGTTGGGTTGAGTTGGGTTTGAGGTAAATCTGTCTCGCCTCATCCAAAGATATTTACAAAAATACTCCTGATATATATACATATACTAAGTTTTGCTTTCAATAAAAAAATATATAAATAAAAAAATAAATATGTTAAGTTTTAAATCTAAACTCAAAAAATTTTATTTTATTTGCTTCAAAATAAAAAATAAAATAATTTAAAAATGAAATCTTATTTGCTTTAAAATAAAAAATAAAACAATAAAATTAAATTTAGGTTAGGGCAGGGCAGAGCGGAGTCGGGTCTTCTATTTAATTTCAGGTTCGAGGTAGATTAGTCAAGCTTCAGGTCGAGGTTGGGGCAAACAAAAACCCGCCCCACCCCGCCCCGTTGATATCCTTATTCGTAGATTTGTGACGTTCAAAGTTGTTTCTTGAAAAAAAACTAAATTGTAGAAGAGATGGGGAAAGAAAACTTTTGATTGGTGTAAAAGAGCAATGATTTTAATAATCCAATAATTTAAATAATTTTTTTTGTATAAATTAGCGACCATTTTGTAACTTACTAATTTATTCTATGTTATGTTTGATTTCATAGATATAATTAGAATTTTAGTGGATTTGACATGTATGGCTAATTATGGACTGAATTGAATTTACATGTGATTATTGGTTAATATGTAATAGTACAAGGTACAAAGGTGAAAGTTGATTGATTACAAGACATGTAAATGAATTATGTGATCAGGTACAGGGATTGGTAATGTCATATATATGAAAATGATGCCCGTGTGAACTTAGTAAAATGTTAGGATACGTTTGGCATGCCAATAAGGTTATATGCGCGATTAATCAGGGATTTTACAGGTTATAATGAGGTCTAGAATTTGTTGCATATTCTCGGGTTATACGTGATTTAGGTTTAGCTCGGATGGATAACCTAATATAAGTTAGCTTGTGTGAGCAACCTTGATATAAATTTTAGCTTATGTGAGCAAATCTAATATAATGTCAACTTGTGTAAGCAACTTAATCAAATTTATGCATGTTTTGGTATTGTGTGAATCTAGTATGTGTAACAATCTTTTTTTTTATAATAGTCTCATTGTAAGTTTTGATCATATCTGCTCTTTTTGATTCAATGCCTAAAACTACCCATAGCCCTTCCCCAACCCATAAATAGGAGGATAATGCGCTTCAACACACTCAAACCCACATCCTCCTGCATTGGCAACAATGCCCATGCCAATCGAGCTAAGACTCAATCGACAACTTATAGTTTTAGTAAGAGTAAATCATTGCTACAAATATATTAGAACTCAAACCTACGATGTGGATTATGGGATGAATAACCATGGCCAATACACCATATATTGAAGATTATAAGTATGATGGTTGGACTAGCCAAGTTAATAAATGGCTTGAGAAATGGTAGATTTGATTATTAAGTATAATATGAAATTGAATGTATGCTTATGTGATTCATATTGGATCCATTTAAGTGATAAGCTTTAAGTTGTACAAATGTGGCATGTTTAAGTTGGTTAATATTTTATTTTGATTATAGATAGTTGGATTGAATTTGAAAATGCCCTCTAGTTGATTGATTGAATTGTATAAGTTTGAATGGTTGATCTAAATGAATTCATACTTGAACTGGTTAAAATGGACATGTGTAATAGTATTGCTGTAATAGCCCGATTTTTAATGGTGTTGGAAAATGTGATTTCGGAACCCCATTTCCATAAACCGGGTTTGTAAATATTAAATATAAATATTTATGGAGTTGGTATAAAAGTTTATTAAAGTTTGCTCTTTCAATTTTGTCTATTAATTGTTTAATTAGTACATTGTCTAAATTATAAAAGTCTTATTTCTATAGGTTTTTAATTGGCCAAGGACTTAAGGACTTACATTGAAATTAGTCAAAGGTTGAAAATGACAATTAAATCATTTTCTAATATAGATTAATGGATGATGAGGTAAGACTCCACTAAGGTTGATTAAAAGTAGATTAAGTTAATTTAATTGTAATTAGGTTAGTTAATTTAGGTAATTAAGGATTTAACCATGATATATAAAGCTAAGTTAGTGGAATTTATCATCTTCTTCATCTTCCTAAAGCATACCATCCTAGAAACATAAAGAAGAAAACCCTTTAAACTCTTTGTACATTTGGCAACTAATTGGTAAATGTTTCCAGGCTCTTTTCTTGTAATTTTTATGTTTTTGAGGTTATAAGAGCTTGATTTAGCTAGCCTATGTACCAATTTGCAAAACTATTAAAGTTTTTGAAAGTTTCCATTATTGAATTCTTGAATAAATCGGTGTTAAATTGATAGATTTTATGCTTAGATGTGAAAAAGGACTAGACCGTTATGTTTAATTGTTAGTTTTGATCATAAGGACTAAAGTGAATAAATTGTGGAATTGATGTGAAATGCTAGTAATAACAGAAAGTAGAGAGTCCCTAAGGGATGTAATTGAAGTAATTTTTTAAACAGAAGCTTAAAATTGAAAGTTATAGTTATTTCAGTTTCAATGACTAAATTGAATAAAATGCAAAAATTTAGGGGTGTCAAACAAACAAAATTTTATAGGTTCATACATATCATGTTATAACATGAAAATGTTTGATATTTATAAATTGTCTAAAATAATTGTTTAGATCGAGAATTGGATCAAACCGGAGATAATCGAGGAAAAGTAAAAATTATCGATTAATCCTTGAGGATTCAATTTGTTTGTTGTCTTGACCAGGTAAGTTCATATGGAGCTTACTACTTGGTTTTATGTTATGTTGATTGTGATCTATTTTATTTATGTATTAGATTGAAATGAATTTGTGAATTTGGCACTTATAACACAAAAAGGATCGGATTGCAAATTCATGAGAATATTATTTATATGAAATTGGAACGAAATGTAAATGAGAATGTTGATTGAATATATGTCTTATATGAGATATGAAATGATGTGCAAGAAATGATAATGTTATTTATACAAAATTGCTTTCCGAGAGAACTTAGTAAAAGGTGTGGATACGTATGATATACTATTAAGGTTATACGCGCAATTAATCAGGGATTTACATGTTGTTATGAGATCTAGAATTTGTTACAGATTCTCAGATTATACGTATTGTTAGTTTAGCCCAGACGATGAACCTCGATATGATGTTAGCTTGTGTGAGCAATTCCATTAAAATGTCAGCTTGTGTGAGTGAGTAACTCTGAAATTCTGTCAGCTTGGTAAGCATTACATTCCCGTGTATCTGAGTCTGTTTTATTATAATTCCATCTAGCGATGTTTAATTGATTGAAAATGAAATTTAAATCATGAATTGAAAATTAAATGGTATTGATGATACTTAACATGTAAATGGCTATGTGATTACTTTTTAGATTTTGGTGGTATTACAATTCAAGAAAGTAACTGACATATTCGAATTGTGATGTTGTTACATGTATAGATATGTATTCAAGTGCCAAGGAAAGTTAAATTAGTAGCTAAGATTGTCTATGCTTAAATGATCAAGGTGAACTTTAATTTCTGTATGAGCTTACTAACCATTCTATATGCTTACCTCATATATTATTTTTTCATTCTCTTTATAGATCGCTACCTTACAGAACACGTCAAGCCAGATTGACTCGAAGCTCACATTATCCTATCACTGAATCAATATCTTTTTGGTCACCTTGAGTCTTGGACTGGGACATGTATATATAAGGTGTCTTGATGTTACCTTATTGCATATAAGTGTTTTTGGTAACCTGTGATGACTTGGTGTTATTGGATATATAGGTGTACTCTTATGCTAAATGGTGTGATGATTTATATCTAAATGTTAGGCCATGGAATGGTATGAAATGAGGAAGAAATGGTAGCTTGTTTGAAGATGAATGAGATGGAATTGTAATTGAACATTATTAACTTAAAGTATGCTTGTAAATGTGGCCAAAAGTTGATAGTTGATAGTTATGTTTAATGCCTATGAGTTATGGATATGTTTATGTGTTCATAAATGGTCATAACGAAATTGAAACGGCATATTTCAAAATGGTTTGGCTTAGGTAAGGTTTGATGATTTCATGACTTGATTGTTAGTTGCAATGACATTGAATTGTTTAGATTTAGTGGTGCATAAGTAGTGATAAACTTGTTAAGCACTTGAACAAAGTGCTAGAAAAAATCTGTTTTGAAAAAGGTTTTCTTGCACAGCGAAAATTTAAAATTTTTTAAAATCGACCCGATTTGTGATATTTATAGCAATAAACCTTAAAATAGAAATTATACATGTACTTTCAGATAAGTGGATTCTTGATGTTTTCCAGCTGTCAACCAAACAATCTTCTCCGTTATTCTCTTACCCCGAACTACTTCGAGTGTGGGCTTGAATAAATTGAATCAAAACACAGAATTAGAAATAGTCTTATTTTTTTAGGTGAAAACAAAAAATTTCTCTTCTCAAATAGAAACAAATAGAATTGCTATTCCGAAAAAATATATTTAATATATGAGAATAAATTCTCTCTATTTTTCGGCAGAATAACAATATCTTTAAGGTTGTCTGTATAGCTCTACTAGTGCCATCTGTTTATAGGAAGAGAAGGTAAAACCCTTGTTGAATTGTAGAAGTTTATTTCAACTAGAAAAACGAACTCCTTAATGTAATTAGTAGTATAGGTGGCGGCAACCTTAGTTACTATTAACTAGGGTTAACTGTCCACCCTATTAACATAAGGGGCTTTTAGGCCTCTTTCATATCGGGTCCAATTACAAGTACTTCCCAAGCTTTTAATCCAATACTTTAGAATTTTATCCAACCCAATATTTGTTTTTCTATTTCCCAAAATAAACTTTAATAAAAATATATCAAATAATTTTCTCATCCCAATTTTACTAAGACGACTTTACCCTTAGTAAAATTTATGGAAAATATATTTTATATTCAACCATTCAACTTGTTTACTATGATTTAATGATTTATTTTCATTTTTAGACTTTAAAATAGCTCAAAAACATAAATTTATTCTTCCCATCATTTTTAAGTAATCCATATACATTTGCAAATGAATCATTTCTCATTTTCATTTCTATTTTTTGAAAACCATATCCATTAAGCTCTGTCTCTATGGGTTGTATCCCTTCTGGTAAGTCTACAAGTTCCCACACTGAGTTAGTCCATAGAATCAATTTCAACTTTCATAGCTGTAACAACCCGATCTTGACCCTAATCAGACAAAGTGGTTTCGGGACCACAAATCCAAGTCAAAAAAATATTTTAAAATTATTTTTGATATTTTTAGTATGTGAATTACAATGTGTAAAATTTTGTATAAAAATTTGATCTTTTGAGTGCTCAATTTGATAAAAAGGGCTTAATCGCGTAAAATAAAAATTTAAGGGTTAAATTTAAAAGCACCCAATTGTTGTTGTCTTTTAAAAATAAGGGTTATAAATGGAAATTAGGCCATTTAATAGTTAGTGGGCTGCAATGGTCTAAATTACCCTTAAGTTATATGTTTTATAATTAATTAAACTAAGGTTAAAGTAGTCATTAAGTAATTAAAATATATATTAGTAAAATAACTTAAGAAAAGATGATTTTATCATCTTCTCCAAGCCGAATGTTAAGCAAAAAGAAGCTCAACTATGGCTTTCTAAAGTTCGGCCAGATCCTTGCTTAATTAAAGGTTCGTTTTTGTTCGGTTTTTGAAAATTTTTACGTTTTTGAGATCGTTGCTTTGTGTACTACAAGACCCATGCTTTAATTTTAGAATTTGGTGTTGATTTTGTGATATGCCATTGATGAATGCTTGAGCTTTGTGATAGTTGATGATGAAATATGACAGATATGTGAAAGATTAACGTGTTTTGTCTTTGAATTTTTGGTGAAATTGAGTAATTAGGGCTAAATTGTGAAATTAAAATTTTGAGGGACTAAAATGTGAAATAAATGAAATTTGTGGACTTGTATGAGCAGTAGGGACATTCGGCCCTTGTATAGTATGGGCAAATTTTGTGTATTTTGTGTTTTATGTAATAGGGACTAAATTGTAAAAAATGTAAATATTAGGGGTAAAATGGAAATTTTTCCATTTATGTGTTTTTGGACTAAATTGAATGTAATAATATTTAATTTATCTCATTTTGAATATATTTAGATCAAGAACCAAAGAAATCGGAGTTAGATCGAGGAAAAGTTAAAGTCGTCGACTAATCATCCGGTTTCGATTTTACACTGTCCGAGGTAAGTCTATTAGCTATTTAATGTCATAAAAAAATCAGTATATAGGTATGTATATGTGCTGTATTTTGATGAATTATAATTTAAAATATGTTGGTTGAAATAATTAAAAGTATGAGTGAATTATATGCATTATTGTTACATGTTCGAATCATAGGTATATACTTATATGGTCATTTGAATTTAGTTAAAGTATGAAGGTATATAAGGATATACAATTATAAATGTTATCAAATTTAGTTGGAGTATTAAAGTTTTATATTTTTATATGTACAAGTTTTTGAATTTATACATGTATATACAAGTATAAAGTTTTGGTTTAATAAAAGGTATATATATGTGTGTGTGTGTGTGTACTTAAGATTCAGAGATAAACATAGGTTTATATTGGTATAAAACTTTGTATTGGATCTATAATATGCAAATATACATGTATATGTCCTTGTATTGAATTCAGGTATGCCATTTATACAAGTTTATATGAGGTTCAATTATGCAAATATGCATATATATATGTTCTGTAATGAGTTTAAGTATGAAATTTATATATGTATAAGGGAGGTTCGATTATGTATGTATATTCATGTAAAAATTCTTGAATGGAATTGAATATATGAAATTATTAGTTTGGAATATCATAAGGAGTTCGAATGCATGATATTAGGTAGTAGGCTTTAATGTATTAAGTTATATATATATGTTTGGATGTATAATTAAGTTATTGAGCTGAATTTGATGTCTGAACTTTATATACCTATGTGGATTAAAGATATAGTTTATAAATTATTGAGTTGAATTTTTATGTGGATAATATATACAAATATGAGATATAACTTTTGTGAATTGAGATTTTAGGCTCAGTGCCTATCAGGTTTATTGCCAGTGAAACATTTCAGACTTTACGTCTAGCAGGCTTAATGCCGGTGAAATAATTTCAGACTTTACGTCTAGCAGGCTTAATGCTTGTGAAACATTTCAGACTATATGTCTAGCAGGCTAAGTGCTGATGTACTGAATCAGGCTTTAAGTCTAGCAGGCTAAGTGCCAGTGAATCTGTTTAAAGAATGTGATTAAGTGTACAGTTATATGATTTTGGTTATCTTTAATTGATTAGCATATATACCTTCGGCTAAGTGTGTTTAATGAATATGTACATATTCGGTCTATGCATTTGTAAAAATATATATACATGCTTTCGATTTATGCAGTCGATAAATGTATACGTATAAATATTCGGTATATGTATTTGATAAGTATCTACATATGCATTTGAAATGTATACACCTCTATTTATAATTATTTGATGAAGATGAATGCATTTGGTCACATGTATTAGATTTGTATTTGGTTATAAGTTTATTATGAGTATACATACACAGTTGGATATGATATGTGTATAACATACATATATGCTCGGTTATATTCATTTGGTTGTAATGTTGTTTGGTATAAATATATATATTCAATTGAACGCATTTCGACAGGTACATATATTTGACTATAAATAAAATGGTCTGAGTACAATAAATGTATAAATATTAATTATATGTGTTAATTGCAATCTCAGTAAATTAAATTAAAAAGTTATATTATTTCTATATATATATTTCATTATGCAATAGACTTACTAAGCTATAAAAGCTTATTTTGTTTGTTTATGTCTTTCTGTTTTATATACTTAAAGATCAAGCTTCAAGCTCGGGGATCGTCAGCAAGATCATCACTCTATCTACTGTCTCGGTATTAAACTGTTTAAATTTTAATTATGGCATGTACAGGCTAGATAAATGTTTTGGAAAGTCGTACTTTGATATATTGTATATGAAATTAATAGTCATACGAAAATTACTTATATTCTTATGCTTTAACTGAATTGTAATTTTAAAGAGAAGTTTAAAATTTTACATGTTTAATATTAGACCTAGCAATTTATATGTAACCGTTAAAATTATTGAACTATACTGAATGTCTGTTCTAAGTTCTGTTTTGATTAGTAATGCCTCTTAACCCTAATTCGATGATGGATACGGGTTAGGGGTATTACAATAGCTATTTTCCAGACCTTGGAATCAACACTCTGTATCATTACATCATATGTGAGTGGGTCTTCATCTTCATGTTCGGTAGACTCAGTGTTAAAAATAATTCCGTTGGATTGGAAGAACTCAGGCCTACGAGAGACCCTCCCACTATGACGAAACACCCTATGCTGTTGATCATTTGTAGGTTTACTATTAGGAGCTGGTTTTGGAATCATTTCAGCAAGGTTTTGTATATTTCTCGAAAGTTACTCGAGTACCTCTTTACTCCAAGGTTTGAAGTCATTCATATAACTTTCTTCAAGGAAAGTAGCATGAGTTAGAACTATAATAGTTTGCGCTTTCGGGTTATAAAACAAACCACCATTTGTTCCCTTTGGATATTCTACAAACACACACAATTCTACCCGTGAGTCCAACCTCCTTGCATCTTTATCCAATACGTAGGTCGGGCATCCCCGAATCATCAAATGATTTAGACTTGGCTTTTTGCCATGCCACAATTCGTATGGAGTTTTTGATGTTGCCTTAGTTGGCATATCATTCAGAATATAGTAAGCCATTTGTACCGCATATCCCCAAAAAAATATTGACAACTTCGAATAACTTAACAACGAACCTACCATGTCTAATAATGTTTGATTCATTCTTTTTACCATGCCATTCTGTTGTGGAGTTCCCAACGTGGTTAATTGGGATAAAATCACATTCTCTATGAGGTACCCTAAGAACTCATTAGATAAATATTTCCTACCTCGATTAGATCGAAATGTCATTTCGGTTAAACCTAGTTGTTTCTCCACTTTCACATGAAAATATTTGAATTTATCAAAGGTTTGCATAAGGTATACATACTCATATCTGGAATAATCATCAATAAAAGTTACATAATATTCGTAACCACCTCTTGCACTAACGCTCATGGGGCCACATACGCCAGTGTGCACAAGTTCTAGGAGTTTTACGGCCATTGTTCCTTTTCCATTAAAAGAGCGTTTGGTCATCTTACCTTCCAAGAAAGATTCACATTGTGGAAGATTGATTTCTTTAAGTGAACTTACGATGTCGTCTTTCACAAGTCTAGCGATTCTTTCAAATGCCAAAGGTACGACTCATTAGAGTGAAAAGTTTTAAGTTTCTTATTCAATATTTCAGTCTCAAGCAGTGTGTACATATTATGTTTGATAAAATATATATTATTTGACATCCACCCATTATAGATAAGATTGCAATTTCTAAATATTGTAATCCCATTATTAAAAGTCACGGTTAAGCTGTCTTTATATAAACATGCAATTGAAATTAAGTTTCTTTTGAAATTTGATACATAAAAAACGTCTTTCAAAATAATCTTCCTAAAATTATCAAAATAAAGATCTGCATTTCCCACTGCTTCAACTGCCAAAGTTGTCCCATTTTCGATCTGCAACGATAGATTCTTATATTTAAGATCTTTCATCTCCTCGAACCCCTGTTGGGAAACACAAGCGTAATTAGTGGCTCCCAAATCAATGACCCTGTAATCTATTGAATCCTCCATTAAACAAGCTTCTACCATAAATAGTTCTATACCTTTGCCTTTGGTGGCCAGATATTCCTTCCACTTTCTACAATTTTCCTTAAAGTGCCATTTTCACTGTAGAAGAAGCATTTAAACTTGGATAAGTCTTTAGGCTTTCTGATTTTCTTGCTTTCCACTTATGGTGGCCCAAAGACCTTAGCCTTGCATTTTTTAGCGCAATTTCCCTTCCCTTTTGAGGAAGAAGCGACACTTAATTAGGAGTATAGGTGGTAGCAACCCTAGTTAATATTAACTAGGGTTAGCCATCCACCCTATCAACATAAAGGGTTTTTAAGCCTCTTCCATATCGGGTCCAATGTAACACCTTGTACCCAACCCGATCGATAGGTCTAGGTACCGAATGTCTCAAACAATTCGAATATCTTAACCAAATTTTATCTAATTTTAGTACGTACTTGGACAACTCAACTTTTCCAATAACTAACTACTACTATGACTCATTTCATACTAAAAAAAATTCTTATAACTTAGATTCCTTAAATAAACATGGCAGTTATTTACAAGTTTTAAATTATTGATCAAATCACAAACACAAACATTTTAGACCCTGAGGCGTGGCCTCTAAGGGTGCCCCTCTATATACATGAGCCAGCTGTCATGCCCAACTCTTAACTCTGACAGAGACTAGCTTGGTCCATCCACTTGATTCCCAAGTCTTTATCTACCCTGCATTCAAGCAGAAATTTCTGTCATCTCAAAGGAACTTAGTAAGGTTTATTCTTTCAATTTTATGAAAGGCTACTTAAAATTTAAGGAAAAAGAGATTTTGTGCATAGAGTTAAACTCCCTGGGTATTGTAGGGGAAATCTGTGAACTTAGTTGGCGTAACCAATGCTACAACTACTCTGAGCCGAATGCTGGCGATATAAATCTTGATCTGATCATATCCATGTTCTATTTAGATATATTCTCTTCAGGGTCTTACCTCTGATATTCATTGTTTCTGCTTTCATTATACACTTCCTGATATGTTTCAATATTGTCCCTAACCATAGTGCGCGACCGAATAGAATTCTTTTTTCCTTGGTGAATTCATGCCCCTAATGTAACCCCATCACACTTATTCCTTTACTCTATTCCTTTAAAATGCTTCAATAGACAGGTAGTTCGCAATGAACTATCTCTTACTTAGGTATCTCTTGGCAGTTTCCACCCCTAGTAGACTTACAAGATCTTTCCAGTGCTTCACGACCCTAATGGACTTTCACCTTTTACTATTTTCTTACAAACTTTATTAACCATTTAGTATTGAGCTGGCATTTCATCCCATGAATAGCCTTTTCGTCTACTCATTCTTTCAGTTACCTTTTTGCTGATTTCCAAATTAAGACTGTATCCTATTATAGCCTATTTTGTATTTGCTTAAAAAATACGGGATTCACGACTTTTCTAGTGGACTCTTCTTAGCAGACACTATGATTTCCATCTTGTCTAAGGAACCCTTCCCTCATTTTCCGCATAACTGGGTTAAGACGTTTCCTAGGGTTCATTTGCCATTGTATTTAGCGAATCCCCTAGTTGTCCCATTAGCCTGTATCCGTAGATACGCCAAGTCCATTTTGTCTTATGACTTGTCACGTAAGTCACAACGTGACTTTTCCTTTATACATTGGCGGGTCTCTTGGTTTACTGATCTATGGACTTCACATGTTGCTATAACCGAACTATGGTTTTACACATGTAACCCCTTGTTTAATGTCCTGGCAGACTACCCTGTGTTTACTATCACTGCAGATTCTACATGTTGCCATAGTTGAGATAAGGCGTTACACAAGTAACCCTATGTTTAATGTCCTGGCGAACTACCCCGGGTTTACTATCCCGATGGACTCCACATGTTTTTATAGCTGAACTAAGGTCTTACACATGTAACCCTATGTTTAATGTCCTAGCGAACTCTCTTGATTGCCATAGTCGAGCTATGATCTTACACCTTGAACTATTTCTACAGTGTCACCCCAAAAGACCTTACCGTCATCGTGGTGTCACTCTATAGAGTCAATAGACCATCGTCATGGTGTCGCTTTAGCGAGCCAGTCATTAACATTCCATGAGGTAACCAAACTCCCTTTAATTCCCTTAACAATCCACTCATTCCTTCATTCCGCCACTTATTCCTAACTTCATTTACCTCGTCAAAGTAAAAATATTATCATAAACAATACGCCATCCATCTATTTTTCAAGTCACAACCAACATCATTCAACAATTAGCCTTGCAAGAGTACTCACTCCCAATATTATTCATACACCAATTACTCATTTTCCATAACCATACATAACCATGGTTCTAGTCATAACTCATAACAAACATAAATATAGTTCAAGTAAATGACATACCATCATCAATCACCAAAAATGGAGTGCAGGAACTCACCTTAAATCCTTTTTCCTTATCAACTCAACTTGTCCCTATGCTCAAATAAAGCTTTTTTCCTATTAATTATAAACTCATTTAGTCACGTAGTCATTCTACTATAGTATTGTGATTGAGCTCTCCCCAATAACATACCATTACGGAAGCAACTTGTTCAATGCTCGTCTACTGACCTTGTCATAAGTGTGTTACCCTCATAGGATATCCTTAATCTCTTTGGGATAATATTTGTTCTCCCAATATGATCATATTTTATCTCATGCTAACCATTACATCTTTCTTCATGAAAAGTCAATCACTATCAACTAGCGATCAAGTTATCCATCACAAAGACGAACGACTCATAGCCACGTTTACTTTTCATCAACCATGTAATGCCAATGAGAGGATATCCTTTACCCATGTTTCAGGCTATGAATTCCACTATGTGAATGACGTTACATATTGTAGAAGTCGTACACCCAACACACCAACTTTCAGTTCCTTATCTATTTGAACTTAGGCTTTTACTTACATCAAAGTGTATAAGTCACACATACATAGTCTGTCATCCACTCAAGAATTAGGTATGCCACACTATGAGCGTCATAAGTGAATAAATCCATAAAAAAAATTAAGATCTATTCTTCTTGGGTCCAGTTTGATGTACTGGCAGTTCAGTCAGTCATATATATGTTTTTATCTTCTAGAAGACATTTGCTCCGATACCCAAGACAAAACATCTCCTCAATTAGATTTAATAGACAATATATTAGTCTTTCAATCAGTTTGCTCATTTCCAATTAGACTAATGACATGTTTAAGTTCGTCTACTAATATAAGTTGCCTTTCTGTATTACGATTCGTCTAAGTAATACCGCTTAGTATTAGTTACACATTCAATAGTGAGCAACATTTACTTCCATTTTGCTTCATGTGAGAAAATCATGTGAGAACAATATACAAAGTATTAATATAATTCATTAATAATTTTATTAACCAATCTGTTCGAAAAATTACAAGTGTACTTAGACAAAAATACTACACCTAGGGCACCAGATCCAACATATAGATGCTTGAATTATTTGGCATGTCTTTGGTATTATTTTGATTCAAAGAAAATTTATTTTTGGTGCAAATTTTGTAATTTTTGGTTAAACTTGAAATAGGTACCAAAAGGGTTCATTTTTACCAAAAACAGGGGCCATGTTGCGATTTCGAATTTCAGATGTTGCAATGTTGCCATTACAATGAGTGACGTCATTATGAGCTAGGGCTTGTCATCATGATGTGACATTTTGAGATGGCCACATCATGATAAGAACTAGAGAAGTCGCGATGTTGATCCATACATTTTAAAAACTTTACAGTTTGGTCCTATTTCAAGTTTGGGTTGATAAAAGAGCTTTTGTGAGCTCAAATAAGACTCGTAAATGATTTATTAATGTAATTTTGATGATTTTTTACGTTTGATTGCGCATGTGAGTGATTATTTACTATAAGTTTTGACTGTAGTTGCTTCGGCAACGAATGTGACATCTTGTAGCTCGGACCTAGCGATAGGGTCAGGTGTGGGGTGTTACAATTTCTCTTGTAAATGATTAAGAATATAATGTTGATTTTTTTAAAGTAAGTGAATAGGTAACAAAGTGCAGATTTGCCAAAAACAGGGGCAACGTTGCGACCATGAGATCCCTAACGTTGCAACTTAGCCCGATAGTGAGTGTCATTGCGATAAAGAGATACTTGACGTCGTGACATAACTCACTAAGTTACATAGTCTCGATTAGGGTTGTTCAAATTTTGGTTAAAACTGAATTAACCGACCGAACCAACCTAATTTAGTTAATCGGTCAGTTAACCTAACTAATTCGGTTGGAGATCGGTTAATGATTTTTGGAAGTTTGTTTATTGGTTAATTCGATTTGAAATCGAGTAATTAACCGAACTTAATAATTAATAATACAAATCATATGTACTTTTAATTCGGATAATCCGATCAAATGAACAATATTGTAACATCCTAACCCGTCTCTATCGCCGGGTTAGGATTACGGAGCGTTACTGAGCAAACAAAACATTTAACTTCAAAATAGAATAATAATTCAACTTACAAATTAATTTCTAATTACTCAATTTAATCATGGAAATAATACACATTTAGGTCTTAAATCAAGCATCCGAGACCCTAAAAATAAATTAGAAACAATCAGGGATCAATTTAAAACAAATTAGAAAATTATAGGAAAACATGAAAAATTTGAAAACAGGGGTCACATAGTCGTATGGCATAGCCTAGACTATTTGGACAATCAAAGTAGGGTCACAAAATTTTGTCCTAACCCGTGTGTATATTCGAAATAAGGCCACATGACCGTGTCTTAGACCGTGTGGCAAACCTTGTGAAACTTGTACCTTAAATAAAGAGTGGCACATGAGCATGTGGCCAGGTCGTGTGATGGCCCAAGTCCCAGGCCATGTGCTTCATAATTAGCCCCTAAAACAAGTTATTTCAAGGCGAAACCTTGCCCAACAAGGTACTTCATTTGTGCATTCATTCAATGGACCTAAACATATTTCAAACACTCAAAACAAACCAATTCAATCAACCTAATTCTCCTAACCAATATGCCATTCAAAGGCACCTCATTTATACCAAAACAAGATCAATCAAAACAAAGTTATAATGCCACTTCTCACTCATAAAACAGAGATAAGATAGCTACTTATTATCAACCATTATCAAGCCATTTCATCATTCAAAATACTTACATCAAAATGACCATTTGCATATAGCCTTTAACATAAACAAACCAACTATACTATATAGGCATACAACGATTAACAAAAGTAACCAAAACACAACAAAAGTATAAATGACATTATACCCTATACATTAAGCCTTATACATGTCATTTATAATGTAACAACCTGATTTTGGGCCTAATCGGAGCAGTGGTTTCGGGACCTCAAATCCAACAAGGAGAAATTTATTTTTTTTTATATTTTTATGGTCTACAATTTCACGGAATGATTTTGTGAAAATTTCGTTCGAAAATTTCGACGTTTGGGCACTCAATTTATTGTAAAGGACTAAATTGTAAAAAATGCAAAAGTTGAGTTCTACATGTTAGAGGTGTTCAATTGTTATGAAACTTTAAATTGGAGGTCCTTATATGGTAATTAGACCATTGGTTAAGTTGGTAGACAAAAATAGGCATGAGATAAGTGAAATAGGAAATTTTTAAGTTAGGGGTAATTTGGTAATCTAGTAATTAAAATGAATTAAAAGGGAAAAGATGGCAAATTGTGCTCATCTTCTTCATTTGAACGAAATCAGCAAGGGGGAAGCCATTTTTAGGGTTTTCAAGCTTCCAAGCTCCATAGTAACTGATTCTAAGCCCCATTTTTAATGTTCTTTACGTTTTTGGAGTCCCGGTAACTTGATTTTGCTTATTCTAGCAATAATTTAATCTAGGGTTTATATTTGGAAAAATACCCATATGTGAAATGTGTTTATTTTGATGTTTTATGGTAGAATATGAAGCTAGAAATTATGTTAAGCAACTTTTGCTAAGCGATTTTGAGTGAAAACGAGTAAAACGACATAATCGATAAAAATGCTAAATGTTCATAAGTAAGTGTTAGAGTGGGAATTTGATGTTGCCATAGAAGAGAAAAATTTTCAGCATGTCATAATACAGAAGAATAAGGGATGAAGTTTAATTTACGAGCTTTGGGGCAAAAGTGTAAATATGCAAAGTTTAGGGGTAAAATTATAATTTTTCCAAAGTTTGAGTCAAGGACTGTTTTGATAAATGTGAGTACTAAATAAGTCAAATGCGTTATTATAGATCAAGAAAGAAGTGGAATCGACCTTGACCGGAGAAAAGAAGAGATTAAAGACTAAATTGCTAAATTTTTATATTGTTGCATCAAAGTAAGTTACGTGTAAATAATAGTTATATTTTTATAAATTGTGAATTATATTTGATATGTGAATTAATATTCAATGTGGAAGGAAAATTATTCATGAATTGTTCAAGTGATAAAGTGTTGAAAACAAAGTATTAAATGTAAATTCCCGGTTGAACTTAGGAATAGAAGTGGATACAAGTGACATGTCACTAGAGATCAGTGTTACAGTGTTACAGTGAGTCCCGGGTGCTGGGTGATCTAGCATGTGTTGCAGACACCTGACAGCTTGTGTGAGCAGACCCGTGGACATTTCCAGTGTTATTGATCAGTGGTAGCTTCAGCTACATATCAGTGGTAGCTTCAGCTACATTTCAGTGGTAGCTTCGGCTACATATCAGTGTGGCACTTATGTGCTAATTCTCTACGTATCCATGTATATTTCGAGTGTTCAACGGGAAATTGACTAAGCGAAAATACATGAGATCATGTAACGATTAAGTGTAATTGAATAATGAATATATGTGTGGAATTGAATTGAATATTGACTTGAAAATGGACAAGTGAATTTTGAATTGAATAGTGATTAAAAGTGAAAAAGTGAAATTATGAAAAAGTAGAATTAGCAACAAAATAGTTTTGGACAGTAACAATAGTGTGACTTTGAAAAATCGCCAAAAATTTTGGAAATTGAAATTAGAGAGTGAATAAGATATGAAATGAAAGCTTAAGGAGTCTATTTTTATATAAAGGAAGCAGAGAAAGAAAAAGAGTTATACATTTTGAGATATTTGAATTTTAGTGAGGCAAGGTCGGATTGATTCAGAATCCCCTGTTCTGACTTTGGAAAATAATTAAAAATTGTAAAAAAATGATTATGAGTTATAATTTATATGATTAGAATCCTTAATGAGTATATTTTCAAAGGGAACAAACGTAAATATCATCCAAGTTCTGTACAATGAGAGAATTCATTTTTAGTGAAGAGAGGTCAGAGATGTTGAGCAGTGAAACATGGGTGACTTTAAAGAATAAACTGTACTAATTTGCCAAGTCAAAAATTCTAAAAATTTTATGGTAAGAATACATGTGAGTATAGTTTCAAGGGAAATTAACGGATTTTAATTTGGAGCTCTGTAGCTTCAGATAAAAATGATTCAGTGACTCTGACTCAAATAGACAACTTTGAATTTAAATATAAGTGAATAGTGAAATTATGTATAATGCTATTTAAGCATGTTTTATACATAAAGGATGTGGAATGGAGAGGAGGAGGAGGACAATAAAATGTATGAAAGAATTGTGTATAATGGTCATATGCCCGATTATAATCGGTAAATGTTAAATTGAATGGTAAATATGTATTGGTACTGAAGGAACTATTGCGGTATTGAAAAGCAATTGATCAAATGTTTAAGAAATTTAGTCATGACATATATATATGTGATGATAATGATATATGGATGATTATATCATTGAGTTGCATTGATTAATTCGGTTTATGTGATGGAAATGTCAAGAACATTTGTCTTTGATATGTGATGATCATGGTTTAAGCTCATATGGGAAAATAAAGTTTCATAGTATGAGAGTGTGGTATTGAAATATATATATATTGGATTGAGAAATTGATTTGAATTGTGAACATGAAAGATTGTGAATTGAATAAAATGGTAATGGAGCTTTGAATTACATGAGTAAGTATCGGGTCTCGTAGGCCCTATTTGTTATGAATATAATATTTTGAGGATATGTTGTAAAGAATTATAAAAGCATGTTAAAAATTTGAAGAGTTTAAATTTGAATGAAATTTTGTAACTCGGTTTAATACGTTTACATGTGTAAGTGTTCTAGTAATGCCTCATACCCTATTTCAGAGTTGAATACGGGTAAGGGGTGTTACATTTAGTGGTATCAGAGCTACGGTTTAGTCAGTTTTCGGGTCGGACATAGCATATGTGAGTCTAGCTATACATGCCATGTTATTACTCGTGATGGTGTGATATCTCCGGGCTCTGACGAAATTGTTTTGTTAAGACAGAGATGATTTTCAACTGAGCTATTTTCGATAATGCTGAAATTGATATTGAGATAAATAAAATATGCTCGCATTGTAAGTACGTTTCACTATTGAACCGCTATTTGAAATTCTATTTTGTAACTTGGTCGCTTGTTATGTATCGAACTCACACTGAACTCGTGTAGCTCACCCTTTAGTTTCTTCCCTTTCAGGTACTCTCGTAATCTGAAGCTGGACTTGATACCAGAGGTCTCAAAGTGACATGTTTTAAAATGAGCTAATTGGTTCCTTTCTCAGTTCTTATTTTGTTAAGCCATTTTTTATTGTAAACAATTATCAAAACTATGGTATGAGTTTTGTTTTAGGTTTTTCGTGAACTTTATTTTGGATTGAATTTCAGAGATTGCGGATTTGTGTTCTCGAATAATTTAAACATAACTTAAATTATCTGATAAAAATTTTAAATGATTAAACGTTCTTATTCAAATTTGGCAAAGTGTGTTTGTAACTAGACTTTTTGATAATACATTTTGTTAAATTTTTCTACGATCATTTCAGTGATCAATGTGACCTCTGAGATCTGGTCAAAACTTCTAGGTCGGGTTTTGGGTTGTTACAAAATGAATTGAACTTGACTATCAAATGGTGAGTTATTGAATGAATGGTGCAAGAGATATTGATTTGAATAAGGCCATTAATATGAATACAAAATCCTTTGAATGAGTATGAACTTGAAATTGTTTCCTATTGTGTCATGAATTGAAAAATTGAAAACTTGTGTTATTATATGTGGTTTGATTTTAAGCTAATTCTTACCTTGTTGATGTTGTGATTTGGCATGTCTAGCCAAACTATGCCAAATTGTAGTTGCTTATTGTATTTAATTTAAAGATAATGTAAGTTTTTTTTAATGCCTATGAACTTACTAAGCATTTTATTTGCTTACCTAGTTTTTTTCCCTTTTCCTTGTAGATTCGCCACCTTTCGGAACACGTCAAGTCGGATTATCTTGAAGCTCACACTATACTATCATTGAATTAGTAAATTTTTGATAATTTTGATTCAAGTATTGTGGCATGTATATAGGGTTAAGGTATTAAAGAAATGGGCACTTTCTTGTTCATATGGTATGTTTGATGTTTGTGGTAAATGTTGAGTTGTATGAAAGTTTGGTTTGTAACAAATGGTGTATTGATTAGCTATGCTTGATGCGATTTAGTTGATGATTTTAAACTTGAACATGTCATTTAGATATGCTAAGAATTGCATATAGAAGAAAAGGGTAAGTTGAATGAGTAGATGGATTGTACATGTTTTAGTTTAGACTATATATGTTATGCCATTTGAATGGCCACATACTTGATGTCTTATTGACTCATTTTAGGTTGAATATACATGTTTTAATATAGGTGATTATAATATATGAATATGTATATTGATAGGTTTTGGTCAAAACTTTTGAATATGTACCAAAAAGGAAATTTTTACCAAAAACTGGGTCAATGTCTCGGCGATTAGCTTACATCATCGCAACATCGACCGATAGTAAGTGACGTCACGACATCAAGTGCCAAGTCACGACGTGACATATTATTTTGGCGACTTCATGATGTGGAAGGGATGATGTTATGACGTTGACCCTAAAATTGTAAAACTTTGCAATTTGGTCATGTTTCATGCTCAGGTTGACAATTGAGCTTCCGTAAGCTCGATTGAGACTCAAAGTTGATTGTTTAACATAATTTTGAATGTGATTAAATCTTGATTACATTTATAAATGATTATACGTTGTCTGTTTGACTGTGATTGCTTCGACAACGAATGTAACGTTCTATAGCTCGGATTCGATGATCAGGTCGGTCAAGGGGTGTTACATCGTCAAATGGTTGCCTAAATCTAATATGTTATTCTTCTCAATGGAATTCTCTCCTTGACCTTTTGGATTGAACCTTTGTCACTTGGAACTCTCTGACTAACTCCTATCTAAATCTAGTATGTTTGGGTCATATTTTTTTTTAAAATTCTCTTTTCATTGATTTTATTTTTTTTCATTTTAATTTTGTAGGTCATATTTGGGACTCACTAGAACATAAGACTTTCTTCCCTTTTTATTTGCTTTTATTTGTAACACCCCTTACCCGACCCGATCGTCGGGTTCAAGCAACAAGATGCCACATATGTTGTCGGAGCAACTACAATCAAACACAGTAAAATGATTGGTCAAACATTAGTTTAATATTAAACACATTTGCATTACACTATAAAATCGAATTCGAGCCTTAATCAAGCTTATGAAAGCTCTTTTGTTGACCCGAGCATGAAATAGGGCCAAATTGCAAAGTCGTCAAAATTTCATATCAGCTATCAATACCCTTACTTGGTACTAATACTAATTTGAGCTTCGAAGTTTCATAAAAGTTGAATTAAAATAAAATGTATCGATACTTACCATAAGGTATCATAACCTTTTTCCAAGTATCAATACCATTTTAAGGTATTTAAGAAAAAATGTTTGTATCGATACCTTAGAGAAAAAGCTACATTTTGGTACCTATTTCATGCCATTTTTCAATTTTACTATTTAGTGAAATTCTCACAACATTTTTCCTACACAAAATATGTCAAAACACATACCAACATCTCACCATATCATCATAGTTCAACCAATTCAAGATATCTCCAATTGAACATCAAATATATCAATTTAGCTTATTCAATTCAACTTAATCTTTCATATCTTTCACCATTCATTACCATAATCTTAATAATGATAATTGTAACGCTCCAAAATTTTAATTTTGGGTATTGTGAATGTGTGACACAAAATATCTATCTGCTTCAGTGGTTATGTGTTCTGAGTGTATTTGGGAGGTCCCAAGTTCAAGCCAGGACTTGGGAAAATTTTGGCCCTATCTTTGGTTAGTAGGATTTTAAGTAAAAGTTGGCAAATAATTAATAGAATAGGTTTATTGGTCTGGTGGATAAGTGGAGTGTTGGTGTGAAGGAGGTCTTGTTTTCGAATCTTGGCGTGGGCATTATTTTTGCTCGTACGTTCAGAAGAGTTTGAGATGGACTAAAAATTTGAGTAGTGGATTTAGTGGGGAGTTTGATGGAGAGAAATAAGGGATTGAGGTGGTTATCAAATATTCTATTCATCTTTTTTTCCCTTTTTTTTTACTTTCCCCAAAATCCCTCCACCCTCTTGCTATTTTTCTCTTCATTGCTGCCGAATTTCAACTCTCTTTCACCCTTCATCTTCTTGATTTTTATTTTCCACTCTGCCTCGTGTCGCTCCATGTTTGTCTGCGATCGTTCGGTAAATTTCAGATAAGTGATTTTTCTCCGTTTGTTAACTTTCTTCTGAAGTGTTTTGTTTATGCCAATAAGGGCTCGTAATCACCAATTGGAGTCTTAGTTTGTGTGGGAATTACTGTTCACCGGTTGAAGGTAAGGTTCAGTTGCTTATGGGTTAAAACCTCGATACGAGTTCAATTTGGGATCACGTTATGTGAGATTAAATTAGTGTTATTTGTTCAATTATAGGCTTTGGAGTGCTCGGAAACTGTTTTAACATCAAACAAAATCAAGTGTGTACCCGAAATGCGGAAAATAGGATTCGGCGAAAAGCTGAAATTGCTTGTGTAATAACCCAAAATTGCCCGACCCAAATCAGAAATAAATAAATAAAAAATATAAAATAATAATAATAATAAATAAAAAATCATCCATTTTAAATGTCCATTTACAGACTCTAGGCCCAATACAGATTAACCCAAACCTAATTCAGCCTAAAATACGCAAAACCTCAGGCCCAATACACTATGGCCCGAGTTGAATAATTTTCAGAAACCCCTAGGGTTTCCAGAA
The DNA here is from genome assembly GCF_007990345.1 of Gossypium hirsutum. Classification (NCBI taxonomy): domain Eukaryota; kingdom Viridiplantae; phylum Streptophyta; class Magnoliopsida; order Malvales; family Malvaceae; genus Gossypium; species Gossypium hirsutum. The sequence goes on along the minus strand of NC_053448.1, from coordinate 39,709,273 downwards.
TGCCTCCAACGCCGCAACAGCAGCCTCCAGCACGCCGCTCTTCCCCCACGCAAGCCTCTACGTCACGTGCCTCCGTACGGTCATACCTGCAACAAACAAAAAATGGACAACGCACTAGAAAAGAAAAAATTGTATTTTCATTTTTGTTTATTTTTTCGACCTATAAAACAAAAGGCGAAACCTTTGTAATTTTCTTTTACAGAGACACACATTCAGAATACAAAAAAAGAATCGAAATACCGAAAGGTGATTGCTGAGTTTCTTTTCATGTTCATTTTGCTAGTATTAGACTTTTTTTCTTTCTCTTATTTTTGAGTTCAATAGTCATTAGTTAAGAGAGAAAAAAATAAAAAGAAAGAAAAGACGTACCTGGTGACGAGGTTCTGGCCTTCTCCGTCGTCATTGGAGAACGGGCTTGGATCGAAAACTGTCCGAATGCCCTCAGTGCACAGAGCGGCGCAGAACTTCTCTAATTCTATTTAGGTTTTTAGAAAATAAAAGGGATTCTTTAGGTTTTGGCATTTAAGCACGGGAATAAAATGCTGCTGTTTGGAGTCAATGCAATGACTCCGAAACAACGTCGTTTTGAAGACTCGATCCCAACGGTGACCCGATTCGGGTAGGATCCGCGCATATGGATTGATTAGTCTATTTATTCAACAGGTCCCCCTTTATTTCAAATAGTTTCAATCTGATTTCCTTTATCTTTTAAAATTTGTACCGCATATTTGACTTTGTTTTCACTTAGATCCAAACCTAAACGGTGCCGTTTTCTACGTTAGATTTTGATTATTCTAAATTTTGGCATTAAATTGCTATAATAGTCCCTGTTGTTTTCAATGATTTTCAATGCGGACGTTTGCTCATCTATTTCAAATTAACCCTTAGAATTTTGTTTGAATTCAAAATAGATCCACTTTCATTCAATTAATTGATTTATTATCATTAATTTCATTTGTTGTTATTATATTTAATAGTATTTATATATATATGTTAGTTAACTTAATTTTTATATAAATTCTTTTATTATATAATATTATTTTATGTATTCATTACTTAATTTTATAAATATTTTTAATGTTTTTTTAAATATTATCTTAATATAATTTATACATACTCTTTTTTTGTTTTTGTTCATGTACGTATATATATAATTAACTTCAAAATTTTTAATAATAATACTTTATATTTTTACATATATGCATATATAGTATGTTTTTTTTAGTATATGTACGTATATATATAATAATATATTATTAATTTCAAATGATTTTCTTATGCATAAAACCTTATTCCTTTTAAATTTGTTATTTTATTTTATTTATTTAACTTTTATATATTATTACTATGTATATACTATTATTTTACTAGGTTTTATTTATATAAATCAGAATGTAGATATTAATTTTAAGTTATTCACTTTTATTTTACTTCATTTTTTTATTTTTTTAATTTTTCTTAAAATCTTTCATTAAAATTTATTCAAACCTTTTATTTGTTTTTTTATTCCCTTACCAAATTGTATCAAATATTCGTATTATTTATTGTTATTACTTTTTTTTCTTTTTCTTTTTCTCATTGTCTCGATTTTTTTAATTGATTATGAATTTATGGGTTGCTTAATTTTTAATATGGATGTTTTTATAATATGATTAAAGTCAATGTTTGTATTTGCCTATTACTTGCTTAATTGTTTCTAGTTTAAGTTTAGATTGTTATTTATCTTTTACATTATACGTATTGTTATTCAATCATGTTCCGTTTGTAAGAGTTGTATTTTATTCAAGCATTATAATCGTTTTATTTCATAATTCTTAAAAAAGGGCTTGGTGTTCATAGGTTCTCGAGAGAATTGTGCCCTAACTTACTGGGCTTTAATTCTTCTCGATGAATTTAGATAATCAAATGTTCATTTTATTAAAACCACACAATTATTAAAATAAAATTCTTAAGATTTCAAAATGTTGGATCCTAACTTACTGGATACGACATTTTGTTATCTCGGTTTTAAAATAAAGGCAATATTTGATGTTTAAGAATTTCGAGAAACTGAACCCCAACTTACTGGATTCGGATTTCTCGATTGATTTAAATAATCAAATATCCTTCTTAAAACATGTTTCTTTTAATTTTTTAAAAAAAGGGACGATTCTAACTTCGAAGATTGAACTGTTGTGCTCTAACTCACTGAGTGTGGCGGTCTATTTCTTTGAAATGGGTCCGTCCATTTAACCAATTCAATTATTTAAGCTTTCATGTCATGGGATCGTATTTAAAAATATTTTCAAGTTTCGACACTAAGACATTAAACAATCAATTCGGTACCAATTTTGGGCGTTACGAAGGTGCCAACCCTTCCTCGTGCGTAACCGACTCCCAAACTTGTTTTCTCAAAATTTGTAGACCTAAAATCATTTTTAAGGTGATCCGACTACACCTCAATAAAAGATTGGTGGCGAATCCATTTTCAAAATCGATTCCATTTTTTCAAATTTTTAAAAAATTGGTTTCGACAGCTTGGCGACTCCACTGGGGACAGTAAGAGAGTCAGGCCGTAAAATTGATTGTTTTTTGTCTTATTGTCGAAAATTAAAAATTTGATTTGAAAACTACGATCTTCTCTTCGCATGTGTTTGTATAATTACTGTAAATTGAGTTTTATATCTTGGCATTATATTGCATAAAGACTGTTTAGTCTCACCTTTTTAAGTGGGAGTGAGAAGCTATTCCTTCGTGAGGTTTTCACCTCCGTGCAGGATAGTGGATCACTTTCGGGATACATCCGTACCTATGTCTTCGTGAGATTTTCATCTCCGTGTAGCCATAGGGAAATGTATTCCCCTGAACCGAACTCGGTGTGTATGAGCCTATAATGGGAGAAGATCGAGGAATCTGCTGGTTCGGGTATCTTGACTCTTGAGCCAAACCGCATGTAGAAGACTTTAGGAACCCATCCTAGGTAGAGCCACTCCAAACCCTTAGTGCTTATTCGATTAGGTATTCTTTTATTTGCTTTTATTTTGTACTAACCCGTTTTGTTTTGTTTTGATTATGATTGCATTGCATTTGCATATTAGGAAAGAGATGTTGATTCAAGTTCGATTACTAACTTAGAAAGCTTGTCATGGAATACGGATTTCTTGATAAAGTGGAAAATAATACGGCTGCCTGAATATATTTTGAGAAACACAAAAAGGGCGATGAAAGAGTTCGTGACTTTACTTCGTGGCCCGAGGATTAAAGATGATTGTTCGGGAGCCTTCGACGTTTCAATTCCTTAAAGAATCTGATGAAGCATTACGAGGATAGGAAAATGATGGATCGCGACCAAGATCAAGTAAAAGGGGAGCTAGTAGAGACATTCATTGGAAACTGGCGAGATTTAATGTATGGGATCGATGTTGTCTCTTGGAACATGAGGGCGAGGCCGTACATATATCCACTTTATGTAAAGAAATTTGCCTTCTAGTAAAGTTTTCTAAATGTAATTGAATCAGAATCAACATCTCTTTAGGCATTCATTTCATGCATTTGCATTACATGACATCACATGCATTAAAATCTATTGAAAGAGTCTAATTGAGTAAATTTATTTCTTTTAATTTGGAACACCAAACACCCTTACGGTACTCGTCGCAAAACTAGAGAAATGGACCAAAGGTTGGAGAAATTAGAGCAAATGCAGATACAGATGCAAGAGCAACAGACCAAATTTCAACAGGAGATGAGAGATCAGGTACTAGAATTACAGAAAACTATGAAGAGCCAGTTCAACCGATTGCTAGCTGGAGAGTTAGAAAAAAGGAAAGACCCGATGGACCATTCTGAGGTTGGTAATGAGGACTTTGCTTATTTCCTAGATTGTACTTCGACAAGTGCCCAAGTCTAGCCAGATAGGCGTTCACAAGGGGCACTCTTTACTATCAAATCCCAACATTATCAGACTGATACATTGACACCAGTGAATTACTTGACGGGCCTAGGATCCAATTTGAGGAACAATTTTCCTGTTGCTCTTGATAACCCAGTAGAAATAAAATAGGCGAGGGTGGAGTACCTAGATACTACAAAGGCCCCAAGAAAGAAGGGGAATAAATGGGATAATGCAGGTAGGTATAACAAGGGCCACTCAAAACCAATCACTGTGGGTAGGCCAAAGATAGAAACCACCAGACATCAGAGTCCTTTAAAGCGAGAATATTACACAAAGACAAATACAGAAAGGCTTCAGTTCACGCCTATTCCAATGTCGTATAAGGAGTTGTATCAAAGCTTATTCGATGCGTTCGTTGTTGCCTCATTCTACTTAAAACCCATGCAACCCCCATTTTCTAAAGGATACGACGCAAACGCCCAGTGCGAATATCATGCAAGAATTACGGGGCATTCGATAAAAACTACATTACCTTCAAAAAGATAGTTGAAGGACTCATTAAAATAGGCATTGTCAAATTCGATGAGGCCTCCAGTGCAGAAAATTTGCTACCTAATTATATTGATGACGATGCGAATGTGATGTATGAAGAAGTGTTGGGAAGCGTTCGCATCAATGCCATATATGAAGACTCAAAGGAAAAGGGACCTTGTTAGATGTCCGCCCTTATAAATTTGGGAGTGTTCTAAAAAATTATATTGCGGAAGAAATCCCTATTAGTCTTTAGAGCTTATTTAGAGTAATGTTCAGAATATTTTTGTTGTTTTTAGCCTAAAAATGATAGAAATTTCTTTGTGAAATAGGCTAATGTCTGAACGTCATTATTCTAATAAAATATATCTTTGCATTCATTTTTAAGCCAATATTCTTTCATTCTTTTTGAATAACTATTCTTTTATTCTTTTGGATTTTCTTCCACATTATTCTTTCATTCATAATTAGATTGTACAAATAATCATTCATAAATTCACACATTCTTTTGTATATTCTTTGGTACTTACTATGGGTCCTCAGATATCAATGACATGAGTGACACTACTACAGACTTAGAATCTCTTTTTGAGCGAGATATGTTTTTAGAGGGATAACATGACTTTGAAAATAACATGGATTGTAGCCTATCTCCGAACTTGTTGAGGATGGTAGCATAAGAGGATAAACAGATCCTACCTCACAAGGAATCATTAGGAATTGTGGGATTGGTTAAAATTAGAATTGACATGACTGTAAAGATGAAACAAGACTTCATCGAGTTACACCGAGTATTCAAGGATGTCTTTGCATGGTCATACCATGTTATGCCCAAGTTAAGCACTAACATTGTGGTATGGCGTCTTCTTGAAGATTGTAATCCAGTACAGCAGAAGCTCAGGAGAATGAGGCCTGATATTGTGCTAAGGATAAAAGAAAAAGTCAAAAAGCAGTTTGATACTGGATTTTTACAAGCGATCAAATATTCAGGATGGATAGCCAACATTGTACTAGTCCTTAAAAAAGGATGGAAAATACGAATGTATGTGGATTATAGAGATTTGAACAAAGCCAGTCCCAAAACTCATTATATTCACACTTTAGTGGATAATATGGTAGGCTGCTCATTGTTTTCCTTCGAGAACGGATTTTCTGGATACAATCAGATAAAAGATGCATCTCGAAGATATGGGAAAGAAGGCCATTCGGGTTAATATAATGAATCACTTTCTATTGGACTTATTGTAGCTTTGCCCATTGAAGTCGATCGCTCTGCACTTCTGTTGGATTTCAAAAGGCTCTATGAAAGAAATCTGGTACCAAAAAAGATTTTTCGCATACAATATGGAAGCGGAAGATCTTACGTGGGAGACTTTATTGAAAAAAGCATTGTTTCTGATAAAAAAGGATAACAAGGACTTACCTAATCCTATGAGTTCAGATCCAATTCAAAAAAAAGAACGAAAAAATGAAAAAAACAAAATTAGAAGAAAAAAAAGGAAAAAATCAAAGTCAAAATAAAAAATATGAAAATGATAAAAAGAAAAAAGAAAAAGAAAAGGAGAGGCCAAGGTGAAAACCCGCAAAGGGCGCTTTGTGACCAAAGATGGTTTTGAGTTGAAAACTTGAAAAGAGTGACTCAATTTTTGAGCAAAATGGGGCCTGGATGTCATCATTATCGAAGGCTTCTAATGGGCATTGCTTCATTGTTGAGATCATTAATTACTTCATCAAATGGATAGAGGCTGCTTCATACGCCAATGTCATCATATGCCGATATAGATTTCCAAAGAAGATGGTATTGGAAAATGTATTGAACTTGAATGATAGCACGATAGCTGAGATCTATAATCAATTCAAAATCAAACACCACAGTTCATCATTATATCGCCCAAAAATGAATCGCGAAAAATTATTGAGACTTACAAGGGTTGGCATGAGAAATTACCATTTACCTTCCTTGCTTGTCGAACATCTCTAAAGGCTTTGACCCGGGCAACACCTTTCTCTTTGGTTTATAGGATAGAAGTAGTTTTACCCATTGAAGTAAAAATCCGGATATTGGTTGAGCTAAAAGTTGGATGAAGCAGAATAGATCCAATCGTGATATAATCAGTTGAACCTAATGGAAGAAAAAGCTAAAAGTTATTAATCAGGGTCAGATGTACCAGAAACAAATTATGCGAGCTCATAACAGATAGGGTCGTCTCAGAGAATCCCACGAGAGGGCTGGGTGTTGGAAAAGATCCTTCCTCTACAAAAGGATTTTAGATGGAAATGAATGCCAAATCGGGAATGTCCCTATATTGTAAAGAAGAAATTTTTCAGAGGAGCACTGGTCCTGAGTGAGATTGCTAATCCTATGAACTCAGATCCAGTCAAGAAATACTTCGTTTAAAGAAAAATGAAAGACTAAGGTGAAAACCCGCAAAGGGCACTTTAAGTTGAAAAAGAATATGAAAAATGAAAAAATGAAAATGAAAATGAAAAATGAAAAAGTAAAAATAGAGAGGCTAAGGGGAAAACCCGCAAAGGGCGCCTTAGGCCAAAGGGGATTTGAGTTGAAAACCCGAAAAGGGCGGCTTAAATATTGATCAGAATGGGGTATGAGGTGATCAGAGCAGTTCAAATCTCGATCAGATTGGGGCATGTGGTGATCATGTTATACTTGAACCAACAGGAAAGGGTAGGCGACATCTTGGGGCATCGACGAAGCATTGTAGATCTGCTAAACACATATTAAACTTAGAATGGTCTTCAGAAAGTTTGTGCAGAGAAGTTCAAGCTGCGATATCTAGGGCACCCAATTTTCATACTATTTATATTGAATTTGTTGTTCTTGGAATACTTCATTCTTTTTCAAGATACAGATTCCCAATCAATTTCTTTGTTATCTTTCTTTACTATTTTTTATAATTTATTCCTTTCGAGCTATGCTCAAAACCAACTTTATTCTTATCCATTGTTATGACCCTTTTGCAAGCATGTTGCATTGGAATAATAATTAATGGACTAATAAAACTTTCACAAAGGAAGTTTTGCATATTACTCTAAAAAAATTTCTAAATAATACAGGAACCTGAAACAGGACTATTGTTTAGAACGCACCAAATTTAAAGGTTGGAAATTTGAGAAGGAAGAGTCTAAATTTGGACTTTCTCTTTGGATTTTGTTGTCAAATGCATTGATTGAATAAACAAGCAAGCAATGATTATCAGAAAATAGGAAGAGGTTTTCTCGAAGAAGAGAGCCTTCATTTGTGCATGAGTCTTTGGAACGACACCCTGAGAATGGTGTAAGGGACCAGAAAGGTTTAAATTCGGTATCATTGAATTGTGATATGAAAGGATTGAGAAAAAGCCATATTTTTCTACCCTTGGGTTTCAGTGGGAGATTGATGGTACAAATCTTGTGCCCCAATGGATTGAACTTTGAGGTTTATAGTGGGGGCAATCTACCTAAGTGTTTCTTTGAAGACTTAAGTTGACAAGGAAGGTGTTGTAGCACGTCAGTTACAAAACCTTAATAAACATTGAGTAATGATAACCTAAGCAGGATCATTTTTGAAAAGTAAAATCTTACATTCATGCAAACACCATTCGCACATGTCTAGTTAGGAGCATTTGATTCATTTTGATCATGCCATCCTAATCATTAGGCATACTTAGGTTCATCATACAGGTCATGTTCCATAGAGAACAGATTGGTGAAATCACCAGCCTTGCCTCCCTCGGTTGCAGTGGAGCAAATTGAAAATAGCAGATCTTGCCTTCCTGCATTGACAGCGAAGTAGATCGAAAACAAAGCCTTGCCTCCCTTGGTTACAGTGGAGCGGGATAAAGATAGTAGATCTTACCTTCCTACATTGACAGCAAAGCAGATCGAAGATACTAGCCTTGCCTCCCTCGGTTGCAGTGGAGCAGGTTAAAAATAGCAAATCTAGCCTTCCTGCATCAACAGCGAAGCAGATCGAAGATACCAGTCCTATCTCCCTGGTCAGCAGTGGAATAGGTCGAGAATTTTGAATTCTACCTCCCTAGGCAGCAGTGGAATAGATTAAAGATTACAAATCTTATCTCCCTAAGCAGTAGTGGAGCAGATCGAAGATGGTGGATTTTACCTCCCTGTGGTTACAGTGGAGTACATTGAAGCCAGTAATTCTATCTCCCTGGTTGGCAGTGGAATAGATTGAAGATTACAGATCTTATGTCCCTAAGCAGTAGTTGAGCAGATCGAAGATGGTGGATTTTACCTCCCTGTGGTTACAGTGGAGTACATTGAAGCCAGTAATTCTATCTCCCTGGTTGGCAGTGGAATAGATTGAAGATTACAGATCTTATGTCCCTAAGCAGTAGTGGAGCAGATCGAAGATGGTGGATTTTACCTCCCTGTGGTTACAGTGGTGTACATTGAAGCCAGTAATTCTATCTCCCTGGTTGGCAGTGGAATAGATTGAAGATTACAGATCTTATGTCCCTAAGCAGTAGTGGAGCAGATCGAAGATGGTGGATTTTACCTCCTTGTGGTTACAGTAGAGTACATTGAAGCCAGTAATTCTATCTCTCTGGGCAGCAGTGGAATAGATTGAAGATTTCAGATCTTATCTCCCTAAGCAGTAGCGGAGCAGATCGAATACGGTGAATCTTATCTTCAAGAGTAGGGAAGCAGATTTAAGCCACAAGTCCTATCTCCCTGGTCAGCAGTGGAATAGGTTGGAAATTACAGATATTGTCTCCCTAAGTAGTAGCGGAGCAGATCGAATACGGCGAATCTTATCTTCAAGAGTAGGGAAGCAGATTTAAGCCACAAGTCTTATCTCCCTGGTCAGCAGTGGAATAGGTTGAAAATTACAGATCTTGTCTCCATAAGCAGTAGCGGAGCAGATCGAATACGGCTAATCTTATCTTCAAGAGTAGGGAAGCAGATTTAAGCCACAAGTTATATCTCCCTGGTCAGCAGTGGAATAGGTTGAAAATTACAGATCTTGTCTCCCTAAGCAGTAGCAGAGCAAATCAAATATGGCGAATCTTATCTTCAAGAGTAGGGAAGCAAATTTAAGCCACAAGTCCTATCTCCCTGGTCAGCAGTGGAATAGGTTGGAAATTATAGATCTTGTCTCCCTAAGCAGTAGCAGAGCAGATCGAAGACAGCGAATCTTATCTTCAGGAAGCCACAAGTCCTATCTCCCTGGTCAGTAGTGGAATAGGTTGGAAATCACAGATCTTTTCTCCCTAAGCAATAGTGGAGCATATTGGAGACGGCGAATCTTATCTTCAAGAGTAGGGAAGCAAATTTAAGCCACAAATCCTATCTCCCCGACGTTGCGGTGGAGTGGATCGAAGTAATTCATATACCTCTGAAAATACAGTAGGATGGAATGAGGCTACTTGAAGAAGAACACCAAGATCCCGTATGACCAGACAAATTTGGCCTTATTAAAGTCTTTACTTCATTCCCGTTACACGACAATGAGCAAAGAGGGGCAGCTGTAATAACCCAAATTTGCCCAGCCCAAATCGAAAATAAATAAACAAAAATATAAAAAATAATAAAAATAAAAAATAAAAAATAATCCATTTTAAATGTCCATTTACAGACTGTAGGCCCAATACAGATTAACCCAAACCTAATTCAGCCTAAAATACCCAAAACCCCAGGCCCAATACAATGTGGCCTGATTTGAATAATTTTCAGAAACCCCTAGGGTTTCCAGAATGCCTCCAACGCCGCAACAGCAGCCTCCACAACGCCGCTCTTCCCCCACGCAAGCCTCTACGTCATGTGCCTCCGTACGACCGTACCTGCAACAAACAAAAAATGGACAACGCAGCAGAAAAGAAAAAAATTGTATTTTCATTTTTGTCATTTTTGTTTATTTTTTCGGCCTATAAAATAAAAGGCGAAACATTTGTAATTTTTTTTACAGAGACACGCATTCAGAATACAAAAAAAGAATCGAAATACCGAAAGGTGATTGCTGAGTTTCTTTTCATGTTCATTTTGCTAGTATTAGACTTTTTTTTCTTTCTCTTATTTTTGTGTTCAATAGTCATTAGTTAAGAGAGAAAACAATAAAAAGAAAGAAAAGATGTACCTGGTGACGAGGTTCTGGCCTTCTTCGTCGTCATCGGAGAATGGGCTTGGATCGAAAACTGTCCGAATGCCCTCAGTGCACAGAGCAGCGCAGAACTTTTCTGATTCTATTTAGGTTTTTAGAAAATAAAAGGGATTCTTTAGGTTTTGGCATTTAAGCACGGGAATAAAACGCCGCCGTTTGGAATCAATGCAATGACTCCGAAACGACGTCGTTTTGAAGACCCGATCCTAACGGTGACCCGATTCGGGTAAGATCCGCGCATATGGATCGATTGATCTATTTATTCAACAGGTCCCCCTTTATTTCAAATAGTTTCAATCTAATTTCCTTTATCTTTTAAAATTTGTACCGCATATTTGACTTTGTTTTCACTTAGATCCAAACCTAAACGGTGCCGTTTTCTACGTTAGATTTTGATTATTCTAAATTTTGGCATTAAATTGCTATAATAGTCCCTGTTGTTTTCAGTGATTTTCAATGCGGACGTTTGCTCATCTATTTCAAGTTAACCCTTAGAATTTTGTTTGAATTAAAAATAGATCCACTTTCATTCAATTAATTGATTTATTATCATTAATTTCATTTGTTGTTATTATATTTAATAGTATATATATATATGTTAGTTAACTTAATTTTTATATAAATTCTTTTATTATATAATATTATTTTATGTATTCATTACTTAATTTTATAAATATTTTTAATGTTTTTTACATATTATCTTAATATAATTTATACATACTCTTTATTTGTTTTTGTTCATGTACGTATATATATATAATTAACTTCAAAATTTTTAATAATAATACTTTATGTTTTTACATATATGCATATATAGTATGTTTTTTTTAGTATATGTACGTATATATATAATAATATATTATTAATTTCAAATGATTTTCTTATGCATAAAACCTTATTCCTTTTAAATTTGTTATTTTATTTTATTTATTTAACTTTTATATATTATTACTATGTATATACTATTATTTTACTAGGTTTTATTTATATAAATCAGAATGTAGATATTAATTTTAAGTTATTCACTTTTATTTTACTTCATTTTTTTATTTTTTTAATTTTTCTTAAAATCTTTCATTAAAATTTATTCAAACCTTTTATTTGTTTTTTTATTCCCTTACCAAATTGTATCAAATATTCGTATTATTTATTGTTATTACTTTTTTTTCTTTTTCTTTTTCTCATTGTCTCGATTTTTTTTAATTGATTATGAATTTATGGGTTGCTTAATTTTTAATACGGATGTTTGTATAATATGATTAAAGTCAATGTTTGTATTTGCCTATTACTTGCTTAATTGTTTCTAGTTTAAGTTTAGATTGTTATTTATCTTTTACATTATACGTATTGTTATTCAATCATGTTCCGTTTGTAAGAGTTGTATTTTATTCAAGCATTATAATCGTTTTATTTCATAATTCTTAAAAAAGGGTTTGGTGTTCATAGGTTCTCGAGAGAATTGTGCCCTAACTTACTGAGCTTTAATTCTTCTCGATGAATTTAGATAATCAAATGTTCATTTTATTAAAACTACACAATTATTAAAATAAAATTCTTAAGATTTCAAAATGTTGGATCCTAACTTACTGGATACGACATTTTGTTATCTCGATTTTAAAATAAAGGCAATATTTGATGTTTAAGAATTTCGAGAAACTGAACCCCAACTTGCTAGATTCTGATTTCTCGATTGATTTAAATAATCAAATATCCTTCTTAAAACATGTTTTTTTTTTAATTTTTTAAAAAAGGGACGATTCTAACTTCGAAGATTGAACTGTTGCGCTCTAACTCACTGAGTGTGGCGGTCTATTTCTTTGAAATGGGTCCGTCCATTTAACCAATTCAATTATTTAAGCTTTCATGTCATGGGATCGTATTTAAAAATCTTTTCAAGTTTCGACACTAAGACATTAAACAATCAATTCGGTACCAATTTTGGGCGTTATGAAGGTGCCAACCCTTCCTCGTGCGTAACCGACTCCCGAACTTGTTTTCTCAAAATTCGTAGACCTAAAATCATTTTTAAGGTGATCCGATCACACCTCAATAAAAGATTGGTGGTGACTCCATTTTCAAAATCGATTCCATTTTTTCAAATTTTTGAAAAAAATGGTTTCGACAGCTTGCTGTTTGGACAGCAGTAGTAGGCTAAATTTGAAAAATCACCATAAATTTTGGAAATCGAATTAGAGGATGAAAAAATATTTAATTAAGGCTTATTGAGTCTAGTTTCTCATAGAAGAAACTGTGTAAGTAATGGAATTGTAAATCATGAGATATAATAAGTTTTGTGAGACAATGTCAGAATGAATTCAGATTCTCCTGTTCTGACTTTGGAAAATCATCAAAAATTGGAAAAATAATAATTAGGAGTTAAAATTTACATTTTAATTTATTAATGAGTTTATTTTCAATATAAAAAAATGGTAACATCATCCAAATTTTTTACTAAGAGATAATTAATTTTTAGCAAAGAAAGGTCGAAGCTGTCAGACAGAAGAACAGGGGTAAGATTGAAGATTTTACTGTACTTATTGGCTGAACCAAAAATTCTGAAAATTTTATGGTAGACAGGTATTTGAGTCTAGTTTCAAAACCATCAAGTGGACCTTAATTTGGAATTCTATAGCTCAAGATATAAATAATTTAGTAACAGTGACTCAAGTAGACAGCTTTGAAGGAACATATAAGTAAATAGTGAAAACATATATGAATACCTAGCTAGCACGGGTTACATTAAAAATGGACCACGCAGCCAAGGCCAATTTGGACCGAGTGGGTCACACGGGCAGACCACATTGGCGTGTGAGCCTATTTTCACTGAATTGATTGCTAAGGTTGCACGGGTCTCCCAAGTCGACTGTGAACCTACTATAGGTTCGGTAAGCATCACTTAGACCCCTAATTGTACGAACTGATTGTTTGATTTATATATGTTTTGAGCATGATGATAGTATGCTTGTATACTGAATTGGTTATATGTACTGATGTCCTGAGATAACATGTCATGACTTGTATGTTGCATTGCATGGGGTTGGGTTAATTATATTTGGAGGAAGTGTACTGAAAGGCTCTTAATTCTAACATACTAGCAGCTCAGCTGCAAATTACTGTTTTGTGTCGCATTCGGTACTACCTAGAGTGTAGGGATGGGTGGGTTGATTTGATCCCCACATGGAGTGTAGGGTTGGACGAAGATGGTGTGTAGAGGCTGGTTGGGTAAGACTTTGTTACTGAATACTGCATGACTGCTACTAATACTATGATGAGCTAAGGCCCTACTGCATATTTGGTACTATACTGAGATGGGCTAAGGCTCAAACTGTTACTGATGCTAAAAAGGGGCTTAGGCCCAGGACTGCTTTAACTGTGCACTGTGATTTACTATTGTTTATTTTCTGTGGGATTACACACTGAGTTTTCGTAAACTCACCCCTTTTGTTTAAATGTGCACAGGTAATCCCCAGATCTAGATGGATCGGTGCAGCGGAGGACTCGGCGGTGACCACGGTTTTGGACTTTCATGGTTTTTTACTCATATTTACGATAATTGGTTTTATTTCTATTCTATTTTTACTGGCTAAGTTTTTGGGTTGTAATTGGACTTTTGAACTTTGGTTTTGGGTTTTAATTATCTTTACCTTATGGATTACAACTGGTAGTAGTAGGAAACTTCGGTTTTCAAAAGAAACAAATGTTTTTCCTAAATGCATGATTGTTTAATCTGTGTTAAAAGCTTCTGCAAACGAATAACGTTTTGAAATTATTGATTAAATGAGCAACACAATTTTGGAAATAATAAGATATTAAGATAAGGAATTCAATGAAAATGATTTTAATGCGATGACACGGTTTTCAAAAACCCTATCATGTGACATCGCTAGATCCGGCCATAACGTTTGGGCCGAGTTTGGGGTGTTACAATAATTCAACCTAAAACATGCTACTTTAAGCTACCAAACATAGTTCAAGCTCAATTTCCAAAGCCAACCAATTCGATGAGGCATTTATATTGTCAATTCAAACGTATTATCGATTTTAATCATTCTAGCATTCAAGGTTAAACAAAAGCATATCACCTATATACATGCCACAAAAATTGAGCATTAAAACGATTAAAAGACTATCGAATCAATAACAGGATAGTGTAAGCTTCTCGACGATCTACTTGACACTTACCACAAGTTGGTAATCTACAGGGAAAGGGAAAAACAACGGGGTAAGCATATCAAATGCTTAGTAAGTTCATAAGCATTAAACAACAACTTACCTCAATTTATGATTTAATACGATAAAATACTAGCTTCTCAATTTTGCCTAACATGATAACAATATATCAACAAGGTGAGTTCAACATTTATCATATCATATAGTAATTCAAACATATAACAATTCAATTCACTTATTCAATAAACATTTGATCAATTCACTATCATATTCATATCATTCCACCTACTTATCAACAGTACGCCCAATTTCAATTTAATGTTAATCACCATTTCGCTTCATTATTCAAATTTTGAGTCGAATTTGTTGATTCATCACATTTCTATATCAACCCTTTAGGCTTGTATAATAGGTTCGCATGATCTTTCACATGCTATCGATATTCGTATATCGCTGTATGTATTTGCATCATCAAATCACAATATCAACTTAATTCGAATATCATTTATCCAATTTACATTTTATACCCCTATTAACCTGATTCAGACTCAAACGGATACACGGATCCAACCAACACACGTATTTGGCACCCAGTGCCTCATCGGACAATGACGAAGTAAATAGTTTGCACCCAACGGTCATCGGTATAACCAGAGTAAAAGTAACCCGTACACTATCTATCCTATGGCAGGTCAACTATATCCGACTCTGTCCAAACAGTTAATGAGGTAATCAATAATCCAATTTCATTTTAGGTTCGACTCCTATTCTATTGATTTCAATATCATCAATTCATTAATCAAATTATCATTTCATACATATATAATATAATTTATCCCAATTTCAAGCCATTTTCACAATTTCACCAAGTTATACTATTTTCAATTTTATTCAGTTTAGTCCTCTTTCTCGATAATCATTCACAAACATACCAATACGATTCGATCAGTCGCAATCAACTTTAAATTCATTAGATAACTCAATTTATCATTTCTTTACGATTTAGTTCATATATCACCTTTTGAACCAAACTGCAAACAATTTAAATTACAATCAAACATACACAAATTCATAATTAAAGTACATAATAATTTAAATACAATCAAACCATATGAACTTAGCTGGTTAAAATAACAAACAACCAAATATTCAAGGACTAATCAACAATTTTGCCTTTTCCTCGATTATCTTCGATTTGGTTCAATTCTCAATCTATACAATAATTTAGTTCAATTTATCAATTCCAACCCTCTTATTTCATCTTATTATAAGCATATATTAGCTAAATTTCATTATTCAAATGCCCCTAAAGTTTTGCATTTTATTCAATTTAGTCTCTAAAACCAAAATTGTCATAACCTTCAAATTTGAGCTTCGATTTCAAAATTGATCTCAATTACGTCCTTATAAGACCTTCTACTATCCATAATTACATAAATTTCATACCAATTTTTAATTATTTACATTTTAATCCCTATGTTCAAAATTAACAATTTTCACTTTGCAAATTAGTCATTTTTTATATCTAAACTTAAAATGCAACCATTTAACACCAATTTTATCAAGAATCATCAATGATAACTTTTATAAACTTTAAAATTTTTGCAAATTGGCACACGAGTTAGCTAAATCAAGCTCCTGAGACCTTAAAAACATAAAAATTATAATAAACGAACTTGAAATTACTTACCAATTGATGAACTAAAGCTTGAAACTCCAAACCCTTATTTTTCTCTTCAAGGTTCGGCTATAGGGAGAAAAAGATGAAAAATATGATGAAAGATGTCATATTTTATTTTTTATTTTTATATTTTGTTTAACATTAATTAACCTTATTTAAATTAATCTTTAATTAACTTAACTTAATGATAATTAACCTATTTAGTGGATGAAATTAAGCTTCCACCACCGGATATCCATTTAAAAATGGACCAATTTCCTAATTGGTCCTCCAATTAATTAAATATCCACAGAAATTAACTTTTACCACTTTTACAATTTAGTCATTGTAACTTAGTTAACTATCCGATTAACAAAATTAATGGACCAAACCTTAATTAAACTTTATACTAACCTCATATATATTAAATAATAATATTTATGGGCCCAAACATAAAAAATGGGGTTCCGAAACTGCATATTTGGACACCATTAACTTTCGGGTCGTTACATTATTTGTAATTTTGTTTGCTTTTATTGAGTGAGTAAAGAATGAAGGGTTGTTAAGTTGGTTGGATCAAAGGTGATGCATGGGGATGACAATGGCTTTGTGAGGTTTTGAGCCTTGAGTTGTTATTTATACTATTCAAATTATCATGTCAATGAGTAATGGTGCAAAGATTGAGTGACCAAAGTGTAAGCTTATAAACTTACTAATAGTTCAATGACCAATTTGTAACTTTTTTAATTTGAATAACCAAATTGTAAACTTAATAATAGCTGAGTGACCAAATTATAAATTTACTCGTCTTACATTTGATGTCCGTTACAAAATGAATGGCCTAGTGACAGCTTGTGACTTTCGAATTATTTAGTGATCAATTTATAACTTTTTTAAAATTGAATGACCAAAGTGTAAATTTTCTAATAATTGAATGATGTTAGGTGTAGTCTGCTGTAAATTAAACATATAATAATATGAAAAATGTTGATTATTTAAGGTGAGTTTAATACTATATTTAGTCCTTTAAAAAAATTGGCAGTAACAATGTGACAAATAAAACACTGTTGTAAATCATTTGATAAAATGGATGTCCATAACCTCCAATTCCGTCCTATTGTAACCCCCTAAAGAATGAATTTCCATAACCCCATAAATATATTATGTTGTAATCCCTAAATCATTTATAGGGTACCTTAAATAATTGTCCTTAATGCCTTGTAACTTATAGTTCTTAAAGCCCTATAAATAGTGGCATGTACAAGCTTATATACATCCTAAGTGAGAGTTTAATCATCTTTTATCATTTGTCTTTCTTTCTTTCTTAATATTTGTATTCTTTTTAGTTTTATAACACGTTATCAACACAAACTTGCTCAAAGTGATAATTTATTTTATCGATGATGAAATTTATTTTGCATCATACGAGATGGATGCATGATCCCACATCATCAGCACCAATTCGAAATAAGTTGTCGAAGCAATTGATCTTCAACCACTAGCAAACCTCAAACCCAAGGTATGTTTTACGTATTCCAAACCAAAGTTTAGTTTTAAAATATATATATATAGACATTTGCTAGTTATTATGCTAGTCAATTTGCCATTAACTTTGACAAATATGCACCTAACTATCCTAGAATTATCCAGATAAGAATGACAATCATATATATCTTAAACATAGTTATAATTTATAATCATGAACTTGGTGTCACATTTCTAAAAGTGTCTTTATTAAATCTAGATTTTTGGTACTTGTTTTTATTTTTTAAAATTTGGTTTATTTTAAAATAACGATTTTGATACAATTTTCAAGTTATTTTGAATTTTCCTAATAGATATATAAGACTGTGTTTATTTTTAGAAGTTTAATTATATTACTAAAAGTTTTTTTTTTTTATTTTTAAATTGTTAAAATAAGCTATTCAATTTTAAAACTTTTCACGGTGTTAAATTTTGAATTGTTTTTAATGAAATTTTGTTCTTGGTGAAAATTATTTTCAAAAGCTAAATTAATATTTAAGTTTTAATTTTGATATGTTTATTTAAATAGTTTGATGATCTAATAAGAACAAGAGGTCTTAATTTACTTAAATTTATTGTATTGTTTATAGTATTTTAAGTGGTGATATGTTGGTTAGATTTTGTTTAAAAAAATAAATTTGGTCCTTGTCTTTTTTATCTTCACATATCCCAACTTAAATATGTCATGGCTTATATAGAGCAATTAGGCAATAACTATTTTTAAATGTATTCAATGGCATGTCCATTTGAATCAACCGAAAATTTCACCAATTCCCTTTGCAAAGTGCTCACTAATATTGGATTGCATTTAAGTGGACACAGTAAGGATAAATTTACGAGCATCAATACTGGTTTCGTTTGATTGCCTATGCTAATTTTTCATTTTATCATGATTATTTTCCTCTAAATATATTATCATATATGTTTTTCTCCGAACTACCTTAATATTTTTTTAGTACATGTAC
This sequence comes from Gossypium hirsutum, assembly GCF_007990345.1. NCBI lineage: Eukaryota > Viridiplantae > Streptophyta > Magnoliopsida > Malvales > Malvaceae > Gossypium > Gossypium hirsutum. Next base: position 39,690,431 of record NC_053448.1, on the reverse strand, counting down.
ATACCCTGTATTGATATGTAGTTCTGGCTCTTGCATGGCACTTTGTTATTCATTGCGTTTAAGGTTGTAGTTCATTTACAAGTTGAAGATATTGATGGAAGTGGTATCAACCGTGAGAAAAGATATATCTTCCTAAGGATGGTATAATTTTAAAAATTTTGGATTATTAGACCAGTAATGTAATCACCGTTTAATTTAGTTGTTATTTACATGATCATATATATTTTTATCTGAATATTTATCCACTAACCATATAATTTTTCTACCATTCAAAGTTATCTTGCACTAATCAGTATCTCATGATTACTCTATTTCAAGAAGATTTTAATTAATGTTAGTGTTGATAAAATTTTACCTATTACGTTGGACTCAAGTTTCATTCTTTCCAACTTCATCTATTGTGTGGTTTGATTTTGTAAATGCCTTCTTATGGCTAAACAAAATAATGAAAATATTTGTTTTCATTGGTTCTGCTTCATTCCCCAAAGTGAATGTAAGCAATACATAACAATTATAAAAATGGAACTTATCGTCATTATTGACAAGTAGATAAAAAAGAAGATGGATGAGTCGGAATGTTTCCACATGTTCATTCTTATAACATAATGATCAATGATTTATACTAATTAATCATTCATTGAAGCGGATGATATCTATATAATCTTATCGGTAAAGAATATGATATACCCTTGCATTATTATCTGAATTATTTTTTACACATTCCTTGAAGTGAATGTCTGCAATAAATATAAAAAAATTTATAATCACTTTTGATCATTAAAGTCAATTTGGGCATTTAAAGTTTTTGGCATATTCCCTGAAGTAAATATTGCAAATAATTGTTTGGAAATTATATTTCTTTCATTGAGTTAATGCCATTATGGATTTCACATTGATGTAGACATTTCTAGAAGTAAATGTCACAATATTGCTTATATGTAGATACAAAGTAAAAGGAATGACAATAAAATATAAATTGTCAAAATTTGTATTGGCATTATTAGTACAATTGAAAAACATGTTAAAGTAAACCAAAATTTTACTAATACAAATACATTTACTACTTGACGTGACTAGTTAAACCATCCTAGATCATATATGATGCGAAAATTAATTGAGAATTCATATGGACATTCATTAAAGAACCAAAATTTTCTTTAATTTAAATAATTCTGATGTGTTGCTTGTTCTTAATGATAATTGATTATTACAAACTCACTAGCTAAAGTTGATATTTAGTGTCTTGCATTTCCAAAATGAAAATGGGCCCATTCATTCACCATATAGATGGTTTTTGATATTATATGATTTTGGTAGATGCATCTACAAAATAAGCACATATGTGTTATCAACTCGCAACTTGTCATTTGCGAGATTGCTTATTAAATGATTAATTTTAGATTATGCAATTAAAACAATTCACCTTGCTAATGTTGGTGAGTTTATGTCCTAAGCTTTTAATAATTATTGTATGTCAATTGGGATAAAAGTTGAACATCCTGTAGCCCATGTTCACACATAAAACAATTTAGCTAAATCGTTTATCAAATGTCTCCAACTCATAGCTAAATCATTACTTATGATAACAAAGCTTCCTATTTCAACATGAGATTTTATTGATTTACATGTTGTACGCATCCAACCAATAAATTATAAATACTCCCCATTACAATTAATTTTTGGTCAAAAGCCTGATATTTCCATCTTAGAATTCTTGGATGTGTGGTATATGTTCCAATTGCTCCACCACAACACACAAAGATCGGTCATCATAAGAGGTTGTAAATGTATATTGATATGAGTCTCCTTATATTATTAAATATTTTGTAGCTATTACTTCAAGATTTAGTTATGATATGAGTTGTCAGTTTTCCCAACATTAGGGGGAGAGAATAAAAAGTTGAATTAATAAAGTTCTTGAAATGAATTATCAATGTCTAAGATCCTCGCACAAAGTAATGTGAACCAGAAGTTGAACAGATAATTCATTTTACAAATTAACTACCATATTCATTAAATCTCACATACAAGCTGAAAATGCTCCAATACGAATTGATATCCTAATAGGGAAAACTATTAGTATAAAAGAAAATAATCCACGCTTGAAGTGTGGAAGACTAGTCGATTATAAAGATAAAAATTCTCGTAAAAGGAAAGGAGCAAACATTCAATATGGTCATATAGTTGAGGCGGGGGTTCCTGAAGAAACCTATAACATAACTAATTACAAAACCCAAGAAGAGATTTAGGTACCTGAAAGTGAAAATGAAAATGATTAAAATAAAAAGATCTCGATAAGTTATGTTAATACAAGAAAAAGATGGAACTGAGAAAAAAAAGAGTTGTTGACAACAACAATTTTGCTTATAATGTTGCTATTGGAAGTGTTTAATATTGTTATAAAAATTGTAAAAAATTATTTTAAATATTAAGTGAAAAATAAATTAATCTAATCAATATTTAGATAATTTATTATTATAATAAATGAAATATAATGTTTAAATATTTTTAATAATTTAATACAAATTGCTTATAAAATTTAATTTGTTTATATAATTTTATATCTAAAATAAATATTATAGAAAATATATATACTTAATATTTTTGATTTAAAGTAAATTCATCTATGAAGAAATTATATCAATAAATGAAGATATTTTAATAATTTTTTTCCAAATCAGATTTCACAAAATGGAAATGCACCTAATAGCAATTTTTTTTATTTTTAAGAATTTAGTATTTTTATTTTTGAAATTAAATTTTTTAAGTTTAATTGTTAGCACTATTAAACTCCTATTAAATTACTTGTGTGACACTTTAAAATGAAATAAAAAAATTTTCATTTGATGGCTATTTAGCAAAAAAATTATTATTGTAATGGACCTAATTTTAACAGATGAATTTTAATGCTTTTAACAACTAAAATTGTATTTTTAAATTCAAAAAGTAAATGGATTAAATTTCGATAATTAAAAATAAAAAGATTAAATTCCAAACTCGGAATATTTCCTTTAATTTAAAAGAACATCAACTTATCCAAGATTTAAGAAATCACACCCAATACGTTAGGGCACAATTCCTTTAGAATCTCAAACTCGGAATATTCCCTTCATGATTTTTTAAAAAAAATCTTCATTTCGAGAAATCAATGCGCCACATCCAATACGTTAGGACACAACGTGTTGAATTCCCAATAATGAGCTTTTATTTTAATTAAAAGAATATCCATTTTGAAAAAGTTTGAAAAAAATCGAGTGGAAAAATGTAATGTTATGCTACATTAAATATATAATGCAATAATACTACAATAGCATAAAAAAATAATACAAATATATGAACAAATAAATAAAATAATGGCATGCAGAATATTAAATAGATGGACAAGATAAAAATATGTAAACCCAAATTAATAAACCAATGATTGAAAAAAAACATAAGTTTAAAACAATTAAAATAACATCAAAATTAAATAAATGAAGCATGTGAATATAAAATATGTTTTTAGTAGAAATATATACATAAAACTATATATATAATAATTATTTATGGAAGTTAAAAAACATTATTAAAATATTAATTTTAAAGGAAATATATAAAAAGGACTAAATCGAATCGCTAGTAAAAATAAAGGGGGTAAATTCGTAAATAAATAAAGCCAGGAGGACTTAATTGAACGCGCGAATTACATAGAGGGGCCGGAAGGGTAATTTTCCCTTCTCCTCTAAAACGGTGTCGTTCAAGAAGGGTTAAATTGAAATTAAAATAAATCAAAGAGCGAATTAAAAAAATAAAAAAACCTAATTATAAAGACATTTAAAGGCGGAGGGGCTAAAAGTGCAATTAGCCCCTCCATATAAAACACGCGGACCCTAAAACTGGGTCGGGTTAAATTCGGGTCGGACGCCTCAAAACGACAACGTTTTGCGTGTCTGGAGGCTTTCCAAAACGGCATCGTTTAGGTGCCGTATATAAGTCTCTTTCCTTCAAAAAATTTCATTTCAAAACCAGTTTAAAAAAAAAACAAAAAAAAACCTTTAAAACTCTCCTAACCGCTCTGCCCTCTGGCCATTGGCCGATCATCGGACAGTCACCGGCCACCGCACCGGCTGTCGTTCCCCGGCGCCGGCGCCACCGTCCGCGATGGCCGGAGAAGGAAAAAAACCTCGTTTTAGCCTACTCAACCCTCTTTTGCCCAAATCTAGGCTTAAAACTTTTAAAAAAATAAAGAAAAAACCTCCAAAACCCCAGGAAACTCTTCGGTTCCCGATCGTCTTTCCTCGAAGACGATTCCCTCGGCCTTTCACGACGATTTGGGGCTCCAAACCCAGGTGGTTTCTCACCTTTTTCTTATTTATTTCAATCGTATAAAATAAAATCGAATGACAAAGATGAAAAATGTAAATAACAACCTTTGGTGCGTTTGATTCTTCTGCTTGTATTGTGAAAATAAGGTCTTTTATTGATTTCTCAAATCCGGCCCCTTTTACAGTGTGTTTAATCTCATTTTATAGTCGAATGAAAATAAATCAAAAAAGGAATAAATCTGGTCATATCTTTAGTTCTCAAATCTATGATTTTTCCATATATTGTTTGATTTCTTTCCTTATTTTGCAAGTGAAGATCGGGGAGATTCGGCCTTGGCTTGGTCTTGCAGCGCTGTTGAAGATTAGAAACCCTAGGGTTTCATTATCTGTCTTGGGCCTCTGTATTCGGGCCTTTGTTTGTTTTGGTTTGGGCCTTGTGGCCCATTTGTAATTCAGGTTTTTTTTTACCCGGGCAAGATTGGGTATTTACAGCTGCCCCTCTTTGCTCGTTATCGTGTATCGAGAACGGAGCAAAGACTTTAAAAATGCCAAGTTTTGCTCGGTTGTGCTGGGTTTTAGTATTCCTTCCTACTGCATCTTCAGAGGTACAGGAACTAGTGCTTCAATCTACTTCACTGCAACTTCAAGGAGATAAAACTAGATAAAATCTGCTCTCTGCAACTTCAGAGAGATAAGATCTGTGATTTTAATCTATCCCACTGCGACGTTAGGGAGATAGGATTGTAGGCTTTAATTTGCTCCACTGCAAATTCAGGGAGATAAGATTTGCCTTCTTTGATCTGCTCCACTACTGCTTAGGGAGATAAGATCTACAATCTTCAATTTTCTCCGCTGCTACTCAGGGAGACAAGGCTTGGTGGCTTAAATCTGCTTTCCACTATCTTGGAAAGATAAGATTCGCCGTCTTCGATCTGCTCCACTACTGCTTAGGGAGATAAGATCTACAATCTTCAACCTTCTCCACTGCTGCTCAGGGAGACAAGGCTTGGTGGCTTAAAACTGCTTTCCACTATCTTGGAAAGATAAGATTCGCCGTCTTCGATCTGCTCCACTACTACTTAAGGAGATAAGATCTTCAATCTTCAACCTTCTCCACTGCTGCTCAGGGAGACAAGGCTTGGTGGCTTAAATCTGCTTCCAACTATCTTGGAAAGATAAGATTCGCCATCTTCGATCTGCTCCACTACTGCTTAGGGAGATAAGATCTTCAATCTTCAACCTTCTCCACTGCTGCTCAGGGAGACAAGGCTTGGTGGCTTAAATCTGCTTCCCACTATCTTGGAAAGATAAGATTCGCCATCTTCGATCTGCTCCACTACTGCTTAGGGAGATAAGATCTTCAATCTTCAACCTTCTCCACTGCTGCTCAGAGAGACAAGGCTTGGTGGCTTAAATCTGCTTCCCACTATCTTGGAAAGATAAGATTTGCCGTCTTCGATCTGCTCCACTACTGCTTAGGGAGATAAGATCTACAATCTTCACCCTTCTCCACTGCTGCTCAGGGAGATAAGACTTGGTGTTTCACCAGTTTGTCCTCTAGGGAACATGACCTGTATAATTCATTTTATGACCCTAAATATGCCTAGTGATTAGGATGTCATGATCAGAATGAATCAATGCTCGTAACTAGGTATGTATGAATGATGTTTGCATGAATGCAAAATTTTATTTTTCTGAGAATGATCCCGCTCAAATTGTTATTACTCGAAGTTTATTGAGGCTTTGTGACTGACGTGCTACAGCGCCTTCTTACTTGACTAGTTTTTTTTGAAGAAACATTTAACTAGGTTGCCCCCACTGTAAACCTTAAAGTTTAACCCATTAGGGTGCAAATATTCAGACCATCGTTCTCCCACTATAACCCAAGGGTATATGGCTTTTCTTCAATCTTCTCCTATCACAATTCAAGGATACAGATTACAAAATTTGTTTACTCTCAAGGTGTCCTATCAAATGCTTATGCCCAAATGAGGAGCTTTTTATCCATTGGGAACTTCTTCCTACCCCATCAAAACCTCCTACTATCTCATTCGCTATTTAGACAACCGAATCAGTCTTAACTTAGACTTTTTCCTCCTTAGTCTCCCTATCTTTTGACCTCGGAGTGTTCTAACCAATAGTCCTGTTTTAAGTTACTAAATGATTTAAAAATTCCCAGAGTAATATACCAAACTTCTTTTGTAAAAGTTAATTAGTCCATCAATCATTATTCTAATGCAACATGCTTGCGCAAAGATCAAAAATACTGAGTAAGAGATGAATTAATTCAGGAATTTATTGACAGTAAGTGTCTTGAAAAGAATAAATATTCAAGAACAGCAAAGAATGAAGTATTTACAAGAACCAATAAACTTGGTACAAATAATATGAAGAGTAGGTGCTTTGGATATCGCTGCTTGAACTTCTCCATACAAGCCAAGAACCATTCTGAGTTTAACATGTGTTTAGGGGATCTACAGTACTTTGTTAATGTCCCCAAGACATCGTACATCCCTTTATTGTTGATTTTAGCAAGGTCACCCTACGCCCTAATCTGACAATGTTTGAGCTGCCCTTTTCGGGTTTTCAACTCAAACCCCTTTTGGTCTCAAGGTGCCCTTTTCGGGTTTTCACCTTGGCCTCTCCTTTTTTTTTTAGCAAATAAAAGCGCCCTTTGCGAGTTTTCACCTTGATTCCTCTCTTCTTTCAAGTGAAATATTTCTTAACCGAGTCTAAATTTACAGGATTCAGAAGATTTTTGCCATCCATTTCACTCAAAATCAAAGTGCCTCCAGAAAAAACCTTCTTCACAACATAAGGTCCTTCCCAGTTTGGCATCCATTTCCCTTTGAAATCCTTTTGTAGAGGGAGGATCTTTTTCAGAACCAAATCCCCTTCATGAAATTCTCTAGGACGAACCTTCTTATTGTAAGCTCGCATCATTCGTTTCTGATACATTTAGCCATGACGAATGGCTTTTAATCTTTTCCCTTCAATCAGGTTCAACTGATCATACCGAGATTGGATCTATTCGGCTTCATCCAATTTTAACTCAGCTAATACCCGAAGAGAAGGAATTTCAACCTCAATAGGTAACACTGCCTCCATTCCATAAACCAAAGAAAAAGGTGTTGCCCCAGTAGAAGTCCAGATAGATGTTCGGTAAGCAAGAAGAGCGAAAGGTAACTTCTCATGCCAATCTTTGTAAGTTTCAGCCATTTTCGCTACGATTTTCTTGATATTTTTGTTTGCCGCTTCCACCGCACCATTCATTTTCGGGCGATACGGTGATGAATTATGGTGTCGAATATTGAACTGATCGCAGACTTCCACTATTGTGCTATTATTTAGATTCAACGCATTGTCAGATATGATCCTTTCAGGCATTCCATATCGACATATGATTTCTTTCTTCAGAAACTTACTGACTACTGACTTCGTGACATTAGCATATGAGGCTGCCTCTACCCACTTAGTAAAATAGTCAATCACCACAAAAATAAAACGATGTCCATTAGAAGCCTTCGGTGATATTGGTCCAATGGCGTCCATACCCCACATGGAGAAAGGCCATGGAGAAGTTATAACATGAAGAGGAGAAGGAGGCGCGTGCATTTTATCTCTATAAATTTGGCATTTATGACATTTCTTGGCATGATTGATGCAATCTCCTTCCATAGTGGACCAGTAATACCCGAATCTCATAATCTGTCTAGCCATGGTGAATCCATTAGCGTGTGTTCCACAAACACCCTCATGGACTTCTTCTAAAATTTCCTTAGCCTCTACAGCGTCCACGCATCTCAACAGTACTCGATCCTTTCCCCTTTTGTATAGGATCTCCCCATCCAAGACATAGTCAATAGCTAGCCTCCTCAATGTCCTCTTATCATTCTCTGTTGCCTGATCCGGATATTCGCGACTCTTCACATATTGCACTATATCTCGGTACCAGGGAGGATTATTATTCTCCGCCTCCTCAATGCTGTAACAGTGGGCTGGGATCTCATAAATACTAATTTGAATGGGCTTCATGTCCTCTAATTGATTCACTTTAATCATGGAAGCTAGAGTAGCAAGAGCATCAGCCATCTGATTTTCTTCCCGTGGGAGATAACAGAAGGTAATATTGTCAAACTCCTCAATCAGTTCCAAAACCAATTTCTGATAACGGATCAACTTGGGGTCCCTTGTCTCCCATTCCCCTCTTAACTGATATATTACCAATGCTAAATCTCCGTATACCTCTATTGTCTTGATTTTCTGCTCTATTGCTGCCCGTATACCCATGATGCAAGCTTCATACTCAGCCATGTTATTAGTATAATCAAAGTCTAGTTTACTGGTGAAAGGATGATAATCTCCATTCGGAGACACCAGGACTGCCCCAATCCCATTGCCTAATGCATCCGATGCTCCATCAAATTTTAATCTCTAAGAATGATGATCCTCTTCAGCATTTGCCACATACATCAAATCTTCATTCGGGAAGTCAAAGTCTAGAGGCTCATAATCTTACAGAGCCCTGCTAGCCAAGAAATATGCTATTGCACTTCCCTTGATGGCCTTCTGACTTACATATACAATAGCAAACTCAGAGAGCAAGATTTGCCATCTAGCCATTCTTCCATTCAATGTTGTTGACTCCATCATATACTTTAAAGGATCTAATTTTAAAATTAGCCAAGTCGTATGATAGAGTAAGTATTGCCTCAACCTCTTGGTCGTCCAAATCAAGGCGCAACATAATTTTTCGATAGGCGAATATCTCATTTCACAATCAGTGAATTTCTTGCTGAGATAGTAAATTGCCTTTTCTTTCTTTGCAGTCGTATCATGTTGACCTAGCACGCATCCCATGGAGTTGTTGAACACTGTTAAATACAAAATCAAAGGTCTATCCGGGCTGGGTGGTGACAGAACTGGGGTATTGGATAGGTATTGCTTTATCTTTTCAAAGGCTTTTTGACATTCTTCATTCCAAACATCAGGATTATGTTTCTTCAAAAGGCGAAATATGGGATCACATTTTTCGGTCAACTATGAAATGAACCGAGCAATAAAATTTAGTCTTCCCAAGAAACCTCGAACTTCTTTCTGGGTACGTGGTGGCGATAAATCTCGTATTGCTTTGACTTTGTCTGGGTCAATCTCAATTCCCTTTTCGCTGACTACGAAGCCTAATAGCTTTCCTGATCTGGCTCCAAAAGTGCACTTTGTCGGATTAAGCTTGAGTTGGAACTTCCTTAATCTTAAGAACAATCTTCTCAAAACTTGCACATGTTCTTCATCTGTTCTGGATTTGGCAATCATATCATCAACATATACCTCGATTTCTTTGTGCATCATGTCATGGAACAAGGCTACCATGGCCCTCTGATATGTTGCTCCCGCATTCTTTAACCCAAATGGCATCACCTTATAGCAAAACGTTCTCCATAAAGTAATAAACGTAGTCTTTCTCATATCTTCTGGATGCATTTTTATCTGATTATATCCCGAGAACCCATCCATAAAAGAAAACAACAAAAATCCTACCGTATTATCCACCAGCATATCAACATGTGGCAATGGGAAGTTGTCCTTTGGGCTTGCTTTATTCAAATCCCTGTAATCGACGCACATTTGTACTTTTCCATCTTTCTTAGGGACTGGGACGATATTAGCTACCCACTCAGAATATTTGACTTCCTGCAAAAAACCAGCCTCAAACTGTTTCTTAACCTCCTCTTTTATTTTGAGCACAATATCAGGCCTCATTCTTCTGAGCTTCTGTTGAACTGGTTTGCAATCCTCTTTTATAGGTAAGCGATGTACTACAACGTCAGCACTCAATCCCGACATATCCTGGTATGACCATGCGAAGACATCTTTGAATTCATGAAGTAATCCAATGAGGTCTCGTCTTGTTTTTGCGAGGATTTCAGTTCCAATTTTCACCTCTTTCCCTTCTTCCAAGCTCACAACTTCTACTGTCTCTTTGTGAGGTAGGATTTACTTTTCCTCTTGTCCCACCATCCTCAGCAAATCCAAAGATGGACCACCCTCTTCATTATCCTCACAGTCGTGTAATCCCTCTAAACACACGTCTCGTTCAAAAGGGCAATCTGAGCTCGTAGCAGTATCGTTCACGTCATTGATACACAGAGACCTATTATGGTTACAAAAGAATGTATGAATTTATGTACAATCTATTTATGTAATGAAAGAATATATTTTAGGCGTATGAAAGAATGAAAGAATATTTACTCGAAATAATTGCAAAGATGTATTTTATTAAAATGATGATTTCTAAACATAAGCCTATTTCACAAAAGAATTCTTGTTATTTCTAGGCTAAAACAACAAGTTTGTTCTGAATATTACTCTGAGACAGTTCTAAAGACTTTAGGTATTTCTTCCGCAGTCCAATTGTCTAGAACACTCCCAGGCTCATAAGGACAAATGTCTAGCCAACTTCTCTCTTCATTCCCAAGTTCATGAATGGTGTTAATGTACATATTTCCCAATGTCTCCTCGATGCTTTCCTCAACCGATTTCTTTTTCTCCTGATGAATGATCCCTCCGGATACGAAGGTTTTGGATATGTGGGGAATTATCATTGGCTCTCACGTAGCTTCCTCCCCCTTCAAACGCGCCATTCTTCTTTCCTGCCTTTTTTCTATCTCCTTCCTTATTTGTCTTCTATCCGGCTTGTATCCTAAGCCAAAATGATCTTGCTTTTCTTTCAGCATTGGAGCCTCAGTCTTCCCTTGCAGATATCTCCCCAGCCCTCTTCCAGGTAAAGCTCCTTTTCCTACCAACAATTGTAAACCCATCTCTGTTGTTTTGGATAATTTTGGAGCCATAATTTTGCTCCCTTCAGGAACAAATACCGCATTTACAAACTCCAAAGATCGAAATGAGCATTCAACTGACTCGTCATTGGTCTCCACATACGGCATCTCATTGGATACAGTTGCTATTATATCCTCTTCGGCTTTTATAGTCACTAGCCGACCATATGACACTAACTTCAACATCTGATGTAATGATGATGGAATTGCCCCTGCCGAATGTATCCATGGTCTTCCTAATAAGCAGTTATAGGAAGGTTTGATGTCCATCACAATAAAATCTACCTCATAAACTGTTGGACCAATCAGTAAGGGTACCTCAATTTTTCCCATAACCTTCCTTTCTGTATCGTCAAATGCCCTCACTACATTTTGACACGTTTTCATGTGCGAACTGTCTATAGGTAGCCTGTTTAGTGTGAATAACGGCAAAACGTTTAAAGCTGATCCATTGTCAATCAGTACTCCTGGCAAAATACACCCCTTGCATCGTGCAGTGATATGCAAAGCTTTGGTAGATCCCATGCCCCCCGAAGGTATTTCATCATCATTGAAAAATATGAAATTATCAGCACTGATATTATTGACCAACCGATCTAGCTTACTGACAGAAATATCCTTGGACACATAGGTCTCATTTAGCATCTTCATCAACGTATTTCGATGCACTTCGGAATTCAAGAGTAAGGACAGTACAGATATGTGGGCCGGTTGTTTATGCAACTGCTCAACGACATTATACTCGCTATGTTTTAAAAATTTAGGGAATTCCACGGCTTCTTCCTCCTTTACTGGCTCAACTACCTTCCCTTTTTGCTCCCCTATTATAGCCTCTTTCATAGACTCTGGACCAGTACTCACACACCGGCTCTTTGCCGCCTCACTTCCTGGGACAGTCGTATTGCACTCGTAGTTCCATGGGACCTTCTTACTGTCTTGGTAAGGAAAGGTTGCAGGTTTCTTTATTATGATTTTTGGCATTGCTGGTGCTCTCATCTCATCCTTCTTGGGTCGCGAGATAATGACCACAGGTTGCACTATTCTTGGAACCTTCGAAGCCTCTGATGTGCAAACGCTCCCCTCCTCCTTAACTTCTTCATAAAATTCCATCTCCTTGTTATCCATCAGTTCTTGAACCAAGGCTCTAAATTCTGCACATTCCTGGATTTTATGTCCCCCCTCCTAATGGAATTCACAGTAATTTTCTACCCCTTCGACACTTCTCTCTGAACTCGGGATGATCAATCCCCTTTTCACCATATTTTCCCAGATCCACCTCAAAGGAATTTTCACTTCTGATATGTCTTCCTTGATCTTTCTACCCATGCTCCCACCTATCATGTTCACTCCGTTGTGATCAGGTAATGGATTTTCTGTATTGGGTGAATCATCCAATTTTACCATGCCCATGCTTATAAGCCTTTCTACCAGCTTCTTGAATGCCGTACAATGTTCTATAGAATGCCCCACAATTCCCGCATGATAATCGCACTGTGCGTTTGCATCGTACCACTTGGGATATGGAGGTTGCAGGGGTTTTAAATGGTGAGGGGCAACCACGTGTGCATTGAATAGATTCTGATACAGCTCCCTATACGACATTGGGATTGGCGTAAATTAAAGCTTCTCTGTGTTTTGTCTTGTGTTAGATCTCTGCTTTGATGACCCCTGCTGGTTAACAGCCGTCTTCCCCGATTGACTTATTGTAACTGTCTTCAAATACGAACTTGTGTTGTTGACCTCGTTCTCTTTCTTCTTCGAAACTGGCCTTCTGCTACTTTCCCCAGCATCTATTTTCCCACTTCTGATAGCATTTTCTATCATTTCCCCGTTCATAATTATATCAGAAAAGCTTTTAGAAGCACTCCCTAACAGATGCTTAATAAATGGGGCCTTCAATGTATTAACGAAAAGCATCGTCATTTCTCTTTCTAGAAAGATAGCTGAACTTGGACAGCAACTTCCCTCCATCTCTGTGCGTACTGCCTGAAACTTTCACCAGGCTTCTTTTTCATGTTCTGCAGAGTAATTCTATCAGGTACCATGTCAGTCACATGGTTGTACTGTTTTAAGAATGCCTGTGCTAGATCTCTCCATGAATTTATATGGGTACGGCTTAGTTGATTGTACCATTTGGATGCAGCCCCTGCGAGGCTATCCTGGAAGCAATGTATCAGCAACTGGTCATTATTAACATATCTAGTCATCCTTCTGCAGAACATAGTAATATGAGCTTCGGGGCTACTAGTCCCGTTGTATTTCTCGAATTCTAGCATTTTGAACTTGTGAGGAAGTACCAGACCTGGAACTAAGCTTAATTCTCTAGCATCAATTCCATGGTAGCTCTCAGTACCTTCTATCGCTCTAAGTTTTTCTTCTAGCCATTTATACTTTTCCTCGAGCTGTTTCGGCAATTCATCATTCATTTTCTCGATTGTCTCATCGAAGTCTGGGATAACAGGATTAGCAAGATTGTCTCTAGCTTGGAAGTTTATCGGTGTTTCAGTACTGTCTTGAGGTTTAATAGTAATAGAGGATTTGCGCGGATATATCCCCGCTTGTTGAGAAGTAAGTCCTGAGGAATAAACAGGTCCCTCGTTGTCTCCTTCTTCATTGTTGAGTACCAACCCCTTTCCTTTGTCAACTCCTCCAGCCAATAACTAAGTCAACTTAGCCATCATACTCCCTTGAGATTCCATTATTTTTTCCATCATCTTTTGTTGAATCTTCTCTAATTGCTCATTCATTTGCTCTTGCATTTCTTTCTGGAACTGTTCTAGCCTTTGGTCCATGTCTCTAGTTTTGGATCGAGTTCCGTAGCAGTGTTTGATAGCTTGATTGGTTTCCAGATTAACTGATGAGTAATTTAGACTAATTAGAATCCCTTAATGTATATATTAATGTTTATGAAACAATGCAATGCATGAAATGAATGCAAAAAAAGGCGTCAATTTGAATTCAATTCCATATAAGAAAACTTTACTAGAAATTAAATTCCTTTACATAAAATGAATTACAAATACGACCTTGCCCTAGTACCCAGAACTCTAATCTTTCTAAGTAACAAATCCAATTCTTGCCCCCGATCTGACTCTAATTCATACTTCACACTCAGCGTGTCAGCTTGTACTGCTAAAGTCTGGATTTGGTCAGCTACTTCTCGAATCTGGACTACAGCTTCCTCAATAAGATGATCTCTGCTTCTAACTTGATTCTGAAAATGGTGAAGCTGTTCATTACTATGACTCTCGTTTGCTTTTAAGTACTTGATCTGGATCTCATAATTTTGCAGCTCCATCTCTAACTCTTCAATTCTTTTATCCATTTCTTCAATCTTGCTCAAGCTAGCTTTTAACTCTATTGTAGAATTTCGGCTTCGATACTGACGAAGGGATCTTTCCAATACAATCACCCTATCCTTTAACTCCCTCTTTTCCTTCTGACTTTCTGACAAACTCTTCTCTAAGGCCTCATTTCACCTTTGCATCTCTTGGAATCTCTATTCCCACTTATCGGCCTTGTCTTTTCTCATTGGATTTCTGCTCGCCACTGTTTTAATGTCTTTCCCAGCCCAGCAGTTCTTATTGACAAGCGCAGCTTTTTATAATCCGTCTTTAGACTGCCCAGTTCCTCATCAGCTTTGTTCTTTTCTTTCTTCAACCTCTCATTCTCAAGCTTCTGAACGTCTATGTCCAATCTCAAGTTCGTCTTTTCCGCCTCCATTTGCTCTATTCTTTTCTCCAAATCCGCATTCTTCCTCTCACAATCTTGTCTTACCATTTCCAACTCAGAAGGAATGACTCGCAAATGCTCTTCTATTGACTGGCTTTCTTCCTGATTTAACTTAGGTGTATTATCCTTTATCCTTTTAGACCACCATTGATGATACCCAGGAGTTGTCATTGGACCCACAGCTAGCCTCTTCATTCGGCGAGTTTGTTTCCACGCACTAACCATCTATTGAATCTTCTTTCTGTAACCATCATCCTTGTACGAAAATTCACAATCAGCTAACCCTTGGGTCGCAGGTATAAATTGCCTTGACCTATATTGCCTTAGCATCAATAATGGGGCGTATCCAGTAGCTCCCCAAACCCTTAGCAAAGGAACCCAATCAAAACTACCAGACCTATACATGATCTCGTCTGGAAGTAACCAAGGAGCTCTCCACTCAATGTCCTCCTCTCGAAGATTTTGAAGATTTGCTATCCACTTCTCCTTCGAAATGTCGTCTCTCCTGGGCGTAGCGACTATCTCCTTTAGTGGTGAATAATTTTCAGAGAACCCGATACAACACTTTATCCACCATCCAAAAGTGACTGTGAAACCACGCAAGTAGAAGTTGTGCACATCCGATAAATCTACCTTCACCCGTATTCCGGCATGCACTCAATGACCTGAAAGTCTCTGCCAAGATTGCTGGAATCGGTGTAACTTTCTTATCGAGCCGGTCGAATAAATCAATGACTGTTTCATCTACATATCCCAAGGCCTTAGGGAAGACAACCAAGCCATATATACTTAAAACAAAAACATCTAACCTTTTCTTGACATCTGGGTGTGTGAGGATTGCATCTTTCAAGCCCCTCCAAGGAATGCACTTACTGTCTCCCTTTTGCTTAATTCGTGCGACAACCCACTGCTCGCTCATTCCTGTTACACTCATCAGCTTTTTGGAAAATGTTGGCACATTTACCGCTCTCGAATAGACCCTGTCCACTTGAAACTTTGAACAACGGAGTAAAGCCATATACTCTTCTATCGTAGGCACTAAATCGACCTTCCCGAATGTAAAGCAACTGTAGGCAGGATTCCAGAATTGGGCGAGGGCTTGAAACAAACGCTTGTCTACTTTCACATCAAGCAAATAAGGCAAATCCCCATAATTATCATAAAAGAGTTGTCTAACCTCATCACTCCACTGACCCCAGATTTCCTTCAATTCTTGCAAATTGTTTTGAGTTGCATTGATATGCGTAAAGTCCCATAGCTCCGATACATGCCCATTAGCCAAACTATCACCCTTTTCTTGCTGCGTTGTCTCAGACCAAGTTCGAACAGCCGCATTGTCCTCTACTTTATTAAGAAACCCGCTTTCCATGTTAAGCCTTCTATCTAGCAACTGAATTTGAATTGACACCTTTTATGATGAAATGAAATGCCATGTCATGCAAATAAAACACCAAAAGTCAGTATAACATAGAAACACAAGATATAATCAAGAAATAATAAAGATCCCAAATTGGTTATCTACTAGGGTTTAGTATGATTTTACTCAAGGTGGATTCCTAAGGGTCATTATATGAGGCTTGGCTTCTAGAGTAAAGGTACCCGAACCAGCAGATTCCTCAATCCTCACCCATTATAGGCTCATATGGACTGAGTTCAGTTCAGGGGAATACATTTTCCTATGGCTGCACGGAGATAAAAAACCTCACGAAGACATAGGTACAGATGTATCCCGAAAGCAATCCGCTACCCTACACGGAGGTAAAAACCTCACGAAAGCATAGCTTCTCACTCCCACTTAAAAGGGTAAAACTGTTCAACTCAAGAAATGTATAATGCAAACAATATTTAAACAAGAAGATAATCAATGCAAAGGGATGTTATGAGTTTTTTTAAATATTTTCTCGACCTTAAGACAAAAGTTAATTAACTTTGTGGCTCGACTCTCTTTTAAAAAAATCCCCAGTGGAGTCGCCAAGCTGTCGAAACCATCTTTTTGAAAACTAAAAGTTTTTAGGTTGACGATTTTAAAAAAATGAAAATTGGGAGTCGCCACCAATCTTTTATTAATGTGTGATTGGGTCACCTAAAACGACTTTGGTCTATGAATTTAAAAAAAACGGGTTCGGAAGTCAGTTACGTATGAGGAAGGATCAGCACCCCCATTACGCCCAAAAATTGGTACCTAATTAATTAATTAATGTCTTAAGGTCGAAAATTTTAAAAATTTAATCTTTAAAAACTTAAAACGTTGCAAATTAAGACCCTTTTCAATTCAGAGAAGCAAAAATGCCACACCCAATACGTTAGGGCACAACATTCTAATTTCCCCCAAAATGAATTAGGTCAGAATATAAAAATTTTAAAAGAGCATCCACTCATCCAAGATTTAAGAAACCACACCCAATACATTAGGGCACGATTCCTTTAGAATCCCAAACTCGGAATATGTCCTTTAATTTAAAAGAATATCCACTTATCCAAGATTTAAGAAATCACACCCAATACGTTAGGGCACAATTCCTTTAGAATCTCAAACTCGGAATATTCCCTTCATGATTTTTAAAAAAAATCTTCATTTCGAGAAATCAATGCGCCACATCCAATACGTTAGGACACAACGTGTTGAATTCCCAATAATGAGCTTTTATTTTAATTAAAAGAATATCCATTTGAAAAAGTTTGAAAAAAATCGAGTGGAAAAATGTAATGTTATGCTACATTAAATATATAATGCAATAATACTACAATAGCATAAAAAATAATACAAATATATGAACAAATAAATAAAATAATGGCCTGCAGAATATTAAATAGATGGACAAGATAAAAATATGTAAACCTAAATTAATAAACCAATGATTGAAAAAAAAACATAAGTTTAAAACAATTAAAATAACATCAAAATTAAATAAATGAAGCATGTGAATATAAAATATGTTTTTAGTAGAAATATAAACATAAAACTATATATATAATAATAATTTACGGAAGTTAAAAAACATTATTAAAATATTGATTTTAAGGGAAATATATAAAAAGGACTAAATCGAATCGCTAGTAAAAATAAAGGGGGTAAATCCGCAAATAAATAAAGCCAGGAGGACTTAATTGAACGCGCGAATTACATAGAGGGGCTAGAAGGGTAATTTTTCCTTCTCCTCTAAAACGGTGTCGTTCAAGAAGGGTTAAATTGAAATTAAAATAAATCAAAGAGCGAATTTAAAAAAAATAAAAAAACGTAATTGTAAAGACATTTAAAGGCGGAGGGGCTAAAAGCGCAATTAGCCCCTCCATATAAAACACGCGGACCCTAAAACTGGGTCGGGTCAAATTCGGGTCGGACGCCTCAAAACGATGACGTTTTGCGTGTCTGGAGGCTTTCCAAAACGGCATCGTTTAGGTGTCGTATATAAGTCTCTTTCCTTCAAAAAATTTCATTTCAAAACCAGTTTAAAAAAAAAAACAAAAAAAACCTTTAAAACTCTCCTAACCGCTCTGCCCTCCGGCCATTGGCCGATCATCGGACGATCACCGGCCACCGCGCCGGTCGCCGTTCCCCGGCGCCGGCGCCACCGTCCGTGGTGGTCGGAGAAGGAAAAAACCTCGTTTTGGGCTACTCAACCCTCTTTTGCCCAAATCTAGGCTTAAAACTTTCAAAAAATAAAGAAAAAACCTCCAAAACCCCAGGAAACTCTTCGGTTCCCGATCGTCTTTCCTTGGAGACGATTCCCTCGGCCTTTCACGGCTATTTGGGGCTCCAAACCCAGGTGGTTTCTCACCTTTTTCTTATTTATTTCAATCGTATAAAATAAAATCGAATGACAAAGATGGAAAATGTAAATAACAACCTTTAGTGCGTTTGATTATTCTGCTTGTATTGTGAAAATAAGGTCTTTTATTGATTTCTCAAATCCGGCCCCTTTTACAGTATGTTTAATCTCATTTTATAGTCGAATGAAAATAAATCAAAAAAGGAATAAATCTGGTCATATCTTTAGTTCTCAAATCTATGATTTTTCCATATATTGTTTGATTTCTTTCCTTATTTTGCAGGTGAAGATCGGGGAGATTCGGCCTTGGCTTGGTCTTGCGGCGCTGTTGAAGATTAGAAACCCTAGGGTTTCATTATCTGTCTTGGGCCTCTGTACTCGGGCCTTTGTTTGTTTTGGTTTGGGCCTTGTGGCCCATTTGTAACTTAGTTTTTTTTTTATCCGGGCAAGATTGGGTATTTACAAGTATATTTTAACTTTATTAAAAATAGTTGTAATAAACAAGTGTTTATTGTAAAACTAAAAATAATACAAATATTAAGAAAGAAAAAAAAAACAAAGGAATAAAATATGATTAAACTTTCACTTAGTATGTATATAAGCTTGTACATGCCTTCTATTTATATGGCTTTAAGAACCATATGTTACAAGACATTAAGGACCATTATTTAAGGTACCCTATAAATGAGTAACCCCATAATAAATTTATGGGATTATGGATATTCATTCTTTAAGGCTTACAATATGATGGAATTGGGGGTTATGGACATCCATTTTATTAAATGGTTTACAACACTCCCCATTGGATGTCCATTAACGAAAATGTGCATCGCTGAAACCTTATTAGGAAAAATCATGTGGGATAAAAACCTAATGAAGTAAAAAGAGTACACAATCTCCTATTACAAGTTGCCTCGTTAAAAACCTTTACTAGGAAAGCCCAGTGGGACAAAAGCTTGGTTAAAGGAAAAGAGTGCAACGTGTTTTTAACTCCCCCTAATGGCTTCATCACATTACGTCTTTAAGTCGACACATTCGAATCTTGTGTAGTAACCTTTTAAATGTTGAAGTTGGCAATGCCGTAGTAAAAAGATCTACTAAATTATCACTAGAACGAATTTGTTGAACTTCTATATCAATTTTCCTTTCAAGATCATGAGTGAAGAATAATTTTGGTGAAATATGTTTCGTTTTATCACTTTTGATGTAATCACCCTTCAACTGAGCTATACATGTTGCATATCTTTGTATAAGATAGTTGGCATATTTTCCTGTAAAGGCAAAATACATATATTTTGGATATGTTGGGTCAATAACCTTAACCAACACACTCTTGACTTTCCTCATGCATTGTAATTATTTCTACATGATTTGAAGAGGCGATAAATAATGTCTGCTTTATTGAATGTCGTGATATGGCAGTACCTCCTTATGTAAATAAATATCCCGTTTGAGATTGACCTTTATGTGGATCTAATATATATCCAGCACCAACATAGCTGACTTATGGGGATTTTGAATCATTTGAATAAAATAACCCTATATCAATGATCCATCTAAGATATCTAAATACATGTTTAATTTCATTTCAATGTCTATGTGTTAGAGAAGAACTAAATCTTGCTAACAAGTTTACAACAAAAGCTATATCAGGTTTTGTGTTGTTTGCAAGATACATCAATGCTCCTATGACACTTAGATATGACACTTCAGGAGCAAGAACTCTTCATTATTCTCGCAAAGACGAGATTGATCTTTATTCACATCTAAATTTCATACAACCATTGGGGTACTCAATGGATGTGCTTTATCCATGTAAAATTTCTTTAATATCTTTCCGTATAATTTGATTGATGAACATGAATTCCATCTTTTAAATGTTTGATCTGTAGGCCAAGACAAAGCTTTATTTTTTCAAGATCTTTCATTTCAAATTCTTTCTTTAAACAATTTATTGTTTTTTGGAGCTCTTCAAGAGTTAACATACCTTTTTTTTACTGGCCCCTTTAATTCTTAAATTTTTGAATTTCAATTTATTTAATAATTTGAATTTTATAATTTAATCCAAGGAGGTCAAATTCGAATTGCTGTTCAATTTTTTTTTCAGTTCGGTGTAATTTTCGACCTAACAAGAGCAGAATCACACTCTCTAGGATTTGAACCTACGACATTGGGTTTTGGAGACCCACGTTCTACCGAACTGAACTAAGAGCGCTTTCTTATCATAATAAATAATACTGTAAAAAAGAGGATTCTTTTATTTTATAACCCCAATACATCGCGCACAACTATACTATCATATATCATATATAATATAAGAAAATGATAGATTATGTATGCTTAATTTTAATCAATCTAAAACGACTCCCTCGTTACTAGTCAAAGGAGAAGTAATAGGTAGGGATGACAGGATTTGAACCCGTGACATTTTGTACCCAAAACAAATGCGCTACCAAGCTGCGCTACATCCCTTTCAATTGGCCTACAATGTCATTGTAGAGAATCCCTGTCTTGTTTTCCACACCCTTATTTCATCTATTGATATACAAAACAGATCTTTCCATTTCCTCTTTTTGGTCTCATATAACAACCATATAATGAATAATAAATGAATATTTTTAGCGGGAATTCTCAGGCGGAAAGGGACCTATTTTGTTTTGCTGTTTTAAGAAAGGGAAAATCTTATCTATCGAATCATTGTACATTTAAATTTGAATTTTGAATTAGGAATTCCGGGTACAAATAGACAAATCCAAGTGGTCTTTAACCACACATACATGCGATTATATATGTATTACCATAATGTAATACGATAAAGAAGGAGGATTTTAAATGCGAGATCTAAAAACATATCTTTCCGTAGCACCGGTACTAAGTACTCTCTGGTTCAGTTCTTTAGCGGGTTTATTAATAGAGATCAATCGTTTCTTCCTGGATGCGTTAACATTCCCTTTTTTTTAATTCTAGTTATTGCCGCGGGACGGGGCGAAAAAGATTAGATCGAGATATAATCAAATATCTGTGACTACTCTCTCGCCCCCCCCCCCCCTTTTTAGTTTTTTTTTCGAATTAGATAAGAATTAGATAAAATAAATAAGGAAGGTAGAATGAAAAAAGTAGATTCAACCTCACCGAAACTCGGGTTCAAGCTCCAATTAAATTACTAGTAGAGCAAAAGAGAAATGTGGCTGGAACAACAGTATCCTTCAAGATACTTAAAGAAAATACCGTACGGTGGTTTGATTCTAAATAGAGTTCGAAATCTTTGTATTACTTATTCTTATTATTTACTATTACTCTAAATCTATATTGATTTACTATATTGATTGCAACAAAATCTTTCAAGATTTGGTTTTAAGTTAGCAACTTTTATTTCTTTTTTTTTTCATTCCTTTCTTCTTCGCTTTTGATCGGAAAATAGAAAAGTTG